>NC_136266.1:78062618-78662618 GCF_964187855.1 Myxine glutinosa | reverse complement strand
TTTTATTCCCCATGGAGAGTTCTTCACAATGAGCCATGTCTCAATTTTTTCTGTTCAGTACTTTTGGAGATATAGTGGCGCAACGATTTGCCGTTTTTCCAAGATGGCGACCGAACCACGTGACTGATGACGTCATCATTTACATATTTTATTCCCCATGGAGAGTTCTTTACAATGAGCCATGTCTCAATTTTTTCTGTTCAGCACTTTTGGAGATATAGTGGTGCAAATTTTTGCCGTTTTTCCAAGATGGCGGCCGACCACGTGACATATGACGTCATCATTAACATATTTTATTCCCCATGGAGAGTTCTTTACAAAGAGCCATGTCTCAATTTTTTCTGTTCAGTACTTTCGGAGATATAGAGGTGCAAATTTATTCGGTTTATCCAAGATGGCGGCCGAACCACGTCACTGATGACGTCATCATTGAGGCACAGTATATTAGAGGGCAAGACCATTATGTGTGCAAAGTTTGGCGATTCTCCGTGCAACGGTGTAGACGCAGTGCTGCAAACAGACAAACAGACAGACAAACAGACAGACAAACAGACAGACAGACAAACAAACGAACAGATCAACATACTTGCCGGAAAATTTTTCCGGCAAGTAACAAACGAACAGATCAACATACTTGCCGGAAAATTTTTCCGGCAAGTAACAAACGAACAGATCAACATACTTGCCGGAAAATTTTTCCGGCAAGTAACAAACGAACAGATCAACATACTTGCCGGAAAAATTTTTCCGGCAAGTAACAAACGAACAGATCAACATACTTGCCGGAATCTTTTCCGGCAAGTAACAAACAAACGAACAGATCAACATACTTGCCGGAAAATTTTTCCGGCAAGTAACAAACGAACAGATCAACATACTTGCCGGAATTTTTTTTCCGGCAAGTAACAAACGAACAGATCAACATACTTGCCGGAATCTTTTCCGGCAAGTAACAAACAGATGAAAAATCGGTCAGAGACCGAGGACTTGCCGGAATGTACTTTTTTATTGGCCATTGAGGACAAATATGGCGGCCGAACCACGTGACCGATGACGTCATCATTAACATATTTTATTCCCCATGGAGAGTTCTTTACAATGAGGCATGTCTCAATTTTTTCTATTCAGCACTTTTGGACACATAGAGGTGCTAAGTTTTTCGGTTTTTCCAAGATGGCGGCCGAACCACGTGACATATGACGTCATCATTAACAAATTTTATTCCCCATGGAGAGTTCTTTACAATGAGCCATGTCTCAATTTTTTCTGTTCAGCACTTTTGGAGATATAGTGGCGCAACGTTTTGCCGTTTTTCCAAGATGGCGACCGAACCACGTGACTGATGACGTCATCATTAACATATTTTATTCCCCATGGAGAGTTATTTATAATGAGCCATGTCTCAATTTTTTCTGTTCAGTACTTTCGGAGATATAGAGGTGCAAATTTTTTCGGTTTTTCCAAGATGGCGGCCGAACCACGTCACCGATGACGTCATCAATTGGGCACAGTCTATTCCAGGGCAAGACCAATATGTGTGCAAAGTTTGGCGATTCTACGTGCAACGGTGTAGACGCAGTGCTGCAAACAGACAAACAGACAGACAGACAAACAAACGAACAGATCAACATACTTGCCGGAAATTTTTCCGGCAAGTAATGAAAAATCGGTCAGAGACCGAGGACTTGCCGGAATGTACTTTTTTGTTGTCCATTTCGGACAAATATGGCGGCCGAACCACGTGACCGATGACGTCATCATTAACATATTTTATTCCCCATGGAGAGTTCTTTCCAATGAGCCATGTCTCAATTTTTTCTATTCAGCACTTTCGGAGATATGGAGGTGCAAAATTTTTCCGTTTTTCCAAGATGGCGGCCGCACCACGTGACCAATGACGTCATCATTAACATGTTTTATTCCCCATGGAGAGTTCTTTACAATGAGCCATGTCTCAATTTTTTCTGTTCAGCACTTTTGGAGATATAGTGGTGCAAAGTTTTGCCGTTTTTCCAAGATGGCGGCCGACCACGTGACATATGACGTCATCATTAACATATTTTATTCCCCAAGGAGAGTTCTTTACAATAAGCCATGTCTCAATTTTTTCTGTTCAGTACTTTCGTAGATATGGCGGTGCAAATATTTTCGGTTTTTCCAAGATGGCGGCCGAACCACGTGACTGATGACGTCATCATTAACATATTTTATTCCCCATGGAGAGTTCTTTCCAATGAGCCATGTCTCAATTTTTTCTATTCAGCACTTCCGGAGATATTGAGGAGCAAAGTTTTTCGGTTTTTCCAAGATGGCGGTCGAAACACGTGACCGATGACGTCATAAATTGGGCACAGTCTATTCCAGGGCAAGACGAATATGTGTGCAAAGTTTGGCGATTCTCCGTGCAACGGTGTAGACGCAGTGCTGCAAACAGACAGACAGACAAACAGACAGACAAATGAAAAATCGGTCAGAGACCGAGGACTTGCCGGAATGTACTTTTTTATTGGCCATTGAGGACAAATATGGTGGTCGAACCACGTGACCGATGACGTCATCATTAACATATTTTATTCCCCATGGAGAGTTCTTTACAACGAGCCATGTGTCAATTTTTTCTATTCAGTACTTTCGGAGATATAGAGGTGCAAAGTTTTTCGGTTTTTCCAAGATGGCGGCCGAACCACGTGACTGATGACGTCATCATTAACATTTTATTCCCCATGGAGAGTTCTTTACAATGAGCCATGTCTCAATTTTTTATATTCAGCACATTCAGAGATATGGAGGTGCAAAATTTTTCGGTTTTTCCAAGATGGCGGCCGAACCACGTGACATATGACGTCATCATTAACAAATTTTATTCCCCATGGAGAGTTCTTTACAATGAGCCATGTCTCAATTTTTTCTGTTCAGCACTTTTGGAGATATAGTGGTGCAAAGTTTTGCCGTTTTTCCAAGATGGTGGCCGACCACGTGACATATGACATCATCATTAACATATTTTATTCCCCATGGAGAGTTCTTTACAATGAGCCATGTCTCAATTTTTTCTGTTCAGCACTTTTGGAGATTTAGTGGTGCAAAGTTTTGCCGTTTTTCCAAGATGGCGGCCGACCACGTGACTGATGACGTCATCACTAACATATTTTATTCCCCATGGAGAGTTCTTTACAATGAGCCATGTCTCAATTATTTCTGTTCAGCACTTTTGGAGATATAGTGGCGCAATGTTTTGCCGTTTTTCCAAGATGGCGACCGAACCACGTGACTGATGACGTCATCATTTACATATTTTATTCCCCATGGAGAGTTCTTTACAATGAGCCATACCTCAATTTTTTCTATTCGGGACTGTTGGAGATGTGGAGGTGCAGAGTTATTTGGTTTTTCCAAGATGGCGGCCGAACCACGTGACCGATGACATCATCATTAACATATTTTGTTCCCCATGGAGAGTTCTTTACAATGAGCCATGTCTCAATTTTTTCTATTCAGCACTTTCGGAGATATGGAGGTGCTAAGTTTTTCGGTTTTTCCAAGATGGCGGCCGACCACGTGACTGATGACGTCATCATTAACATATTTTATTCCCCATGGAGAGTTCTTTACAATGAGCCATGTCTCAATTTTTTCTGTTCAGCACTTTTGGAGATATAGTGGTGCAAATTTTTGCCGTTTTTCCAAGATGGCGGCCGACCACGTGACATATGACGTCATCATTAACATATTTTATTCCCCATGGAGAGTTCTTTATAATGAGCCATGTCTCAATTTTTTCTGTTCAGCACTTTTGGAGATATAGTGGTGCAACGTTTTGCCGTTTTTCCAAGATGGCGCCCGAACCACGTGACTGATGACGTCATCATTTACATATTTTATTCCCCATGGAGAGTTCTTTACAATGAGCCATGTGTCAATTTTTTCTGTACAGTACTTTCGGAGATATAGAGGTGCAAAGTTTTTCGGTTTTTCCAAGATGGCGGCCGAACCACGTCACCGATGACGTCATCATTTGGGCACAGTCTATTCCAGGGCAAGACCAATATGTGTGCAAAGTTTGGCGATTCTCCGTGCAACGGTGTATATGCAGTGCTGCAAACAGACAGACAGACAAACAGACAGACAAACAGATGAAAAATCGGTCAGAGACCGAGGACTTGCCGGAATGTACTTTTTTATCGGCCATTTAGGACAAATATGGCGGCCGAACCACGTGACCGATGACGTCATCATTAACATATTTTATTCCCCATAGAGAGTTCTTTACAATGAGCCATACCTCAATTTTTTCTATTCATGACTTTTGGAGATGTGGAGGTGCAGAGTTTTTCGGTTTTTCCAAGATGGCGGCCGACCACGTGACTGATGACGTCATCAATCACATATTTTATTCCCCATGGAGAGTTCTTTACAATGAGCCATGTCTCAATTTTTTCTATTCAATACTTTCAGAGATATGGAGGTGCAAAGTTTTGCCGTTTTTCCAAGATGGCGGCCGACCACGTGACTGATGACGTCATCATTAACATATTTTATTCCCCATGGAGAGTTCTTCACAATGAGCCATGTCTCAATTTTTTCTGTTCAGTACTTTTGGAGATATAGTGGCGCAACGATTTGCCGTTTTTCCAAGATGGCGACCGAACCACGTGACTGATGACGTCATCATTTACATATTTTATTCCCCATGGAGAGTTCTTTACAATGAGCCATGTCTCAATTTTTTCTGTTCAGCACTTTTGGAGATATAGTGGTGCAAATTTTTGCCGTTTTTCCAAGATGGCGGCCGACCACGTGACATATGACGTCATCATTAACATATTTTATTCCCCATGGAGAGTTCTTTACAATGAGCCATGTCTCAATTTTTTCTGTTCAGTACTTTCGGAGATATAGAGGTGCAAATTTATTCGGTTTATCCAAGATGGCGGCCGAACCACGTCACTGATGACGTCATCATTGAGGCACAGTATATTAGAGGGCAAGACCATTATGTGTGCAAAGTTTGGCGATTCTCCGTGCAACGGTGTAGACGCAGTGCTGCAAACAGACAAACAGACAGACAAACAGACAGACAAACAGACAGACAGACAAACAAACGAACAGATCAACATACTTGCCGGAAAATTTTTCCGGCAAGTAACAAACGAACAGATCAACATACTTGCCGGAAAATTTTTCCGGCAAGTAACAAATGAAAAATCGGTCAGAGACCGAGGACTTGCCGGAATGTACTTTTTTATCGACCATTTAGGATAAATATGGCGGCCGAACCACGTGACCGATGAGGTCATCATTAACATATTTTATTCCCCATGGAGAGTTCTTTACAATGAACCATGTCTCAATTTTTTCTATTCAGCACTTTCGGAGATATGGAGGTGCTAGTTTATTCGGTTTTTCCAAGATGGCGGCCGAACCATGTGACCGATGACGTCATCATTTGGGCACAGTATATTAGAGGGCAAGACAAATACGTGTGCAAAGTTGGCTATTCTACGTATGGAAAGATTCTACGTATAGAAAGTTTTCCGGTTTTTCCAAGATGGCGGCCGAACCACGTGACCGATGACGTCATCATTTACATATTTTATTCCCCATGGAGAGTTCTTTACAATGAGCCATGTCTCAATTTTTTCTGTTCAGCACTTTTGGAGATATAGTGGCGCAACGTTTTGCCGTTTTTCCAAGATGGCGACCGAACCACGTGACTGATGACGTCATCATTTACATATTTTATTCCCCATGGAGAGTTCTTTACAATGAGCCATGTCTCAATTTTTTCTGTTCAGTACTTTCGGAGATATAGAGGTGCAAGGTTTTTCAGTTTTTCCAAGATGGCGGCCGAACCACGTCACCGATGACGTCATCAATTGGGCACAGTCTATTCCAGGGCAAGACCAATATGTGTGCAAAGTTTGGCGATTCGCCGTGCAACGGTGTAGACGCAGTGCTGCAAACAGACAGACAGACAGACAGACAGACAGACAGACAGACAAACAGACAGACAAACGAACAGATCAACATACTTGCCGGAAAAATTTTTCCGGCAAGTAATGAAAAATCGGTCAGAGACCGAGGACTTGCCGGAATGTACTTTTTTATCGACCATTTAGGATAAATATGGCGGCCGAACCACGTGACCGATGAGGTCATCATTAACATATTTTATTCCCCATGGAGAGTTCTTTACAATGAACCATGTCTCAATTTTTTCTGTTCAGCACTTTTGGAGATATAGTGGCGCAACGTTTTGCCGTTTTTCCAAGATGGCGACCGAACCACGTGACTGATGACGTCATCATTTACATATTTTATTCCCCATGGAGAGTTCTTTACAATGAGCCATGTCTCAATTTTTTCTGTTCAGTACTTTCGGAGATATAGAGGTGCAAGGTTTTTCAGTTTTTCCAAGATGGCGGCCGAACCACGTCACCGATGACGTCATCAATTGGGCACAGTCTATTCCAGGGCAAGACCAATATGTGTGCAAAGTTTGGCGATTCGCCGTGCAACGGTGTAGACGCAGTGCTGCAAACAGACAGACAGACAGACAGACAGACAGACAGACAGACAAACAGACAGACAAACGAACAGATCAACATACTTGCCGGAAATTTTTTTCCGGCAAGTAATGAAAAATCGGTCAGAGACCGAGGACTTGCCGGAATGTACTTTTTTATCGGCCATTTAGGACAAATATGGCGGCCGAACCACGTGACCGATGACGTCATCATTAACATATTTTATTCCCCATGGAGAGTTCTTTACAATGAGCCATGTCTCAATTTTTTCTATTCAGCACTTTTGGAGATGTGGAGGTGCAGAGGTTTTCGGTTTTTCCAAGATGGCGGCCGATCCACGTGACCAATGACATCATCATTAACATATTTTATTCCCCATGGAGAGTTCTTTACAATGAGCCATGTCTCAATTTTTTCTATTCAGCACTTTCGGAGATATGGAGGTGCTAAATTTTTCGGTTTTTCCAAGATGGCGACCGACCACGTGACATATGACGTCATCATTAACATATTTTATTCCCCATGGAGAGTTCTTTACAATGAGCCATGTCTCAATTTTTTCTGTTCAGCACTTTTGGAGATATAGTGGCGCAACGTTTTGCCGTTTTTCCAAGATGGCGACCGAACCACGTGACTGATGACATCATCATTTACATATTTTATTCCCCATGGAGAGTTCTTTACAATGAGCCATGTCTCAATTTTTTCTGTTCAGTACTTTCGGAGATATAGAGGTGCAAAGTTTTTCGGTTTTTCCAAGATGGCGGCCGAACCACGTCACCGATGACGTCATCAATTGGGCACAGTCTATTCCAGGGCAAGACCCATATGTGTGCAAAGTTTGGCGATTCTACGTGCAACGGTGTAGACGCAGTGCTGCAAACAGACAAACAGACAAACAGACAGACAGACAGACAGACAGACAAACGAACAGATCAACATACTTGCCGGAAAATTTTTTCCGGCAAGTAACGAACAGATCAACATACTTGCCGGAAAAATTTTTCCGGCAAGTAATGAAAAATCGGTCAGAGACCGAGGACTTGCCGGAATGTACTTTTTTATCGGCCATTTAGGACAAATATGGCGGCCGAAACACGTGATAGATGACGTCGTCATTAACATATTTTATTCCCCATGGAGAGTTCCCTTCAATGAGCCATGTCTCAATTTTTTCTATTCAGCACTTTCGGAGATATAGAGGTGCAAAGTTTTTCGGTTTTTCCAAGATGGCGGCCGAACCACGTGACCGATGACGTCATCATTTACATATTTTATTCCACGTGGAGAGTTCTTTACAATGAGCCATGTCTCAATTTTTTCTGTTCAGTACTTTCGGAGATATAGAGGTGCAAAGTTTTTCGGTTTTTCCAAGATGGCGGCCGAACCACGTCACCGATGACGTCATCAATTGGGCACAGTCTATTCCAGGCCAAGACGAATATGTGTGCAAAGTTTGGCGATTCTCCGTGCAACGGTGTAGACGCAGTGCTGCAAACAGACAGACAGACAAACAGACAAACAGACAGACAAACAGACAAACGAACAGATCAACATACTTGCCGGAAAAATTTTTCCGGCAAGTAACAAACGAACAGATCAACATACTTGCCGGAAATCTTTCCGGCAAGTAACAAACAGACAAACAAACGAACAGATCAACATACTTGCCGGAAAATTTTTCCGGCAAGTAATGAAAAATCGGTCAGAGACCGAGGACTTGCCGGAATGTACTTTTTTATCGGCCATTTAGGACAAATATGGCGGCCGAACCACGTGACCGATGACGTCATCATTAACATATTTTATTCCCCATGGAGAGTTCTTTACAATGAGCCATGCCTCAATTTTTTCTATTCAGGACTTTTGGAGATGTGGAGGTGCAGAGTTTTTCGGTTTTTCCAAGATGGCGGCCGAACCACGTGACCGATGACATCATCATTAACATATTTTATTCCCCATGGAGAGTTCTTTACAATGAGCCATGTCTCAATTTTTTCTATTCAGCACTTTCGGAGATATGGAGGTGCTAAGTTTTTCGGTTTTTCCAAGATGGCGGCCGACCACGTGACTGATGACGTCATCATTAACATATTTTATTCCCCATGGAGAGTTCTTTACAATGAGCCATGTCTCAATTTTTTCTGTTCAGCACTTTTGGAGATATAGTGGTGCAAAGTTTTTCGGTTTTTCCAAGATGGCGGCCGACCACGTGACTGATGACGTCATCATTAACATATTTTATTCCCCATGGAGAGTTCTTTACAATGAGCCATGTCTCAATTTTTTCTGTTCAGCACTTTTGGAGTTATAGTGGCGCAACGTTTTGCCGTTTTTCCAAGATGGCGACCGAACCACGTCACCGATGACGTCATCAATTGGGCACAATCTATTCCAGGGCAAGACCAATATGTGTGCAAAGTTTGGCGATTCTACGTGCAACGGTGTAGACGCAGTGCTGCAAACAGACAAACAGACAGACAGACAGACAAACAGACAGACAGATGAAAAATCGGTCAGAGACCGAGGACTTGCCGGAATGTACTTTTTTATCGGCCATTTAGGACAAATATGGCGGCCGAACCACGTGACCGATGATGTCATCATTAACATATTTTATTCCACGTGGAGAGTTGTTTACAATGAGCCATACCTCAATTTTTTATATTCAGGACTTTCGGAGATGTGGAGGTGCAGAGTTTTTCGGTTTTTCCAAGATGGCGGCCGAACCACGTGACTGATGACATCATCATTAACATATTTTATTCCCCATGGAGAGTTCTTTACAATGGGCCATGTCTCAATTTTTTCTATTCAGCACTTTCGGAGATATGGAGGTGCATAGTTTTTCGGATTTTCCAAGAAGGCGGCCGAATCACGTGACCGATGACGTCATCATTAACATATTGTATTCTCCATGGAGAGTTCTTTGCAATGAGCCATGTCTCAATTTTTTCTATTCAGTACATTCAGAGATATGGATGTGCAAAGTTTTTCGGTTTTTACAAGATGGCGGCCGAACCACGTGACTGATGACGTCATCATTAACATATTTTATTCCACATGGAGAGTTCTTCACAATGAGCCATGTCTCCATTTTTTCTGTTCAGCACTTTTGGAGATATAGTGGTGCAAAGTTTTTCGGTTTTCCCAAGATGGCGGCCGAACCACGTGACTGATGACGTCATCATTAACATATTTTATTCCCCATGGAGAGTTCTTTACAATGAGCCATGTCTCAATTTTTTCTGTTCAGGACTTTCGGAGATATGGAGGTGCAAAAAATTTCGGTTTTTGCAAGATGGCGGCCGAACCACGTGACTGATGACGTCATCATTACCATATTTTATTCCCCATGGAGAGTTCTTTACAATGAGCCATGTCTCAATTTTTTCTGTCAGCACTTTGAGATATCGAGGTGCAAAAATTTTCGGTTTTTCCAAGATGGCGGCCGAACCACGTGACTGATGACGTCATCATTAACATATTTTATTCCCCATGGAGAGTTCTTTACAATGAGCCATGTCTCAATTTTTTCTGTTCAGCACTTTTGGAGATATAGTGGCGCAACGTTTTGCCGTTTTTCCAAGATGGCGACCGAACCACGTGTCTGATGACGTCATCATTTACATATTTTATTCCCCATGGAGAGTTCTTTACAATGAGCCATGTCTCAATTTTTTCTGTTCAGTACTTTCGGAGATATAGAGGTGTAAATTTTTTCGGTTTTTCCAAGATGGCGGCCGAACCACGTCACCGATGACGTCATCAATTGGGCACAATCTATTCCAGGGCAAGACCAATATGTGTGCAAAGTTTGGCGATTCTACGTGCAACGGTGTAGACGCAGTGCTGCAAACAGACAAACAGACAGACAAACAGACAAACAGACAGATGAAAAATCGGTCAGAGACCGAGGACTTGCCGGAATGTACTTTTTATCGGCCATTTAGAACAAATATGGCGGCCGAACCACGTGACCGATGATATCATCATTAACATATTTTATTCCCCATGGAGAGTTCTTTACAATGAGCCATGTCTCAATTTTTTCTATTCAGCACTTTCAGAGATATGGAGGTGCAAAGTTTTTCGGTTTTTCCAAGATGGCGGCCGACCACGTGACATGTGACGTCATCATTAACATATTTTATTCGCCATGGAGAGTTCTTTACAATGAGCCATGTCTCAATTTTTTCTGTTCAGCACTTTTGGAGATATCGTGGTGCAAAGTTTTGCCGTTTTTCCAAGATGGCGGCCGACCACGTGACTGATGACGTCATCATTAACATATTTTATTCGCCATGGAGAGTTCTTTACAATGAGCCATGTCTCAATTTTTTCTCTTCAGCACTTTCGGAGATATGGAGGTGCAAAGTTTTTCGGTTTTTCCAAGATGGCGGCCGAACCACGTGACTGATGACGTCATCATTAACATATTTTATTCGCCATGGAGAGTTCTTTACAATGAGCCATGTCTCAATTTTTTCTGTTCAGCACTTTCGGAGATATAGAGGTGCAAAGTTTTTCCAAGATGGCGGCCGAACCACGTGACTGATGACGTCATCATTAACATATTTGATTCCCCATGGAGAGTTCTTTACAATGAGCCATGTCTCAATTTTTTCTATTCAGCACTTTCGGAGATGTGGAGGTGCAAATTTTTTCGGTTTTTCCAAGATGGCGGCCGAACCACGTGACCGATGACGTCATCATTAACATATTTTATTCTCCATGGAGTGTTCTTTACAATGAGCCATGTCTCAATTTTTTCTCTTCAGCACTTTTGGAGATATAGTGGTGCAAAGTTTTGCCGTTTTTCCAAGATGGCGGCCGACCACGTGACTGATGACGTCATCATTAAGATATTTTATTCCCCATGGAGAGTTCTTTACAATGAGCCATGTCTCAATTTTTTCTGTTCAGTACTTTTGGAGATATAGCGGTGCAATTTTTTTGCCGTTTTTCCAAGATGGCGGCCGAATCACGTGACCTATGACGTCATCATTAACATATTTCATTCCCCATGGAGAGTTCTTTACAATGAGCCATGTCTAAATTTTTTCTGTTCAGTACTTTTGGAGATATGGAGGTGCAATTTTTTTCGGTTTTTCCAAGATGGCGGCCGAACCACGTGACCGATGACGTCATCATTTGGGCACAGTATATTAGAGGGCAAGACCAATATGTGTGCCAAGTTTGGCGATTCTACGTGCAACGGTGTAGACGCAGTGCTGAAAACAGACAAACAGACAGACAAACAGACAGACAGACAAACAAACGAACAGATCAACATACTTGCCGGAATCTTTTCCGGCAAGTAACAAACGAACAGATCAACATACTTGCCGGAATCTTTTCCGGCAAGTAATGAAAAATCGGTCAGAGACCGAGGACTTGCCGGAATGTACTTTTTTATCGGCCATTTAGGACAAATATGGCGGCCGAAACACGTGACCGATGATGTCATCATTAACATATTTTATTCCCCATGGAGAGTTCTTTACAACGAGCCATGTCTCAATTTTTTCTATTCAGCACTTTCAGATATGGAGGTGCAATTTTTTCCCAAGATGGCGGCCGAACCACGTGACATATGACGTCATCATTAACATATTTTATTCCCCATGGAGAGTTCTTTACAACGAGCCATGTCTCAATTTTTTCTGTTCAGCACTTTTGGAGATATAGTGGTGCAAAGTTTTGCCGTTTTTCCAAGATGGCGGCCGACCACGTGACATATGACGTCATCATTAACATATTTTATTCCCCATGGAGTTCTTTACAATGAGCCATGTCTCAATTTTTTCTGTTCAGCACTTTTGGAGATATAGTAGTGCAAAGTTTTGCCGTTTTTCCAAGATGGCGGCCGACCACGTGACATATGACGTCATCATTAACATATTTTATTCCCCATGGAGAGTTCTTTACAATGAGCCATGTCTCAATTTTTTCTGTTCAGTACTTTCGGAGATATAGAGGTGCAAAGTTTTTCGGTTTTTCCAAGATGGCGGCCGAACCACGTGACTGATGACGTCATCATTAACATGTTTTATTCCCCATGGAGAGTTCTTCACAATGAGCCATGTCTCAATTTTTTCTGTTCAGCACTTTGAGATATCGAGGTGCAAATTTTTTCGGTTTTTCCAAGATGGCGGCCGAACCACGTGACCGATGACGTCATCATTTGGGCACAGTATATTAGAGGGCAAGACCAATATGTGTGCCAAGTTTGGCGATTCTACGTGCAGCGGTGTAGACGTAGTGCTGCAAACAGACAAACAGACAGACAGACAGACAGACAAATGAAAAATCGGTCAGAGACCGAGGACTTGCCGGGATGTACTTTTTTATCGACCATTTAGGACAAATATGGCGGCCGAACTACGTGATACATGACGTCATCATTAACATATTCAATGTTAATTTTTGTGAATGTTAATGTCAATGTTAATTCAATTTTTTCCATTCTGCACTTTTGGAAATATAGTGGTGCAAAGTTTTTGCCGTTTTTCCAAGATGGCGGCCGAACCACGTGACCGATGGCATCATCATTAACATATTTTATTCCCCATGGAGAGTTCTTTACAATGAGCCATGTCTCAATTTTTTCTATTCAGAGATATGGAGGTGCAAAATTTTTCGGTTTTTCCAAGATGGCGGCCGAACCACGTGACATATGATGTCATCATTAACATATTTTATTCCCCATGGAGAGTTCTTTACAATGAGCCATGTCTCAATTTTTTCTGTTCAGCACTTTTGGAGATTTCGTGGTGCAAAGTTTTGCCGTTTTTCCAAGATGGCGGCCGACCACGTGACATATGACGTCATCATTAACATATTTTATTCCCCATGGAGAGTTCTTTACAATGAGCCATGTCTCAATTTTTTCTGTTCAGTACTTTCGGAGATATAGAGGTGCAAAGTTTTTCGGTTTTTCCAAGATGGCGGCCGAACCACGTCACCGATGACGTCATCAATTGGGCACAGTCTATTCCAGGGCAAGACCAATAAGTGTGCAAAGTTTGGCGATTCTACGTGCAACGGTGTAGACGCAGTGCTGCAAACAGACAGACAGACAGACAAACAGACAAACAGACAGACAAACAGACAAACGAACAGATCAACATACTTGCCGGAAAAAATTTTCCGGCAAGTAACGAACAGATCAACATACTTGCCGGAATCTTTTCCGGCAAGTAACAAACAGACAAACAGACAAACAAACGAACAGATCAACATACTTGCCAGAAAATTTTTCCGGCAAGTAACAAACGAACAGATCAACATACTTGCCGGAAATTTTTTCCGGCAAGTAACAAACAGACAAACAGATGAAAAATCGGTCAGAGACCGAGGACTTGCCGGAATGTACTTTTTATCGGCCATTTAGAACAAATATGGCGGCCGAACCACGTGACCGATGATATCATCATTAACATATTTTATTCCCCATGGAGAGTTCTTTACAATGAGCCATGTCTCAATTTTTTCTATTCAGCACTTTCGGAGATATGGAGGTGCAAAGTTTTTCGGTTTTTCCAAGATGGCGGCCGACCACGTGACATATGACGTCATCATTAACATATTTTATTCCCCATGGAGAGTTCTTTACAATGAGCCATGTCTCAATTTTTTCTGTTCAGCACTTCCGGAGATATGGAGGTGCAAAGTTTTTCGGTTTTTCCAAGATGGCAGCCGACCACGTGACATATGACGTCATCATTAACATATTTTATTCGCCATGGAGAGTTCTTTACAATGAGCCATGTCTCAATTTTTTCTGTTCAGCACTTTTGGAGATATCGTGGTGCAAAGTTTTGCCGTTTTTCCAAGATGGCGGCCGACCACGTGACTGATGACGTCATCATTAACATATTTTATTCCCCATGGAGAGTTCTTTACAATGAGCCATGTCTCAATTTTTTCTGTTCAGCACTTTCGGAGATATGGAGGTGCAAAGTTTTTCGGTTTTTCCAAGATGGCGGCCGAACCACGTGACTGATGACTTCATCAGTAACATATTTTATTCCCCATGGAGAGTTATTTAAAATGAGCCATGTCTCAATTTTTTCTGTTCAGCACTTTCGGAGATATGGAGGTGTAAAGTTTTTCGGTTTTTCCAAGATGGCGGCCGAACACGTCACCGATGACGTCATCATTTGGGCACAGTATATTAGAGGGCAAGACCAATATGTGTGCCAAGTTTGGCGATTCTACGTGCAACGGTGTAGACGTAGTGCTGCAAACAGACAAACAGACAGACAGACAGACAGACAGACAGACAGACAGACAAACAAACGAACAGATCAACATACTTGCCGGAAAATTTTTCCGGCAAGTAATGAAAAATCGGTCAGAGACCGAGGACTTGCCGGAATATACTTTTTATCGGCCATTTAGAACAAATATGGCGGCAGAACTACGTGACCGATGACGTCATCATTAACATATTTTATTCCACATGGAGAGTTCTTCACAATGAGCCATGTCTCCATTTTTTCTGTTCAGCACTTTTGGAGATATAGTGGTGCAAATTTTTTCGGTTTTCCCAAGATGGCGGCCGAACCACGTGACTGGTGACGTCATCATTAACATATTTTATTCCCCATGGAGAGTTCTTTACAATGAGCCATGTCTCAATTTTTTCTGTTCAGGACTTTCGGAGATATGGAGGTGCAAAAATTTTCGGTTTTTCCAAAATGGCGGCCGAACCACGTGACTGATGACGTCATCATTAACATATTTTATTCCCCATGGAGAGTTCTTTACAATGAGCCATGTCTCAATTTTTTCTGTTCAGGACTTTCGGAGATATGGAGGTGCAAAAATTTTCGTTTTTTCCAAGATGGCGGCCGAACCACGTGACCGACGACGTCATCATTAACATATTTTATTCTCCATGGAGAGTTCTTTACAATGAGCCATGTCTCAATTTTTTCTGTTCAGCACTTTGAGATATCGAGGTGCAAAATTTTTCGGTTTTTCCAAGATGGCGGCCGAACCACGTGACCGATAACGTCATCATTTGGGCACAGTATATTAGAGAGCAAGACAAATACGTGTGCAAAGTTTGGTGATTCTACGTGCAACGGTGTAGACGTAGTGCTGCAAACAGACAAACAGACAAACAGACAAACAGACAAACGAACAGCTCAACATACTTGCCGGAATCTTTTCCGGCAAGTAACAAACGAACAGATCAACATACTTGCCGGAAAATTTTTCCGGCAAGTAACAAACGAACAGATCAACATACTTGCCGGAATCTTTTCCGGCAAGTAATGAAAAATCGGTCAGAGACCGAGGACTTGCCGGAATGTACTTTTTTATCGGCCATTTAGGACAAATATGGCGACCGAACCACGTGACCGATGACGTCATCATTAACATATTTTATTCCCCATGGAGAGTTCTTTACGAGCCATGTCTCAATTTTTTCTATTCAGCACTTTCGGAGCTGTTGAGGTGCAAAGTTTTCGGTTTTTCCAAGATGGCGGCCGAACCACGTGACATATGACGTCATCATTAACATTTTTTATTCCCCATGGAGAGTTATTAACAATGAGCCATGTCTCAATTTTTTCTGTTCAGCACTTTCGGAGATATGGAGGTGCAAAGTTTTTCGGTTTTTCCAAGATGGCGGCCGAACCACCTGACCGATGACGTCATCATTAACATATTTTATTCCCCATGGAGAGTTCTTTACAATGAGCCATGTCTCAATTTTTTCCATTCTGCACTTTTGGAGATATAGTGGTGCAAAGTTTTTACCGTTTTTCCAAGATGGCGGCCGAACCACATGACCGATGGCATCATCATTAACATATTTTATTCCCCATGGAGAGTTCTTTACAATGAGCCATGTCTCAATTTTTTCTATTCAGCACATTCAGAGATATGGAGGTGCAAAATATTTCGGTTTTTTCCAAGATGGCGGCCGAACCACGTGACATATGACGTCATCATTAACAAATTTTATTCCCCATGGAGAGTTCTTTACAATGAGCCATGTCTCAATTTTTTCTGTTCAGCACTTTTGGAGATATAGTGTTGCAAAGTTTGGCCGTTTTTCCAAGATGGCGGCCGACCACGTGACATATGACATCATTAACATATTTTATTCCCCATGGAGAGTTTTTTACAATGAGCCATGTCTCAATTTTTTCTGTTCAGCACTTTTGGAGATTTCGTGGTGCAAAGTTTTGCCGTTTTTCCAAGATGGCGGCCGACCACGTGACTGATGACGTCATCATTAACATATTTTATTCCCCATGTGGAGTTCTTTACAATGAGCCATGTCTCAATTTTTTCTGTTCAGCACTTTTGGCGATATAGTGGTGCAAAGTTTTGCCGTTTTTCCAAGATGGCGGCCGACCACGTGACATATGACGTCATCATTAACATATTTTATTCCACATGGAGAGTTCTTTACAATGAGCCATGTCTCAATTTTTTCTGTTCAGCACTTTTGGAGATATCGTGGCGCAACGTTTTGCCGTTTTTCCAAGATGGCGACCGAACCACGTGACTGATGACGTGATCATTTACATATTTTATTCCCCATGGAGAGTTCTTTACAATGAGCCATGTCTCAATTTTTTCTGTTCAGTACTTTCGGAGATATAGAGGTGCAACGTTTTTCGGTTTTTCCAAGATGGCGGCCGAACCACGTCACCGATGACGTCATCAATTGGGCACAGTCTATTCCAGGGCAAGACCAATATGTGTGCAAAGTTTGGCGATTCTACGTGCAACGGTGTAGACGCAGTGCTGCAAACAGACAGACAGACAGACAGACAGACAAACAGACAAACAGACAAACAAACGAACAGATCAACATACTTGCCGGAATCTTTTCCGGCAAGTAACAAACGAACAGATCAACATACTTGCCAGAATATTTTCCGGCAAGTAACAAACAGATGAAAAATCGGTCAGAGACCGAGGACTTGCCGGAATGTACTTTTTTATCGGCCATTTAGGACAAATATGGCGGCCGAACCACGTGACCGATGACATCATCATTAACATATTTTATTCCCCATGGAGAGTTCTTTACAATGAGCCATACCTCAATTTTTTCTATTCAGGACTTTTGGAGATGTGGAGGTGCAGAGTTTTTCGGTTTTTCCAAGATGGCGGCCGACCACGTGACTGATGACGTCATCAATCACATATTTTATTCCCCATGGAGAGTTCTTTACAATGAGCCATGTCTCAATTTTTTCTATTCAGTACTTTCAGAGATATGGAGGTGCAAATTATTTCGGTTTTTCCAAGATGGCCGCCGAAACACGTGACCGATGACGTCATAAATTGGGCACAGTCTATTCCAGGGCAAGACGAATATGTGTGCAAAGTTTGGCGATTTTCCGTGCAACGGTGTAGACGCAGTGCTGCAAACAGACAGACAGACAAACAGACAAACAGACAGACAGACAGATCAGAGACCGAGGACTTGCCGGAATGTACTTTTTTATCGGCCATTTAGTACAAATATGGCGGCCGAACCACGTGACCGATGATGTCATCATTAACATATTTTATTCCCCGTGGAGAGTTGTTTACAATGAGCCATGTCTCAATTTTTTCTATTCAGGACTTTTGGAGATGTGGCATTGCAAAGTTTTTCGGTTTTTCCAAGATGGCGGCCGAACCACGTGACTGATGACGTCATCATTAACATATTTGATTCCCCATGGAGAGTTCTTTACAATGAGCCATCTCTCAATTTTTTCCATTCTGCACTTTTGGAGATATAGTGGTGCAAATTTTTCCGTTTTTCCAAGATGGCGGCCGAACCACGTGACCAATGGCATCATCATTAACATATTTTATTCCCCGTGGAGAGTTATTTACAATGAGCCATGTCTCAATTTTTTCTATTCAGCACTTTTGGAGATACAGAAGTACAATTTTTTTCGGTTTTTCCAAGATGGCGGCCGAACCACGTGACTGATGACGTCATCATTAACATATTTTATTCCCCATGGAGAGTTCTTTACAATGAGCCATGTTTCAATTTTTTCTGTTCAGCACTTTCGGAGATATAGAGGTGCAAAGTTTTTCCAAGATGGCGGCCGAACCACGTGACCAATGACGTCATCAATTGGGCACAGTCTATTCCAGGGCAAGACCAATATGTGTGCAAAGTTTGGCGATTCTCCGTGCAACGGTGTAGACGCAGTGCTGCAAACAGTCAGACAGACAAACAGATGAAAAATCGGTCAGAGACCGAGGACTTGCCGGAATGTACTTTTTTATCGGCCATTTAGGACAAATATGGCGGCCGAACCACGTGACCGATGACGTCATCATTAACATATTTTATTCCCCATGGAGAGTTCTTTACAATGAGCCATACCTCAATTTTTTCTATTCATGACTTTTGGAGATGTGGAGGTGCAGAGTTTTTCGGTTTTTCCAAGATGGCGGCCGACCACGTGACTGATGACGTCATCAATCACATATTTTATTCCCCATGGAGAGTTCTTTACAATGAGCCATGTCTCAATTTTTTCTATTCAGTACTTTCAGAGATATGGAGGTGCAAAGTTTTGCCGTTTTTCCAAGATGGCGGCCGACCACGTGACTGATGACGTCATCATTAACATATTTTATTCCCCATGGAGAGTTCTTCACAATGAGCCATGTCTCAATTTTTTCTGTTCAGTACTTTCGGAGATATAGCGGTGCAAATTATTTCGGTTTTTCCAAGATGGCCGCCGAAACACGTGACCGATGACGTCATAAATTGGGCACAGTCTATTCCAGGGCAAGACGAATATGTGTGCAAAGTTTGGCGATTTTCCGTGCAACGGTGTAGACGCAGTGCTGCAAACAGACAAACAGACAAACAGACAGACAGACAGACAGACAGACAGACAAACGAACAGATCAACATACTTGCCGGAAAAATTTTTCCGGCAAGTAATGAAAAATCGGTCAGAGACCGAGGACTTGCGGGAATTTACTTTTTATCGGCCATTTAGGACAAATATGGCGGCCGAACCACGTGACCGATGATATCATCATTAACATATTTTATTCCCCATGGAGAGTTCTTTACAATGAGCCATGTCTCAATTTTTTCTATTCAGCACTTTCGGAGATATGGAGGTGCAAAGTTTTTCGGTTTTTCCAAGATGGCGGCCGAACCACGTGACTGATGACGTCATCAGTAACATATTTTATTCCCCATGGAGAGTTATTAACAATGAGCCATGTCTCAATTTTTTCTGATCAGCACTTTTGGAGATTTTGTGGTGCAAAGTTTTGCCGTTTTTCCAAGATGGCGGCCGACCACGTGACTGATGATGTCATCATTAACATATTTTATTCCCCATCGAGAGTTCTTTACAATGAGCCATGTCTCAATTTTTTCTGTTCAGCACTTTTGAAGATTTCGTGGTGCAAAGTTTTGCCGTTTTTCCAAGATGGCGGCCGACCACGTGACTGATGATGTCATCATTAACATATTTTATTCCCCATGGAGAGTTCTTTACAATGAGCCATGTCTCAATTTTTTCTGTTCAGTACTTTCGGAGATATAGAAGTACAAGGTTTTTTCGGTTTTTACAAGATGGCGGCCGAACCACGTCACCGATGACGTCATCAATTGGGCACAGTCTATTCCAGGGCAAGACCAATATGTGTGCAAAGTTTGGCGATTCTACGTGCAACGGTGTAGACGCAGTGCTGCAAACAGACAGACAAACAGACAGACAGACAGACAGACAGACAGATGAATGAAAAATCGGTCAGAGACCGAGGACTTGCCGGAATTTACTTTTTTGTCGGCCATTTAGGACAAATATGGCGGCCGAACCATGTGACCGATGACATCATCATTAACATATTTTATTCCCCATGGAGAGTTCTTTACAATGAGCCACGTCTCAATTTTTTCTATTCAGCACTTCCGGAGATATATCGAGGTGCTAAGTTTTTTGGTTTTTCCAAGATGGCGGCCGAACCACGTGACCGATGACGTCATCATTAACATGTTTTATTCCCCATGGAGAGTTCTTTCCAATGAGCCATGTCTCATTTTTTCTATTCAGCACTGGAGGTGCAAAGTTTTTCGGTTTTTCCAAGATGGCGGCCGGACCACATGACCGATGACGTCATCACTAACATGTTTTATTCCGCATGGAGAGTTCTTTACAATGAGCCATGTCTCAATTTTTTCTATTCAGAGATATGGAGGTGCAAAAATTTTCGGTTTTTCCAAGATGGCGGCCGAACCACGTGACATATGATGTCATCATTAACAAATTTTATTCCCCATGGAGAGTTCTTTACAATGAGCCATGTCTCAATTTTTTCTGTTCAGCACTTTTGGAGATATAGTGGTGCAAAGTTTTGCCGTTTTTCCAAGATGGCGGCCGACCACGTGACATATGACATCATCATTAACATATTTTATTCCCCATGGAGAGTTCTTTACAATGAGCCATGTCTCAATTTTTTCTGTTCAGCACTTTTGGAGATTTCGTGGTGCAAAGTTTTGCCGTTTTTCCAAGATGGCGGCCGACCACGTGACTGCTGACGTCATCATTAACATATTTTATTCCCCATGGAGAGTTCTTTACAATGAGCCATGTCTCAATTTTTTCTGTTCAGCACTTTTGGAGATATAGTGGTGCAAAAGTTTTCGGTTTTTCCAAGATGGCGGCCGACCACGTGACATATGCCGTCATCATTAACATATTTTATTGCCCATGGAGAGTTCTTTACAATGAGCCATGTCTGATTTTTTTCTGTTCAGCACTTTTGGAGATATAGTGGTGCAAAGTTTTGCAGTTTTTCCAAGATGGCGGCCGACCACGTGACATATGACATCATCATTAACATATTTTATTCCCCATGCAGAGTTCTTTACAATGAGCCATGTCTCAATTTTTTATGTTCAGCACTTTTGGAGATATAGTGGTGCAAAGTTTTGCCGTTTTTCCAAGATGGCGGCCGACCACGTGACTGATGACGTCATCATTAACATATTTTATTTCCCATGGAGAGTTCTTTACAATGAGCCATGTCTCAATTTTTTCTGTTCAGCACTTTTGGAGAAAAAGTGGTGCAAAGTTTTGCCGTTTTTCCAAGATGGCGGCCGACCACGTGACATATGACGTCATCATTAACATATTTTATTCCCCATGGAGAGTTCTTTACAATGAGCCATGTCTCAATTTTTTCTGTTCAGCACTTTTGGAGATATAGTGGTGCAAAGTTTTGCCGTTTTTCCAAGATGGCGGCCGACCACGTGACATATGACGTCATCATTAACATATTTTATTCCCCATGGAGAGTTCTTTACAATGAGCCATGTCTCAATTTTTTCTGTTCAGCACTTTTGGAGATATAGTGGTGCAAATTTTTGCCGTTTTTCCAAGATGGCGGCCGACCACGTGACATATGACGTCATCATTAACATATTTTATTCCCCATGGAGAGTTCTTTACAATGAGCCATGTCTCAATTTTTTCTGTTCAGTACTTTTGGAGATATAGAGGTGCAAATTTTTTCGGTTTTTCCAAGATGGCGGCCGAACCACGTCACCGATGACGTCATCAATTGGGCACAGTCTATTCCAGGGCAAGACCAATATGTGTGCAAAGTTTGGCGATTCTACGTGCAACGGTGTAGACGCAGTGCTGCAAACAGACAGACAGACAGACAGACAGACAAACAGACAGACAAACGAACAGATCAACATACTTGCCGGAAAATTTTTTCCGGCAAGTAACAAACAAACGAACAGATCAACATACTTGCCGGAAAATTTTTCCGGCAAGTAACAAACAAACGAACAGATCAACATACTTGCCGGAATCTTTTCCGGCAAGTAACAAACGAACAGATCAACATACTTGCCGGAAAAATTTTCCGGCAAGTAACAAACAGACAGACAAACGAACAGATCAACATACTTGCCGGAAAAATTTTTCCGGCAAGTAACAAACAAATCAGAGACCGAGGACTTGCCGGAATGTACTTTTTTATCGGCCATTTAGAACAAATATGGCGGCCGAACTATGTGATACATGACGTCATCATTAACATATTTTATTCCCCATGGAGAGTTCTTTACAATGAGCCATACCTCAATTTTTTCTGTTCAGGACTTTTGGAGATGTGGAGGTGCAGAGTTTTTCGGTTTTTCCAAGATGGCGGCCGACCACGTGACTGATGACGTCATCATTAACATATTTTATTCCCCATGGAGAGTTCTTTACAATGAGCCATGTCTCAATTTTTTCTGTTCAGCACTTTTGGAGTTATAGTGGTGAAATTTTTTGCCGTTTTTCCAAGATGGCGGCCGACCACGTGACATATGACGTCATCATTAACATATTTTATTCCCCATGGAGAGTTCTTTACAATGAGCCAAGTCTCAATTTTTTCTGTTCAGTACTTTCGGAGATATAGAGGTGCAAATTTTTTCGGTTTTTCCAAGATGGCGGCCGAACCACGTCACCGATGACGTCATCAATTGGGCACAGTCTATTCCAGGGCAAGACCAATATGTGTGCAAAGTTTGGCGATTCTACGTGCAACGGTGTAGACGCAGTGCTGCAAACAGACAGACAGACAGACAGACAGACAGACAAACAGACAGACAAACGAACAGATCAACATACTTGCCGGAAAATTTTTTCCGGCAAGTAACAAATGAAAAATCGGTCAGAGACCGAGGACTTGCCGGAATGTACTTTTTTATTGGCCATTTAGGACAAATATGGCGGCCGAACCACGTGACTGATGACGTCATCATTAACATATTTTATTCCCCATGGAGAGTTCTTTACATTGAGCCACGTCCCAAGTTTTTCTATTCAGGACTTTCGGAGATATGGAGGTGTAACGTTTTTTTTTTTTTTTTTTTTTTTTTTTTTTTTTTTTTTTTTTTTTTTTTTTTGTATACAATATCGAGGCTCGTGAAAGAGCGAACATTAATCACACAGAAAGACAAACCGACACATAAAACATATAACATAGGGAGCGGTAGACAAGATGGGGAGAGAGGGGGAAGGACACAAACACAACATTTGAGAGCAGGGACCGAGAGACATGGAGACATCGAGAGATCTGAGAGAGGGCGAGGGCTTTGGGGGGGGGCGTGGGAAGGGGGCAGTGGGAGAGGTATAAAACATATGGACACTGCCAGGACTTCCAGGAAAGAAGTTGGAATTTCAAACAAGGTGGATCTGGGGTGAATTAGCGGGGGTAGAAAAGATCAAGGTTTTGGATGGGGGAAGATAAGAGATGGTGGTGAACAGCTGTTTTAAAGACCTGGAGGGAGGAGTGGGATTGAAGGGAGTGAGGGAGTTTGTTCCAGAGGCGGGAGAAAAGAGGAATGAAAGAGTGAAGGTGAGCGGAGAGCCGAGATTTCGGCAGTTTAACCATCAGAGGGTTGCTGGCAGATCTTGTGCGACCTGTAGGAATATTTGGGGGACAGTTTTCCGGTTTTTCCAAGATGGCGGCCGAACTACGTGACATATGACGTCATCATTAACATATTTTATTCCCCATGGAGAGTTCTTTACAATGAGCCATGTCTCAATTTTTTCTGTTCAGCACTTTTGGAGATATAGTGGTGCAAAGTTTTGCCGTTTTTCCAAGATGGCGGCCGACCACGTGACTGATGACGTCATCATTAACATGTTTTATTCCCCATGGAGAGTTCTTTACAATGAGCCATGTCTCAATTTTTTCTGTTCAGTACTTTCGGAGATATGGAGGTGCAAAATTTTTCGGTTTTTCCAAGATGGCGGCCGAACCACGTGACATATGACATCATCATTAACAAATTTTATTCCCCATGGAGAGTTCTTTACAATGAGCCATGTCTCAATTTTTTCTGTTCAGCACTTTTGGAGATATAGTGGTGCAAAGTTTTGCCGTTTTTCCAAGATGGCGGCCGACCACGTGACTGATGACGTCATCATTAACATGTTTTATTCCCCATGGAGAGTTCTTTACAATGAGCCATGTCTCAATTTTTTCTGTACAGTACTTTCGGAGATATAGAGGTGCAAAGTTTTTCGGTTTTTCCAAGATGGCGGCCGAACCACGTCACCGATGACGTCATCAATTGGGCACAGTCTATTCCAGGGCAAGACCAATATGTGTGCAAAGTTTGGCGATTCTCCGTGCAACGGTGTAGACGCAGTGCTGCAAACAGACAGACAAACAGACAAACAGACAGACAGACAAACAAACGAACAGATCAACATACTTGCCGGAATCTTTTCCGGCAAGTAATGAAAAATCGGTCAGAGACCGAGGACTTGCCGGAATGTACTTTTTTATCGGCCATTTAGGACAAATATGGCGACCGAACCACGTGACCGATGACGTCATCATTAACATATTTTATTCCCCATGGAGAGTTCTTTACAATGAGCCATGTCTCAATTTTTTCTATTCAGCACTTTCGGAGCTGTTGAGGTGCAAAGTTTTCGGTTTTTCAAAGATGGCGGCCGAACCACGTGACATATGACGTCATCATTAACAAATTTCATTCCCCATGGAGAGTTCTTTACAATGAGCCATGTCTCAATTCTTTCTGTTCAGCACTTTTGGAGATATAGTGGTGCAAATTTTTGCCGTTTTTCCAAGATGGCGGCCGACCACGTGACATATGACATCATCATTAACATATTTTATTCCCCATGGAGAGTTCTTTACCATGAGCCATGTCTCAATTTTTTCTGTTCAGCACTTTTGGAGATACAGTGGAACAAATTTTTGCCGTTTTTCCAAGATGGCGGCCGACCACGTGACATATGACGTCATCATTAACATATTTTATTCCCCATGGAGAGTTCTTTACAATGAGCCATGTCTCAACTTTTTCATTTCAGCACTTTCGGAGATGTTGAGGTGCAAAGTTTTCGGTTTTTCCAAGATGGCGGCCGAACCACGTGACCGATGACGTCATCATTAACATATTTTATTCCACATGGAGAGTTATTGACAATGAGCCATGTCTCAATTTTTTCTATTCAGCACTTTCAGAGATATGGAGGTGCAAAGTTTTTCGGTTTTTCCAAGATGGCGGCCGAACCACGTGACATATGACGTCATCATTAACATATTTTATTCCCCATGGAGAGTTCTTTACAATGAGCCATGTCTCCATTTTTTCTGTTCAGCACTTTTGGAGATATAGTGGTGCAAAGTTTTGCCGTTTTTCCAAGATGGCGGCCGACCACGTGACATATGACGTCATCATTAACATATTTTATTCCCCATGGAGAGTTCTTTACAATGAGCCATGTCTCAATTTTTTCTGTTCAGCACTTTTGGAGATATAGTGGCGCAACGTTTTGCCGTTTTTCCAAGATGGCGACCGAACCACGTGACTGATGACGTCATCATTTACATATTTTATTCCCCATGGAGGGTTCTTTACAATGAGCCATGTCTCAATTTTTTCTGTTCAGTACTTTCGGAGATATAGAGGTGCAAAGTTTTTCGGTTTTTCCAAGATGGCGGCCGAACCACGTCACCGATGACGTCATCAATTGGGCACAGTCTATTCCAGGGCAAGACCAATAAGTGTGCAAAGTTTGGCGATTCTACGTGCAACGGTGTAGACGCAGTGCTGCAAACAGACAGACAGACAGACAGATGAAAAATCGGTCAGAGACCGAGGACTTGCCGGAATGTACTTTTTTATAGGCCATTTAGGACAAATATGGCGGCCGAACCACGTGACCGATGACGTCATCAATAACATATTTTATTCCACATGGAGAGTTCTTTGTAACGAGCGATGTCTCAATTCTTTCTATTCAGCACTTTTGGAGATATGGAGGTGCTAAGTTTTTCCGTTTTTCCAAGATGGCGGCCGAACCACGTGACCTATGACGTCTTATTAACATATTTTATTCCACATGGAGAGTTCTTTACAATGAGCCATGTCTCAATTTTTTCTATTCAGTACTTTCAGAGATATAGAGGTGCAAAATTTTTCGGTTTTTCCAAGATGGCGGCCGAACCACGTGACTGATGACGTCATCATTAACATATTTTATTCCGCATGGAGAGTTCTTTACAATGAGCCATGTCTCAATTTTTTCTGTTCAGCACTTTTGGAGATATAGTGGTGCAACGTTTTGCCGTTTTTCCAAGATGGCGGCGGAACCACGTGACTGATGGCGTCATCATTAACATATTTTATTCCCCATGGAGAGTTCTTTACGATGAGCCATGTCACAATTTTTTCTATTCAGCACTTTCGGAGATATGGAGGTGCAACGTTTTTCGGTTTTTCCAAGATGGCGGCCGAACCACGTGACCGATGACGTCATCCTTAACATATTTTTATTCCTCATGGAGAGTTCTTTCCAATGAGCCATGTCTCAATTTTTTATATTCAGTACTTTCAGAGATATGGAGGTGCAAAGTTTTGCCGTTTTTCCAAGATGGCGGCCGAACCACGTGACCTATGACGTCATCATTAACATGTTTTATTCCCCATGGAGAGTTCTTTACAATGAGCCATGTCTCAATTTTTTCTGTTCAGCACTTTGAGATGTCGAGGTGCAAAATTTTTCGGTTTTTCCAAGATGGCGGCCGAACCACGTGAACGATGACGTCATCATTTGGGCACAGTATATTAGAGGGCAAGACAAATACGTGTGCAAAGTTTGGCGATTCTACGTGCAACGGTGTAGACGTAGTGCTGCAAACAGACAAACAGACAGACAAACAAACGAACAGATCAACATACTTGCCGGAATATTTTCCGGCAAGTAATGAAAAATCGGTCAGAGACCGAGGACTTGCCGGAATGTACTTTTTTATCGGCCATTTAGGACAAATATGGCGGCTGAAGCACGTGACCGATGACGTCATCATTAACATATTTTATTCCCCATGGAGAGTTCTTTACAATGAGCCATGTCTCAATTTTTTCTATTCAGCACTTTCGGAGATATGGAGGTGCTAAGTTTTTCGGTTTTTCCAAGATGGCGGCCGACCACGTGACTGATGACGTCATCATTAACATATTTTATTCCCCATGGAGAGTTCTTTACAATGAGCCATGTCTCAATTTTTTCTGTACAGTACTTTCGGAGATATAGAGGTGCAAAGTTTTTCGGTTTTTCCAAGATGGCGGCCGAACCACGTCACCGATGACGTCATCAATTGGGCACAGTCTATTCCAGGGCAAGACCAATATGTGTGCAAAGTTTGGCGATTCTCCGTGCAACGGTGTAGACGCAGTGCTGCAAACAGACAGACAAACAGATGAAAAATCGGTCAGAGACCGAGGACTTGCCGGAATTTACTTTTTTGTCGGCCATTTAGGACAAATATGGCGGCCGAACCATGTGACCGATGACATCATCATTAACATATTTTATTCCCCATGGAGAGTTCTTTACAATGAGCCACGTCTCAATTTTTTCTATTCAGCACTTCCGGAGATATATCGAGGTGCTAAGTTTTTTGGTTTTTCCAAGATGGCGGCCGAACCACGTGACCGATGACGTCATCATTAACATGTTTTATTCCCCATGGAGAGTTCTTTCCAATGAGCCATGTCTCATTTTTTCTATTCAGCACTGGAGGTGCAAAGTTTTTCGGTTTTTCCAAGATGGCGGCCGGACCACATGACCGATGACGTCATCACTAACATGTTTTATTCCGCATGGAGAGTTCTTTACAATGAGCCATGTCTCAATTTTTTCTATTCAGAGATATGGAGGTGCAAAAATTTTCGGTTTTTCCAAGATGGCGGCCGAACCACGTGACATATGATGTCATCATTAACAAATTTTATTCCCCATGGAGAGTTCTTTACAATGAGCCATGTCTCAATTTTTTCTGTTCAGCACTTTTGGAGATATAGTGGTGCAAAGTTTTGCCGTTTTTCCAAGATGGCGGCCGACCAAGTGACATATGACATCATCATTAACATATTTTATTCCCCATGGAGAGTTCTTTACAATGAGCCATGTCTCAATTTTTTCTGTTCAGCACTTTTGGAGATTTCGTGGTGCAAAGTTTTGCCGTTTTTCCAAGATGGCGGCCGACCACGTGACTGCTGACGTCATCATTAACATATTTTATTCCCCATGGAGAGTTCTTTACAATGAGCCATGTCTCAATTTTTTCTGTTCAGCACTTTTGGAGATATAGTGGTGCAAAAGTTTTCGGTTTTTCCAAGATGGCGGCCGACCACGTGACATATGCCGTCATCATTAACATATTTTATTGCCCATGGAGAGTTCTTTACAATGAGCCATGTCTGATTTTTTTCTGTTCAGCACTTTTGGAGATATAGTGGTGCAAAGTTTTGCAGTTTTTCCAAGATGGCGGCCGACCACGTGACATATGACATCATCATTAACATATTTTATTCCCCATGCAGAGTTCTTTACAATGAGCCATGTCTCAATTTTTTATGTTCAGCACTTTTGGAGATATAGTGGTGCAAAGTTTTGCCGTTTTTCCAAGATGGCGGCCGACCACGTGACTGATGACGTCATCATTAACATATTTTATTTCCCATGGAGAGTTCTTTACAATGAGCCATGTCTCAATTTTTTCTGTTCAGCACTTTTGGAGAAAAAGTGGTGCAAAGTTTTGCCGTTTTTCCAAGATGGCGGCCGACCACGTGACATATGACGTCATCATTAACATATTTTATTCCCCATGGAGAGTTCTTTACAATGAGCCATGTCTCAATTTTTTCTGTTCAGCACTTTTGGAGATATAGTGGTGCAAAGTTTTGCCGTTTTTCCAAGATGGCGGCCGACCACGTGACATATGACGTCATCATTAACATATTTTATTCCCCATGGAGAGTTCTTTACAATGAGCCATGTCTCAATTTTTTCTGTTCAGCACTTTTGGAGATATAGTGGTGCAAATTTTTGCCGTTTTTCCAAGATGGCGGCCGACCACGTGACATATGACGTCATCATTAACATATTTTATTCCCCATGGAGAGTTCTTTACAATGAGCCATGTCTCAATTTTTTCTGTTCAGTACTTTTGGAGATATAGAGGTGCAAATTTTTTCGGTTTTTCCAAGATGGCGGCCGAACCACGTCACCGATGACGTCATCAATTGGGCACAGTCTATTCCAGGGCAAGACCAATATGTGTGCAAAGTTTGGCGATTCTACGTGCAACGGTGTAGACGCAGTGCTGCAAACAGACAGACAGACAGACAGACAGACAAACAGACAGACAAACGAACAGATCAACATACTTGCCGGAAAAATTTTTCCGGCAAGTAAAAATCGGTCAGAGACCGAGGACTTGCCGGAATGTACTTTTTTATTGGCCATTTAGGACAAATATGGCGGCCGAACCACGTGACTGATGACGTCATCATTAACATATTTTATTCCCCATGGAGAGTTCTTTACATTGAGCCACGTCCCAAGTTTTTCTATTCAGGACTTTCGGAGATATGGAGGTGTAACGTTTTTTTTTTTTTTTTTTTTTTTTTTTTTTTTTGTATACAATATCGAGGCTCGTGAAAGAGCGAACATTAATCACACAGAAAGACAAACCGACACATAAAACATATAACATAGGGAGCGGTAGACAAGATGGGGAGAGAGGGGGAAGGACACAAACACAACATTTGAGAGCAGGGACCGAGAGACATGGAGACATCGAGAGATCTGAGAGAGGGCGAGGGCTTTGGGGGGGGGCGTGGGAAGGGGGCAGTGGGAGAGGTATAAAACATATGGACACTGCCAGGACTTCCAGGAAAGAAGTTGGAATTTCAAACAAGGTGGATCTGGGGTGAATTAGCGGGGGTAGAAAAGATCAAGGTTTTGGATGGGGGAAGATAAGAGATGGTGGTGAACAGCTGTTTTAAAGACCTGGAGGGAGGAGTGGGATTGAAGGGAGTGAGGGAGTTTGTTCCAGAGGCGGGAGAAAAGAGGAATGAAAGAGTGAAGGTGAGCGGAGAGCCGAGATTTCGGCAGTTTAACCATCAGAGGGTTGCTGGCAGATCTTGTGCGACCTGTAGGAATATTTGGGGGACAGTTTTCCGGTTTTTCCAAGATGGCGGCCGAACTACGTGACATATGACGTCATCATTAACATATTTTATTCCCCATGGAGAGTTCTTTACAATGAGCCATGTCTCAATTTTTTCTGTTCAGCACTTTTGGAGATATAGTGGTGCAAAGTTTTGCCGTTTTTCCAAGATGGCGGCCGACCACGTGACTGATGACGTCATCATTAACATGTTTTATTCCCCATGGAGAGTTCTTTACAATGAGCCATGTCTCAATTTTTTCTGTTCAGTACTTTCGGAGATATGGAGGTGCAAAATTTTTCGGTTTTTCCAAGATGGCGGCCGAACCACGTGACATATGACATCATCATTAACAAATTTTATTCCCCATGGAGAGTTCTTTACAATGAGCCATGTCTCAATTTTTTCTGTTCAGCACTTTTGGAGATATAGTGGTGCAAAGTTTTGCCGTTTTTCCAAGATGGCGGCCGACCACGTGACTGATGACGTCATCATTAACATGTTTTATTCCCCATGGAGAGTTCTTTACAATGAGCCATGTCTCAATTTTTTCTGTACAGTACTTTCGGAGATATAGAGGTGCAAAGTTTTTCGGTTTTTCCAAGATGGCGGCCGAACCACGTCACCGATGACGTCATCAATTGGGCACAGTCTATTCCAGGGCAAGACCAATATGTGTGCAAAGTTTGGCGATTCTCCGTGCAACGGTGTAGACGCAGTGCTGCAAACAGACAAACAGACAAACAGACAAACAGACAAACAGATGAAAAATCGGTCAGAGACCGAGGACTTGCCGGAATGTACTTTTTTATCGGCCATTTAGGACAAATATGGTGGCCGAACCACGTGACCGATGACGTCATCATTAACATATTTTATTCCCCATGGAGAGTTCTTTACAATGAGGCATGCCTCAATTTTTTCTATTCAGGACTTTTGGAGATGTGGAGGTGCAGTTTTTCGGTTTTTCCAAGATGGCGGCCAAACCACGTGACCGATGACATCATCATTAACATATTTTATTCCCCATGGAGAGTTCTTTACAATGAGCCATGTCTCAATATTTTCTATTCCGCACTTTCGGAGATATGTAGGTGCTAGGTTTTTCGGTTTTTCCAAGATGGCGGCCGACCACGTGACTGATGACGTCATCATTAACATATTTTATTCCCCATGGAGAGTTCTTTACAATGAGCCATGTCTCAATTTTTTCTGTTCAGCACTTTTAGAGATATAGTGGTGCAAAGTTTTGCCGCATTTCCAAGATGGCGGCCGACCACGTGACATATGACGTCATCATTAACATATTTTATTCCAAATGGAGAGTTCTTTACAATGAGCCATGTCTCAATTTTTTCTGTTCAGCACTTTTGGATATATAGTGGCGCAACTTTTTGCCGTTTTTCCAAGATGGCGACCGAACCACGTGACTGATGACGTCATCATTTACATATTTTATTCCCCATGGAGAGTTCTTTAGAATGAGCCATGTCTCAATTTTTTCTGTTCAGTACTTTCGGAGATATAGAGGTACAAATTTTTTCGGTTTTTCCAAGATGGCGGCCGAACCACGTCACCGATGACGTCATCAATTGGGCACAGTCTATTGCAGGGGAAGACCAATATGTGTGCAACGTTTGGCGATTCTACGTGCAACGGTGTAGACGCAGTGCTGCAAACAGACAGACAGACAGACAGATGAAAAATCGGTCAGAGACCGAGGACTTGCCGGAATGTACTTTTTTATTGGCCATTGAGGACAAATATGGCGGCCGAACCACGTGACCGATGACGTCATCATTAACATATTTTATTCCCCATGGAGAGTTCTTTACAATGAGGCATGTCTCAATTTTTTCTATTCAGCACTTTTGGACACATAGAGGTGCTAAGTTTTTCGGTTTTTCCAAGATGGCGGCCGAACCACGTGACATATGACGTCATCATTAACAAATTTTATTCCCCATGGAGAGTTCTTTACAATGAGCCATGTCTCAATTTTTTCTGTTCAGCACTTTTGGAGATATAGTAGTGCAAAGTTTTGCCGTTTTTCCAAGATGGCGGCCGACCACGTGACATATGACGTCATCATTAACATATTTTATTCCCCATGGAGAGTTCTTTACAATGAGCCATGTCTCAATTTTTTCTGTTCAGTACTTTCGGAGATATAGAGGTGCAAAGTTTTTCGGTTTTTCCAAGATGGCGGCCGAACCACGTGAATGATGACGTCATCATTAACATGTTTTATTCCCCATGGAGAGTTCTTCACAATGAGCCATGTCTCAATTTTTTCTGTTCAGCACTTTGAGATATCGAGGTGCAAATTTTTTCGGTTTTTCCAAGATGGCGGCCGAACCACGTGACCGATGACGTCATCATTTGGGCACAGTATATTAGAGGGCAAGACCAATATGTGTGCCAAGTTTGGCGATTCTACGTGCAACGGTGTAGACGCAGTGCTGCAAACAGACAAACAGACAAACAGACAAACAGACAAACAAACGAACAGATCAACATACTTGCCGGAAAATTTTTCCGGCAAGTAACAAACGAACAGATCAACATACTTGCCGGAAAATTTTTCCGGCAAGTAACAAACGAACAGATCAACATACTTGCCGGAAAAATTTTTCCGGCAAGTAACAAACGAACAGATCAACATACTTGCCGGAATCTTTTCCGGCAAGTAACAAACAAACGAACAGATCAACATACTTGCCGGAAAATTTTTCCGGCAAGTAACAAACGAACAGATCAACATACTTGCCGGAATTTTTTTTCCGGCAAGTAACAAACGAACAGATCAACATACTTGCCGGAATCTTTTCCGGCAAGTAACAAACAGATGAAAAATCGGTCAGAGACCGAGGACTTGCCGGAATGTACTTTTTTATTGGCCATTGAGGACAAATATGGCGGCCGAACCACGTGACCGATGACGTCATCATTAACATATTTTATTCCCCATGGAGAGTTCTTTACAATGAGGCATGTCTCAATTTTTTCTATTCAGCACTTTTGGACACATAGAGGTGCTAAGTTTTTCGGTTTTTCCAAGATGGCGGCCGAACCACGTGACATATGACGTCATCATTAACAAATTTTATTCCCCATGGAGAGTTCTTTACAATGAGCCATGTCTCAATTTTTTCTGTTCAGCACTTTTGGAGATATAGTGGCGCAACGTTTTGCCGTTTTTCCAAGATGGCGACCGAACCACGTGACTGATGACGTCATCATTAACATATTTTATTCCCCATGGAGAGTTATTTATAATGAGCCATGTCTCAATTTTTTCTGTTCAGTACTTTCGGAGATATAGAGGTGCAAATTTTTTCGGTTTTTCCAAGATGGCGGCCGAACCACGTCACCGATGACGTCATCAATTGGGCACAGTCTATTCCAGGGCAAGACCAATATGTGTGCAAAGTTTGGCGATTCTACGTGCAACGGTGTAGACGCAGTGCTGCAAACAGACAAACAGACAGACAGACAAACAAACGAACAGATCAACATACTTGCCGGAAATTTTTCCGGCAAGTAATGAAAAATCGGTCAGAGACCGAGGACTTGCCGGAATGTACTTTTTTGTTGTCCATTTCGGACAAATATGGCGGCCGAACCACGTGACCGATGACGTCATCATTAACATATTTTATTCCCCATGGAGAGTTCTTTCCAATGAGCCATGTCTCAATTTTTTCTATTCAGCACTTTCGGAGATATGGAGGTGCAAAATTTTTCCGTTTTTCCAAGATGGCGGCCGCACCACGTGACCAATGACGTCATCATTAACATGTTTTATTCCCCATGGAGAGTTCTTTACAATGAGCCATGTCTCAATTTTTTCTGTTCAGCACTTTTGGAGATATAGTGGTGCAAAGTTTTGCCGTTTTTCCAAGATGGCGGCCGACCACGTGACATATGACGTCATCATTAACATATTTTATTCCCCAAGGAGAGTTCTTTACAATAAGCCATGTCTCAATTTTTTCTGTTCAGTACTTTCGTAGATATGGCGGTGCAAATATTTTCGGTTTTTCCAAGATGGCGGCCGAACCACGTGACTGATGACGTCATCATTAACATATTTTATTCCCCATGGAGAGTTCTTTCCAATGAGCCATGTCTCAATTTTTTCTATTCAGCACTTCCGGAGATATTGAGGAGCAAAGTTTTTCGGTTTTTCCAAGATGGCGGTCGAAACACGTGACCGATGACGTCATAAATTGGGCACAGTCTATTCCAGGGCAAGACGAATATGTGTGCAAAGTTTGGCGATTCTCCGTGCAACGGTGTAGACGCAGTGCTGCAAACAGACAGACAGACAAACAGACAGACAAATGAAAAATCGGTCAGAGACCGAGGACTTGCCGGAATGTACTTTTTTATTGGCCATTGAGGACAAATATGGTGGTCGAACCACGTGACCGATGACGTCATCATTAACATATTTTATTCCCCATGGAGAGTTCTTTACAACGAGCCATGTGTCAATTTTTTCTATTCAGTACTTTCGGAGATATAGAGGTGCAAAGTTTTTCGGTTTTTCCAAGATGGCGGCCGAACCACGTGACTGATGACGTCATCATTAACATTTTATTCCCCATGGAGAGTTCTTTACAATGAGCCATGTCTCAATTTTTTATATTCAGCACATTCAGAGATATGGAGGTGCAAAATTTTTCGGTTTTTCCAAGATGGCGGCCGAACCACGTGACATATGACGTCATCATTAACAAATTTTATTCCCCATGGAGAGTTCTTTACAATGAGCCATGTCTCAATTTTTTCTGTTCAGCACTTTTGGAGATATAGTGGTGCAAAGTTTTGCCGTTTTTCCAAGATGGTGGCCGACCACGTGACATATGACATCATCATTAACATATTTTATTCCCCATGGAGAGTTCTTTACAATGAGCCATGTCTCAATTTTTTCTGTTCAGCACTTTTGGAGATTTAGTGGTGCAAAGTTTTGCCGTTTTTCCAAGATGGCGGCCGACCACGTGACTGATGACGTCATCACTAACATATTTTATTCCCCATGGAGAGTTCTTTACAATGAGCCATGTCTCAATTATTTCTGTTCAGCACTTTTGGAGATATAGTGGCGCAATGTTTTGCCGTTTTTCCAAGATGGCGACCGAACCACGTGACTGATGACGTCATCATTTACATATTTTATTCCCCATGGAGAGTTCTTTACAATGAGCCATACCTCAATTTTTTCTATTCGGGACTGTTGGAGATGTGGAGGTGCAGAGTTTTTTGGTTTTTCCAAGATGGCGGCCGAACCACGTGACCGATGACATCATCATTAACATATTTTGTTCCCCATGGAGAGTTCTTTACAATGAGCCATGTCTCAATTTTTTCTATTCAGCACTTTCGGAGATATGGAGGTGCTAAGTTTTTCGGTTTTTCCAAGATGGCGGCCGACCACGTGACTGATGACGTCATCATTAACATATTTTATTCCCCATGGAGAGTTCTTTACAATGAGCCATGTCTCAATTTTTTCTGTTCAGCACTTTTGGAGATATAGTGGTGCAAATTTTTGCCGTTTTTCCAAGATGGCGGCCGACCACGTGACATATGACGTCATCATTAACATATTTTATTCCCCATGGAGAGTTCTTTATAATGAGCCATGTCTCAATTTTTTCTGTTCAGCACTTTTGGAGATATAGTGGTGCAACGTTTTGCCGTTTTTCCAAGATGGCGCCCGAACCACGTGACTGATGACGTCATCATTTACATATTTTATTCCCCATGGAGAGTTCTTTACAATGAGCCATGTGTCAATTTTTTCTGTACAGTACTTTCGGAGATATAGAGGTGCAAAGTTTTTCGGTTTTTCCAAGATGGCGGCCGAACCACGTCACCGATGACGTCATCATTTGGGCACAGTCTATTCCAGGGCAAGACCAATATGTGTGCAAAGTTTGGCGATTCTCCGTGCAACGGTGTAGATGCAGTGCTGCAAACAGACAGACAGACAAACAGACAGACAAACAGATGAAAAATCGGTCAGAGACCGAGGACTTGCCGGAATGTACTTTTTTATCGGCCATTTAGGACAAATATGGCGGCCGAACCACGTGACCGATGACGTCATCATTAACATATTTTATTCCCCATAGAGAGTTCTTTACAATGAGCCATACCTCAATTTTTTCTATTCATGACTTTTGGAGATGTGGAGGTGCAGAGTTTTTCGGTTTTTCCAAGATGGCGGCCGACCACGTGACTGATGACGTCATCAATCACATATTTTATTCCCCATGGAGAGTTCTTTACAATGAGCCATGTCTCAATTTTTTCTATTCAGTACTTTCAGAGATATGGAGGTGCAAAGTTTTGCCGTTTTTCCAAGATGGCGGCCGACCACGTGACTGATGACGTCATCATTAACATATTTTATTCCCCATGGAGAGTTCTTCACAATGAGCCATGTCTCAATTTTTTCTGTTCAGTACTTTTGGAGATATAGTGGCGCAACGATTTGCCGTTTTTCCAAGATGGCGACCGAACCACGTGACTGATGACGTCATCATTTACATATTTTATTCCCCATGGAGAGTTCTTTACAATGAGCCATGTCTCAATTTTTTCTGTTCAGCACTTTTGGAGATATAGTGGTGCAAATTTTTGCCGTTTTTCCAAGATGGCGGCCGACCACGTGACATATGACGTCATCATTAACATATTTTATTCCCCATGGAGAGTTCTTTACAATGAGCCATGTCTCAATTTTTTCTGTTCAGTACTTTCGGAGATATAGAGGTGCAAATTTATTCGGTTTATCCAAGATGGCGGCCGAACCACGTCACTGATGACGTCATCATTGAGGCACAGTATATTAGAGGGCAAGACCATTATGTGTGCAAAGTTTGGCGATTCTCCGTGCAACGGTGTAGACGCAGTGCTGCAAACAGACAAACAGACAGACAAACAGACAGACAAACAGACAGACAGACAAACAAACGAACAGATCAACATACTTGCCGGAAAATTTTTCCGGCAAGTAACGAACAGATCAACATACTTGCCGGAATCTTTTCCGGCAAGTAACAAACAGACAAACAAACGAACAGATCAACATACTTGCCGGAAAAATTTTTCCGGCAAGTAACAAACAAACGAACAGATCAACATACTTGCCGGAATATTTTCCGGCAAGTAATGAAAAATCGGTCAGAGACCGAGGACTTGCCGGAATGTACTTTTTTATCGGCCATTTAGGACAAATATGGCGGCTGAACCACGTGACCGATGACGTCATCATTAACATATTTTATTCCCCATGGAGAGTTCTTTACAATGAGCCATGTCTCAATTTTTTCTATTCAGCACTTTCGGAGATATGGAGGTGCTAAGATTTTCGGTTTTTCCAAGATGGCGGCCGACCACGTGACTGATGACGTCATCATTAACATATTTTATTCCCCATGGAGAGTTCTTTACAATGAGCCATGTCTCAATTTTTTCTGTACAGTACTTTCGGAGATATAGAGGTGCAAAGTTTTTCGGTTTTTCCAAGATGGCGGCCGAACCACGTCACCGATGACGTCATCAATTGGGCACAGTCTATTCCAGGGCAAGACCAATATGTGTGCAAAGTTTGGCGATTCTCCGTGCAACGGTGTAGACGCAGTGCTGCAAACAGACAGACAAACAGACAAACAGACAGACAAACAGACAAACATACGAACAGATCAACATACTTGCCGGAAAAATTTTCCGGCAAGTAACAAACAGACAGACAAACGAACAGATCAACATACTTGCCGGAAAAATTTTTCCGGCAAGTAACAAACAAATCAGAGACCGAGGACTTGCCGGAATGTACTTTTTTATCGGCCATTTAGAACAAATATGGCGGCCGAACTATGTGATACATGACGTCATCATTAACATATTTTATTCCCCATGGAGAGTTCTTTACAATGAGCCATACCTCAATTTTTTCTGTTCAGGACTTTTGGAGATGTGGAGGTGCAGAGTTTTTCGGTTTTTCCAAGATGGCGGCCGACCACGTGACTGATGACGTCATCATTAACATATTTTATTCCCCATGGAGAGTTCTTTACAATGAGCCATGTCTCAATTTTTTCTGTTCAGCACTTTTGGAGTTATAGTGGTGAAATTTTTTGCCGTTTTTCCAAGATGGCGGCCGACCACGTGACATATGACGTCATCATTAACATATTTTATTCCCCATGGAGAGTTCTTTACAATGAGCCATGTCTCAATTTTTTCTGTTCAGTACTTTCGGAGATATAGAGGTGCAAATTTTTTCGGTTTTTCCAAGATGGCGGCCGAACCACGTCACGGATGACGTCATCAATTGGGCACAGTCTATTCCAGGGCAAGACCAATATGTGTGCAAAGTTTGGCGATTCTACGTGCAACGGTGTAGACGCAGTGCTGCAAACAGACAGACAGACAGACAGACAGACAAACAGACAGACAAACGAACAGATCAACATACTTGCCGGAAAAATTTTTCCGGCAAGTAACAAATGAAAAATCGGTCAGAGACCGAGGACTTGCCGGAATGTACTTTTTTATCGGCCATTTAGGACAAATATGGCGACCGAACCACGTGACCGATGACGTCATCATTAACATATTTTATTCCCCATGGAGAGTTCTTTACAATGAGCCATGTCTCAATTTTTTCTATTCAGCACTTTCGGAGCTGTTGAGGTGCAAAGTTTTCGGTTTTTCAAAGATGGCGGCCGAACCACGTGACATATGACGTCATCATTAACAAATTTCATTCCCCATAGAGAGTTCTTTACAATGAGCCATGTCTCAATTCTTTCTGTTCAGCACTTTTGGAGATATAGTGGTGCAAATTTTTGCCGTTTTTCCAAGATGGCGGCCGACCACGTGACATATGACATCATCATTAACATATTTTATTCCCCATGGAGAGTTCTTTACCATGAGCCATGTCTCAATTTTTTCTGTTCAGCACTTTTGGAGATACAGTGGAACAAATTTTTGCCGTTTTTCCAAGATGGCGGCCGACCACGTGACATATGACGTCATCATTAACATATTTTATTCCCCATGGAGAGTTCTTTACAATGAGCCATGTCTCAACTTTTTCATTTCAGCACTTTCGGAGATGTTGAGGTGCAAAGTTTTCGGTTTTTCCAAGATGGCGGCCGAACCACGTGACCGATGACGTCATCATTAACATATTTTATTCCACATGGAGAGTTATTGACAATGAGCCATGTCTCAATTTTTTCTATTCAGCACTTTCAGAGATATGGAGGTGCAAAGTTTTTCGGTTTTTCCAAGATGGCGGCCGAACCACGTGACATATGACGTCATCATTAACATATTTTATTCCCCATGGAGAGTTCTTTACAATGAGCCATGTCTCCATTTTTTCTGTTCAGCACTTTTGGAGATATAGTGGTGCAAAGTTTTGCCGTTTTTCCAAGATGGCGGCCGACCACGTGACATATGACGTCATCATTAACATATTTTATTCCCCATGGAGAGTTCTTTACAATGAGCCATGTCTCAATTTTTTCTGTTCAGCACTTTTGGAGATATAGTGGCGCAACGTTTTGCCGTTTTTCCAAGATGGCGACCGAACCACGTGACTGATGACGTCATCATTTACATATTTTATTCCCCATGGAGGGTTCTTTACAATGAGCCATGTCTCAATTTTTTCTGTTCAGTACTTTCGGAGATATAGAGGTGCAAAGTTTTTCGGTTTTTCCAAGATGGCGGCCGAACCACGTCACCGATGACGTCATCAATTGGGCACAGTCTATTCCAGGGCAAGACCAATAAGTGTGCAAAGTTTGGCGATTCTACGTGCAACGGTGTAGACGCAGTGCTGCAAACAGACAGACAGACAGACAGATGAAAAATCGGTCAGAGACCGAGGACTTGCCGGAATGTACTTTTTTATAGGCCATTTAGGACAAATATGGCGGCCGAACCACGTGACCGATGACGTCATCATTAACATATTTTATTCCACATGGAGAGTTATTTGTAACGAGCGATGTCTCAATTCTTTCTATTCAGCACTTTTGGAGATATGGAGGTGCTAAGTTTTTCCGTTTTTCCAAGATGGCGGCCGAACCACGTGACCTATGACGTCTTATTAACATATTTTATTCCACATGGAGAGTTCTTTACAATGAGCCATGTCTCAATTTTTTCTATTCAGTACTTTCAGAGATATAGAGGTGCAAAATTTTTCGGTTTTTCCAAGATGGCGGCCGAACCACGTGACTGATGACGTCATCATTAACATATTTTATTCCGCATGGAGAGTTCTTTACAATGAGCCATGTCTCAATTTTTTCTGTTCAGCACTTTTGGAGATATAGTGGTGCAACGTTTTGCCGTTTTTCCAAGATGGCGGCGGAACCACGTGACTGATGGCGTCATCATTAACATATTTTATTCCCCATGGAGAGTTCTTTACGATGAGCCATGTCTCAATTTTTTATATTCAGTACTTTCAGAGATATGGAGGTGCAAAGTTTTGCCGTTTTTCCAAGATGGCGGCCGAACCACGTGACCTATGACGTCATCATTAACATGTTTTATTCCCCATGGAGAGTTCTTTACAATGAGCCATGTCTCAATTTTTTCTGTTCAGCACTTTGAGATGTCGAGGTGCAAAATTTTTCGGTTTTCCAAGATGGCGGCCGAACCACGTGACCGATGACGTCATCATTTGGGCACAGTATATTAGAGGGCAAGACAAATACGTGTGCAAAGTTTGGCGATTCTACGTGCAACGGTGTAGACGTAGTGCTGCAAACAGACAAACAGACAGACAAATGAAAAATCGGTCAGAGACCGAGGACTTGCCGGAATGTACTTTTTTATTGGCCATTTAGGACAAATATGGCGGCCGAACCACGTGACCGATGACGTCATCATTAACATATTTTATTCCCCATGGAGAGTTCTTTTCAATGAGCCATGTCTCAATTTTTTCTATTCAGCACTTTCGGAGATGTGGAGGTTTCGGTTTTTCCAATATGGCGGCCGAACCACGTGACATATGATGTCATCATTAACAAATTTTATTCCCCATGGAGAGGTCTTTACAATGAGCCATGTCTCAATTTTTTCCATTCTGCACTTTTGGAGATATAGTGGTGCAAAGTTTTTGCCGTTTTTCCAAGATGGCGGCCGACCACGTGACATATGACATCATCATTAACATATTTTATTCCCCATGGAGAGTTCTTTACAATGAGCCATGTCTCAATTTTTTCTGTTCAGCACTTTTGGAGATATAGTGGTGCAAAGTTTTGCCTTTTTTCCAAGATGGCGGCCGACCACGTGACATATGACATCATTAACATATTTTATTCCCCATGGAGAGTTTTTTACAATGAGCCATGTCTCAATTTTTTCTGTTCAGCACTTTTGGAGATTTTGTAGTGCAAAGTTTTGCCGTTTTTCCAAGATGGCGGCCGACCACGTGACTGATGACGTCATCATTAACATATTTTATTCCCCATGTGGAGTTCTTTACAATGAGCCATGTCTCAATTTTTTCTGTTCAGCACTTTTGGCGATATAGTGGTGCAAAGTTTTGCCGTTTTTCCAAGATGGCGGCCGACCACGTGACATATGACGTCATCATTAACATATTTTATTCCCATGGAGAGTTCTTTCCAATGAGCCATGTCTCAATTTTTTCTGTTCAGCACTTTTGGAGCTTTCGTGGTACAAAGTTTTGCCGTTTTTCCAAGATGGCGGCCGACCACGTGACTGATGACGTCATCATTAACATATTTTATTCCCCATGGAGAGTTCTTTACAATGAGCCATGTCTCAATTTTTTCTGTTCTGCACTTTTGGAGATATAGTGGTGCAAAGTTTTGCCGTTTTTCCAAGATGGCGGCCGACCACGTGACATATGACGTCATCATTAACAGATTGTTTTCCCCATGGAGAGTTCTTTACAATGAGCCATGTCTCAATTTTTTCTGTTCAGTACTTTCGGAGATATAGAGGTGCAAAGTTTTTCGGTTTTTCCAAGATGGCGGCCGAACCACGTCACCGATGACGTCATCAATTGGGCACAGTCTATTCCAGGGCAAGACCAATATGTGTGCAAAGTTTGGCGATTCTAAGTGCAACGGTGTAGACGCAGTGCTGCAAACAGACAGACAGACAGACAAACAGACAAACAGACAAACAGACAAACAAACGAACAGATCAACATACTTGCCGGAATCTTTTCCGGCAAGTAATGAAAAATCGGTCAGAGACCGAGGACTTGCCGGAATGTACTTTTTTATCGGCCATTTAGAACAAATATGGCGGCCGAACTATGTGATACATGACGTCATCATTAACATATTTTATTCCCCATGGAGAGTTCTTTACAATGAGCCATACCTCAATTTTTTCTGTTCAGGACTTTTGGAGATGTGGAGGTGCAGAGTTTTTCGGTTTTTCCAAGATGGCGGCCGACCACGTGACTGATGACGTCATCATTAACATATTTTATTCCCCATGGAGAGTTCTTTACAATGAGCCATGTCTCAATTTTTTCTGTTCAGCACTTTTGGAGTTATAGTGGTGAAAATATTTGCCGTTTTTACCAAGATGGCGGCCGACCACGTGACATATGACGTCATCATTAACATATTTTATTCCCCATGGAGAGTTCTTTACAATGAGCCATGTCTCAATTTTTTCTGTTCAGTACTTTCGGAGATATAGAGGTGCAAAGTTTTTCGGTTTTTCCAAGATGGCGGCCGAACCACGTCACCGATGACGTCATCAATTGGGCACAGTCTATTCCAGGGCAAGACCAATATGTGTGCAAAGTTTGGCGATTCTACGTGCAACGGTGTAGACGCAGTGCTGCAAACAGACAGACAGACAGACAGACAGACAGACAGACAGACAAACAGACAGACAAACGAACAGATCAACATACTTGCCGGAAAAATTTTTCCGGCAAGTAACAAACGAACAGATCAACATACTTGCCGGAAAATTTTTCCGGCAAGTAATGAAAAATCGGTCAGAGACCGAGGACTTGCCGGAATATACTTTTTTATTGGCCATTTAGGACAAATATGGCGGCCGAACCACATGGCCGATGACGTCATCATTAACATATTTTATTCCCCATGGAGAGTTCTTTACAATGAGCCATGTCTCAATTTTTTCTGTTCAGCACTTTTGGAGATATAGTGGTGCAAAGTTTTGCCGTTTTTCCAAGATGGCGGCCGAACCACGTGACTGATGAGGTCATCATTAACATATTTTATTGCCCATGGAGAGTTCTTTACAATGAGCCATGTCTCAATTTTTTCTATTCAGCACTTTCGGAGATATGGAGGTGCAAAGTTTTTCGGATTTTCCAAGATGGCGGCCGAATCACGTGACCGATGACGTCATCATTAACATATTGTATTCTCCATGGAGAGTTCTTTGCAATGAGCCATGTCTCAATTTTTTCTATTCAGTACATTCAGAGATATGGATGTGCAAATTTTTTCGGTTTTTCCAAGATGGCGGCCGACCACGTGACTGATGACGTCATCATTAACATATTTTATTCCCCATGTGGAGTTCTTTACAATGAGCCATGTCTCAATTTTTTCTGTTCAGCACTTTTGGCGATATAGTGGTGCAACGTTTTGCCGTTTTTCCAAGATGGCGGCCGACCACGTGACATATGACGTCATCATTAACATATTTTATTCCCCATGGAGAGTTCTTTACAATGAGCCATGTCTCAATTTTTTCTGTTCAGCACTTTTGGAGATATCGTGGCGCAACGTTTTGCCGTTTTTCCAAGATGGCGACCGAACCACGTGACTGATGACGTCATCATTTACATATTTTATTCCGCATGGAGAGTTCTTTACAATGAGCCATGTCTCAATTTTTTCTGTTCAGCACTTTCGGAGATGTGGAGGTGCAGAGTTTTTCGGTTTTTCCAAGATGGCGGCCGAACCACGTGACCGATGACGTCATCAATTGGGCACAGTCTATTCCAGGGCAAGACCAATATGTGTGCAAAGTTTGGCGATTCTACGTGCAACGGTGTAGACGCAGTGCTGCAAACAGACAGACAGACAGACAGACAAACAGACAAACGAACAGATCAACATACTTGCCGGAAAAAATTTTCCGGCAAGTAACAAACGAACAGATCAACATACTTGCCGGAATATTTTCCGGCAAGTAATGAAAAATCGGTCAGAGACCGAGGACTTGCCGGAATGTACTTTTTTATCGGCCATTTAGGACAAATATGGCGGCTGAAGCACGTGACCGATGACGTCATCATTAACATATTTTATTCCCCATGGAGAGTTCTTTACAATGAGCCATGTCTCAATTTTTTCTATTCAGCACTTTCGGAGATATGGAGGTGCTAAGTTTTTCGGTTTTTCCAAGATGGCGGCCGACCACGTGACTGATGACGTCATCATTAACATATTTTATTCCCCATGGAGAGTTCTTTACAATGAGCCATGTCTCAATTTTTTCTGTACAGTACTTTCAGAGATATAGAGGTGCAAAGTTTTTCGGTTTTTCCAAGATGGCGGCCGAACCACGTCACCGATGACGTCATCAATTGGGCACAGTCTATTCCAGGGCAAGACCAATATGTGTGCAAAGTTTGGCGATTCTCCGTGCAACGGTGTAGACGCAGTGCTGCAAACAGACAGACAAACAGATGAAAAATCGGTCAGAGACCGAGGACTTGCCGGAATGTACTTTTTTATAGGCCATTTAGGACAAATATGGCGGCCGAACCACGTGACCGATGACGTCATCAATAACATATTTTATTCCACATGGAGAGTTCTTTGTAACGAGCGATGTCTCAATTCTTTCTATTCAGCACTTTTGGAGATATGGAGGTGCTAAGTTTTTCCGTTTTTCCAAGATGGCGGCCGAACCACGTGACCTATGACGTCTTATTAACATATTTTATTCCACATGGAGAGTTCTTTACAATGAGCCATGTCTCAATTTTTTCTATTCAGTACTTTCAGAGATATGGAGGTGCAAAGTTTTGCCGTTTTTCCAAGATGGCGGCCGACCACGTGACTGATGACGTCATCATTAACATATTTTATTCCCCATGGAGAGTTCTTCACAATGAGCCATGTCTCAATTTTTTCTGTTCAGTACTTTTGGAGATATAGTGGCGCAACGATTTGCCGTTTTTCCAAGATGGCGACCGAACCACGTGACTGATGACGTCATCATTTACATATTTTATTCCCCATGGAGAGTTCTTTACAATGAGCCATGTCTCAATTTTTTCTGTTCAGCACTTTTGGAGATATAGTGGTGCAAATTTTTGCCGTTTTTCCAAGATGGCGGCCGACCACGTGACATATGACGTCATCATTAACATATTTTATTCCCCATGGAGAGTTCTTTACAATGAGCCATGTCTCAATTTTTTCTGTTCAGTACTTTCGGAGATATAGAGGTGCAAATTTATTCGGTTTATCCAAGATGGCGGCCGAACCACGTCACTGATGACGTCATCATTGAGGCACAGTATATTAGAGGGCAAGACCATTATGTGTGCAAAGTTTGGCGATTCTCCGTGCAACGGTGTAGACGCAGTGCTGCAAACAGACAAACAGACAGACAAACAGACAGACAAACAGACAGACAGACAAACAAACGAACAGATCAACATACTTGCCGGAAAATTTTTCCGGCAAGTAACAAACGAACAGATCAACATACTTGCCGGAAAATTTTTCCGGCAAGTAACAAACGAACAGATCAACATACTTGCCGGAATCTTTTCCGGCAAGTAATGAAAAATCGGTCAGAGACCGAGGACTTGCCGGAATGTACTTTTTTGTCGGCCATTTAGGACAAATATGGCGGCCAAAACACGTGATAGATGACGTCATCATTAACTTATTTTATTCCCCATGGAGAGTTCTTTTCAATGAGCCATGTCGCAATTTTTTCTATTCAGCACTTTTGGAGATATAGTGGTGCAAAGTTTTGCCGTTTTTCCAAGATGGCGGCCGACCACGTGACATATGATGTCATCATTAACATCTTTTATTCCCCATGGAGTTCTTTACAATGAGCCATGTCTCAATTTTTTCTGTTCAGCACTTTTGGAGATATAGTGGTGCAAAGTTTTGCCGTTTTTCCAAGATGGCGGCCGACCACGTGACTGATGACGTCATCATTTACATATTTTATTCCCCATGGAGAGTTCTTTACAATGAGCCATGTCTCAATTTTTTCTGTTCAGCACTTTTGGAGATATAGTGGCGCAACGTTTTGCCGTTTTTCCAAGATGGCGACCGAACCACGTGACTGATGACGTCATCATTTACATATTTTATTCCCCATGGAGAGTTCTTTACAATGAGCCATGTCTCAATTTTTTCTGTTCAGTACTTTCGGGGATATAGAGGTGCAAAAGTTTTCGGTTTTTCCAAGATGGCGGCCGAACCACGTCACTGATGACGTCATCAATTGGGCACAGTCTATTCCAGGGCAAGACCAATATGTGTGCAAAGTTTGGCGATTCTACATGCAACGGTGTAGACGCAGTGCTGCAAACAGACAAACAGACAAACAGACAGACAAACAGACAGATGAAAAATCGGTCAGAGACCGAGGACTTGCCGGAAAGTACTTTTTTATCGGCCATTTAGGACAAATATGACGGCTGAACCACGTGACCGATGACGTCATCATGAACATATTTTATTCCCCATGGAGAGTTCGTTGCAATGAGCCATGTCTCAATTTTTTCTGTTCAGTACTTTCGGAGATATGGAGGTGCAAAGTTTTTCCAAGATGGCGGCCGAACCACGTGACCTATGACGTCATCATTAATATGTTTTATTCCCAAAGGAGAGTTCTTTACAATGAGCCATGTCTCAACTTTTTCTGTGCAGCACTTTTGGAGATTTTGTGGTGCAAAGTTTTGCCGTTTTTCCAAGATGGCGGCCGAACCACGTGACTGATGACGTCATCATTAACATATTTTATTCCCCATGGAGAGTTCTTTACATTGAGCCATGTCTCAATTTTTTCTATTCAGGACTTTTGGAGATGTGGAGGTGCAGAATTTTTCGGTTTTTCCAAGATGGCGGCCGAACCACGTGACCGATGACATCATCATTAACATATTTTATTCCCCATGGAGAGTTCTTTACAATGAGCCATGTCACAATTTTTTCTATTCAGCACTTTCGGAGATATGGAGGTGCTAGGTTTTTCGGTTTTTCCAAGATGGCGGCCGACCACGTGACTGATGACGTCATCATTAACATATTTTATTCCCCATGGAGAGTTCTTTACAATGAGCCATGTCTCAATTTTTTCTGTTCAGCACTTTTGGAAATATAGTGGTGCAAAGTTTTGCCGTTTTTCCAAGATGGCGGCCGACCACGTGACATATGACATCATCATTAACATATTTTATTCCCCATGGAGAGTTCTTTACAATGAGCCATGTCTCAATTTTTTCTCTACAGTACTTTCGGAGATATAGAGGTGCAAAGTTTTTCGGTTTTTCCAAGATGGCGGCCGAACCACGTCACCGATGACGTCATCAATTGGGCACAGTCTATTCCAGGGCAAGACCAATATGTGTGCAAAGTTTGGCGATTCTACGTGCAACGGTGTAGACGCAGTGCTGCAAACAGACAGACAGACAGACAAACAGACAAACAGACAAATGAAAAATCGGTCAGAGACCGAGGACTTGCCGGAATTTACTTTTTTATTGGCCATTTTGGACAAATATGGCGGTCGAACCACGTGACCGATGACGTCATCATTAACATATTTTATTCCCCATGGGGAGTTCTTTACAATGAGCCATGTCTCAATTTTTTCTATTCAGCACTTTCGGAGATGTGGAGGTGCAACGCTTTTCAGTTTTTCCAAGATGGCGGCTGAACCACGTGACCGATGACGTCATCATGAACATATTTTATTCCACATGGAGAGTTCTTTACAATGAGTCATGTCTCAATTTTTTCTGTTCAGCACTTTTGGAAATATAGTGGTGCAAAGTTTTGCCGTTTTTCCAAGATGGCGGCCGACCACGTGACATATGACGTCATCAATAACATATTTTATTCCCCATGGAGAGTTCTTTACAATGAGCCATGTCTCAATTTTTTCTGTTCAGCACTTTTGGAAATATAGTGGTGCAAAGTTTTGCCGTTTTTCCAAGATGGCGGCCGACCACGTGACATATGACGTCATCATTAACATATTTTATTCCCCATGGAGAGTTCTTTACAATGAGCCATGTCTCAATTTTTTCTGTTCAGCACTTTTGGAGATATAGTGGCGCAACGTTTTGCCGTTTTTCCAAGATGGCGACCGAACCACGTGACTGATGACGTCATCATTTACATATTTTATTCCCCATGGAGAGTTCTTTACAATGAGCCATGTCTCAATTTTTTCTGTTCAGTACTTTCGGAGATATAGAGGTGCAAAGTTTTTCGGTTTTTCCAAGATGGCGGCCGAACCACGTCACCGATGACGTCATCAATTGGGCACAGTCTATTCCAGGGCAAGACCAATATGTGTGCAAAGTTTGGCGATTCTACGTGCAACGGTGTAGATGCAGTGCTGCAAACAGACAGACAGACAGACAAACAGACAGACAGACAGACAGACCGGTCAGAGACCGAGAACTTGCCGGAATTTACTTTATCGGCCATTTAGGACAAATATGGCGGCCGAACCACGTCACCGATGACGTCATCATTAACATATTTTATTTCCCATAGAGTTCTTTACAATGAGCCATGTCACAATTTTTTCTATTCAGCACTTTCGGAGATATGGAGGTGCTAGGTTTTTCGGTTTTTCCAAGATGGCGGCCGACCACGTGACTGATGACGTCATCATTAACATATTTTATTCCCCATGGAGAGTTCTTTACAATGAGCCATGTCTCAATTTTTTCTGTTCAGCACTTTTGGAAATATAGTGGTGCAAAGTTTTGCCGTTTTTCCAAGATGGCGGCCGACCACGTGACATATGACATCATCATTAACATATTTTATTCCCCATGGAGAGTTCTTTACAATGAGCCACGTCTCAATTTTTTCTGTTCAGCACTTTTGGAGATATAGTGGTGCAAAGTTTTGCTGTTTTTCCAAGATGGCGGCCGACCACGTGACTGATGACGTCATCATTAACATATTTTATTCCCCATGGAGAGTTCTTTACAATGAGCCATGTCTCAATTTTTTCTCTACAGTACTTTCGGAGATATAGAGGTGCAAAGTTTTTCGGTTTTTCCAAGATGGCGGCCGAACCACGTCACCGATGACGTCATCAATTGGGCACAGTCTATTCCAGGGCAAGACCAATATGTGTGCAAAGTTTGGCGATTCTACGTGCAACGGTGTAGACGCAGTGCTGCAAACAGACAGACAGACAGACAAACAGACAAACAGACAAACAGACAAACAAACGAACAGATCAACATACTTGCCGGAAATTTTTCCGGCAAGTAACAAACGAACAGATCAACATACTTGCCGGAAATTTTTCCGGCAAGTAACAAACGAACAGATCAACATACTTGCCGGAAAAATTTTCCGGCAAGTAACAAACAGACAGACAAACGAACAGATCAACATACTTGCCGGAAAATTTTTTCCGGCAAGTAACAAACAAATCAGAGACCGAGGACTTGCCGGAATGTACTTTTTTATCGGCCATTTAGAACAAATATGGCGGCCGAACTATGTGATACATGACGTCATCATTAACATATTTTATTCCCCATGGAGAGTTCTTTACAATGAGCCATACCTCAATTTTTTCTGTTCAGGACTTTTGGAGATGTGGAGGTGCAGAGTTTTTCGGTTTTTCCAAGATGGCGGCCGACCACGTGACTGATGACGTCATCATTAACATATTTTATTCCCCATGGAGAGTTCTTTACAATGAGCCATGTCTCAATTTTTTCTGTTCAGCACTTTTGGAGTTATAGTGGTGAAATTTTTTGCCGTTTTTCCAAGATGGCGGCCGACCACGTGACATATGACGTCATCATTAACATATTTTATTCCCCATGGAGAGTTCTTTACAATGAGCCAAGTCTCAATTTTTTCTGTTCAGTACTTTCGGAGATATAGAGGTGCAAAGTTTTTCGGTTTTTCCAAGATGGCGGCCGAACCACGTCACCGATGACGTCATCAATTGGGCACAGTCTATTCCAGGGCAAGACCAATATGTGTGCAAAGTTTGGCGATTCTACGTGCAACGGTGTAGACGCAGTGCTGCAAACAGACAGACAGACAGACAGACAGACAAACAGACAGACAAACGAACAGCTCAACATACTTGCCGGAAAATTTTTTCCGGCAAGTAACAAATGAAAAATCGGTCAGAGACCGAGGACTTGCCGGAATGTACTTTTTTATCGGCCATTTAGGACAAATATGGCGACCGAACCACGTGACCGATGACGTCATCATTAACATATTTTATTCCCCATGGAGAGTTCTTTACAATGAGCCATGTCTCAATTTTTTCTATTCAGCACTTTCGGAGCTGTTGAGGTGCAAAGTTTTCGGTTTTTCAAAGATGGCGGCCGAACCACGTGACATATGACGTCATCATTAACAAATTTCATTCCCCATGGAGAGTTCTTTACAATGAGCCATGTCTCAATTCTTTCTGTTCAGCACTTTTGGAGATATAGTGGTGCAAATTTTTGCCGTTTTTCCAAGATGGCGGCCGACCACGTGACATATGACATCATCATTAACATATTTTATTCCCCATGGAGAGTTCTTTACCATGAGCCATGTCTCAATTTTTTCTGTTCAGCACTTTTGGAGATACAGTGGAACAAATTTTTGCCGTTTTTCCAAGATGGCGGCCGACCACGTGACATATGACGTCATCATTAACATATTTTATTCCCCATGGAGAGTTCTTTACAATGAGCCATGTCTCAACTTTTTCATTTCAGCACTTTCGGAGATGTTGAGGTGCAAAGTTTTCGGTTTTTCCAAGATGGCGGCCGACCACGTGACATATGACGTTATCATTAACATATTTTATTCCCCATGGAGAGTTCTTTACAATGAGCCATGTCTCAACTTTTTCATTTCAGCACTTTCGGAGATGTTGAGGTGCAAAGTTTTCGGTTTTTACAAGATGGCGGCCGAACCACGTCACCGATGACGTCATCAATTGGGTACAGTCTATTCCAGGGCAAGACCAATATGTGTGCAAAGTTTGGCGATTCTACGTGCAACGGTGTAGACGCAGTGCTGCAAACAGACAGACAAACAGACAGACAGACAGACAGACAGACAGACAAACGAACAGATCAACATACTTGCCGGAAAAATTTTTCCGGCAAGTAACAAACGAACAGATCAACATACTTGCCGGAATCTTTTCCGGCAAGTAACAAACAAACGAACAGGTCAACATACTTGCCGGAAAATTTTTCCGGCAAGTAACAAACGAACAGATCAACATACTTGCCGGAATTTTTTTTCCGGCAAGTAACAAACGAACAGATCAACATACTTGCCGGAATCTTTTCCGGCAAGTAACAAACAGATGAAAAATCGGTCAGAGACCGAGGACTTGCCGGAATGTACTTTTTTATTGGCCATTGAGGACAAATATGGCGGCCGAACCACGTGACCGATGACGTCATCATTAACATATTTTATTCCCCATGGAGAGTTCTTTACAATGAGGCATGTCTCAATTTTTTCTATTCAGCACTTTTGGACACATAGAGGTGCTAAGTTTTTCGGTTTTTCCAAGATGGCGGCCGAACCACGTGACATATGACGTCATCATTAACAAATTTTATTCCCCATGGAGAGTTCTTTACAATGAGCCATGTCTCAATTTTTTCTGTTCAGCACTTTTGGAGATATAGTGGCGCAACGTTTTGCCGTTTTTCCAAGATGGCGACCGAACCACGTGACTGATGACGTCATCATTAACATATTTTATTCCCCATGGAGAGTTATTTATAATGAGCCATGTCTCAATTTTTTCTGTTCAGTACTTTCGGAGATATAGAGGTGCAAAATTTTTCGGTTTTTCCAAGATGGCGGCCGAACCACGTCACCGATGACGTCATCAATTGGGCACAGTCTATTCCAGGGCAAGACCAATATGTGTGCAAAGTTTGGCGATTCTACGTGCAACGGTGTAGACGCAGTGCTGCAAACAGACAAACAGACAGACAGACAAACAAACGAACAGATCAACATACTTGCCGGAAATTTTTCCGGCAAGTAATGAAAAATCGGTCAGAGACCGAGGACTTGCCGGAATGTACTTTTTTGTTGTCCATTTCGGACAAATATGGCGGCCGAACCACGTGACCGATGACGTCATCATTAACATATTTTATTCCCCATGGAGAGTTCTTTCCAATGAGCCATGTCTCAATTTTTTCTATTCAGCACTTTCGGAGATATGGAGGTGCAAAATTTTTCCGTTTTTCCAAGATGGCGGCCGCACCACGTGACCAATGACGTCATCATTAACATGTTTTATTCCCCATGGAGAGTTCTTTACAATGAGCCATGTCTCAATTTTTTCTGTTCAGCACTTTTGGAGATATAGTGGTGCAAAGTTTTGCCGTTTTTCCAAGATGGCGGCCGACCACGTGACATATGACGTCATCATTAACATATTTTATTCCCCAAGGAGAGTTCTTTACAATAAGCCATGTCTCAATTTTTTCTGTTCAGTACTTTCGTAGATATGGCGGTGCAAATATTTTCGGTTTTTCCAAGATGGCGGCCGAACCACGTGACTGATGACGTCATCATTAACATATTTTATTCCCCATGGAGAGTTCTTTCCAATGAGCCATGTCTCAATTTTTTCTATTCAGCACTTCCGGAGATATTGAGGAGCAAAGTTTTTCGGTTTTTCCAAGATGGCGGTCGAAACACGTGACCGATGACGTCATAAATTGGGCACAGTCTATTCCAGGGCAAGACGAATATGTGTGCAAAGTTTGGCGATTCTCCGTGCAACGGTGTAGACGCAGTGCTGCAAACAGACAGACAGACAAACAGACAGACAAACAAACGAACAGATCAACATACTTGCCGGAATCTTTTCCGGCAAGTAATGAAAAATCGGTCAGAGACCGAGGACTTGCCGGAATGTACTTTTTTGTCGGCCATTTAGGACAAATATGGCGGCCAAAACACGTGATAGGTGACGTCATCATTAACTTATTTTATTCCCCATGGAGAGTTCTTTTCAATGAGCCATGTCGCAATTTTTTCTATTCAGCACTTTTGGAGATATAGTGGTGCAAAGTTTTGCCGTTTTTCCAAGATGGCGGCCGACCACGTGACATATGATGTCATCATTAACATCTTTTATTCCCCATGGAGTTCTTTACAATGAGCCATGTCTCAATTTTTTCTGTTCAGCACTTTTGGAGATATAGTGGTGCAAAGTTTTGCCGTTTTTCCAAGATGGCGGCCGACCACGTGACTGATGACATCATCATTTACATATTTTATTCCCCATGGAGAGTTCTTTACAATGAGCCATTTCTCAATTTTTTCTGTTCAGCACTTTTGGAGATATAGTGGCGCAACGTTTTGCCGTTTTTCCAAGATGGCGACCGAACCACGTGACTGATGACGTCATCATTTACATATTTTATTCCCCATGGAGAGTTCTTTACAATGAGCCATGTCTCAATTTTTTCTGTTCAGTACTTTCGGGGATATAGAGGTGCAAAAGTTTTCGGTTTTTCCAAGATGGCAGCCGAACCACGTCACTGATGACGTCATCAATTGGGCACATTCTATTCCAGGGCAAGACCAATATGTGTGCAAAGTTTGGCGATTCTACATGCAACGGTGTAGACGCAGTGCTGCAAACAGACAAACAGACAAACAGACAGACAAACAGACAGATGAAAAATCGGTCAGAGACCGAGGACTTGCCGGAAAGTACTTTTTTTATCGGCCATTTAGGACAAATATGACGGCTGAACCACGTGACCGATGACGTCATCATGAACATATTTTATTCCCCATGGAGAGTTCGTTGCAATGAGCCATGTCTCAATTTTTTCTGTTCAGTACTTTCGGAGATATGGAGGTGCAAAGTTTTTCCAAGATGGCGGCCGAACCACGTGACCTATGACGTCATCATTAATATGTTTTATTCCCAAAGGAGAGTTCTTTACAATGAGCCATGTCTCAACTTTTTCTGTTCAGCACTTTTGGAGATTTTGTGGTGCAAAGTTTTGCCGTTTTTCCAAGATGGCGGCCGACCACGTGACTGATGATGTCATCATTAACATATTTTATTCCCCATGGAGAGTTCTTTCCAATGAGCCATGTCTCAATTTTTTCTATTCAGTACTTTCGGAGATATAGAAGTGCAAAGTTTTTCGGTTTTTCCAAGATGGCGGCCGAACCACGTCACCGATGACGTCATCAATTGGGCACAGTCTATTCCAGGGCAAGACCAATATGTGTGCAAAGTTTGGCGATTCTCCGTGCAACGGTGTAGACGCAGTGCTGCAAACAGACAGACAAACAGACAAACAGACAGATGAAAAATCGGTCAGAGACCGAGGACTTGCCGGAATGTACTTTTTTATCGGCCATTTAGGACAAATATGGCGGCCGAACCACGTGACCGATGACGTCATCATTAACATATTTTATTCCCCATGGAGAGTTCTTTACAATGAGCCATGTCTCAATTTTTTCCATTCTGCACTTTTGGAGATATAGTGGTGCAAAGTTTTCCCGTTTTTCCAAGATGGCGGCCGAACCACGTGACCGATGGCATCATCATTAACATATTTTATTCCCCATGGAGAGTTCTTTACAATGAGCCATGTCTCAATTTTTTCTATTCAGCACTTTCAGAGAAATGGAGGTGCAAAATTTTTCGGTTTTTCCAAGATGGCGGCCGAACCACGTGACATATGACGTCATCATTAACATATTTTATTCCCCATGGAGAGTTCTTTACAATGAGCAATGTCTCAATTTTTTCTGTTCAGCACTTTTGGAGATATAGTGGTGCAAATTTTTGCCGTTTTTCCAAGATGGCGGCCGACCACGTGACATATGACGTCATCATTAACATATTTTATTCCCCATGGAGCGTTCTTTACAATGAGCCATGTCTCAATTTTTTCTGTTCAGCACTTTTGGAGATATCATGGTGCAAAGTTTTGCCGTTTTTCCAAGATGGCGGCCGACCACGTGACTGATGACGTCATCATTAACAGATTTTATTCCCCATGGAGAGTTCTTTACAATGAGCCATGTCTCAATTTTTTCTGTTCAGGACTTTTGGAGATATGGAGGTGCAAAATTTTTCGGTTTTTCCAAGATGGCGGCCGAACCACGTGACCGATGACGTCATCATTTGGGCACAGTATATTAGAGGGCAAGACAAATACGTGTGCAAAGTTTGGTGATTCTACGTGCAACGGTGTAGACGTAGTGCTGCAAACAGACAAACAGACAAACAGACAAACAGACAAACAGACAAATGAAAAATCGGTCAGAGACCGAGGACTTGCCGGAATGTACTTTTTTATCGGCCATTTAGGACAAATATGGCGGCCAAACCACGTGACCGATGAAGTCATCATTACTTGTTTTCTAAACTAATTTATTCCTTGATGATGCTCAAGAAATTTCATCTTGATCGGATGAAGTTTTGTACTTGGCGAATTATGACGTCATAATGGAGGAACCTATGACATCATCATTAACATATTTTATTCCCCATGGAGAGTTCTTTACAATGAGTCATGTCTCAATTTTTTCTATTCAGGACGTTTGGAGATGTGGAGGTGCAGAGTTTTTCGGTTTTTCCAAGATGGCGGCCGAACCACGTGACTGATGACGTCATCATTAACATATTTTATTCCCCATGGAGAGTTCTTTACAATGAGCCATGTCTCAATTTTTTCTGTTCAGCACTTTTGGAGATATAGTGGTGCAAAGTTTTGCCGTTTTTCCAAGATGGCGGCCGACCACGTGACATATGACATCATCGTTAACATATTTATTCCCCATGGAGAGTTCTTTACAATGAGCCATGTCTCAATTTTTTCTGTTCAGGACTTTTGGAGATTTCGTGGTGCAAAGTTTTGCCGTTTTTCCAAGATGGCGGCCGACCACGTGACTGATGACGTCATCATTAACATATTTTATTCCCCATGGAGAGTTCTTTACAATGAGCCATGTCTCAATTTTTTCTGTTCAGCACTTTTGGAGATATAGTGGTGCAAAGTTTTGCCGTTTTTCCAAGATGGCGGCCAACCACGTGACATATGACGTCATCATTAACATATTTTATTCCCCATGGAGAGTTCTTTACAATGAGCCATGTCTCAATTTTTTCTGTTCAGCACGTTTGGAGATATAGTGGCGCAACGTTTTGCCGTTTTTCCAAGATAGCGACCGAACCACGTGACTGATGACGTCATCATTTACATATTTTATTCCCCATGGAGAGTTCTTTACAATGAGCCATGTCTCAATTTTTTCTGTTCAGTACTTTCGGAGATATAGAGGTGCAAAGTTTTTCGGTTTTTCCAAGATGGCGGCCGAACCACGTCACCGATGACGTCATCAATTGGGCACAGTCTATTCCAGGGCAAGACCAATATGTGTGCAAAGTTTGGCGATTCTACGTGCAACGGTGTAGACGCAGTGCTGCAAACAGACAGACAAACAGACAGACAGACAGACAGACAGACAAACAAACGAACAGATCAACATACTTGCCGGAAAATTTTTCCGGCAAGTAACAAACGAACAGATCAACATACTTGCCGGAATCTTTTCCGGCAAGTAACAAACAGACAAACAAACGAACAGATCAACATACTTGCCGGAATCTTTTCCGGCAAGTAACAAACAAACGAACAGATCAACATACTTGCCGGAAAATTTTTCCGGCAAGTAACAAACGAACAGATCAACATACTTGCCGGAAAATTTTTCCGGCAAGTAACAAACGAACAGATCAACATACTTGCCGGAAAATTTTTCCGGCAAGTAACGAACAGATCAACATACTTGCCGGAATCTTTTCCGGCAAGTAACAAACAGACAGACAAACAGATGAAAAATCGGTCAGAGACCGAGGACTTGCCGGAATGTACTTTTTTATCCGCCATTTAGGACAAATATGGCGGCCGAACCACCTGACCGATGACATCATCATTAACATATTTTATTCCCCCTGGAGAGTTCTTTCCAATGAGCCATGTCTCAATTTTTTCTGTTCAGCACTTTTGGAGATAGAGGTGCAACGTTTTTCGGATTTTCCAAGATGGCGGCCGAACCACGTGACCGATGACGTCATCATTAACATATTTTATTCCCCATGGAGAGTTCTTTCCAATGAGCCATGTCTCAATTTTTTCTATTCAGCACTTTCGGAGATATGGAGGTGATTTTTTTCCCGTTTTTCCAAGATGGCGGCCGCACCACGTGACCGATGACGTCATCATTAACATATTTTATTCCACATGGAGAGTTCTTGACAATGAGCCATGTCTCAATTTTTTCTATTCAGCACTTTCGGAGATATGGAGGTGCTAGGTTTTTCGGTTTTTCCAAGATGGCGGCCGACCACGTGACTGATGACGTCATCATTAACATATTTTATTCCCCATGGAGCGTTCTTTACAATGAGCCATGTCTCAATTTTTTCTGTTCAGCACTTTTGGAGATATCGTGGTGCAAAGTTTTGCCGTTTTTCCAAGATGGCGGCCGACCACGTGACTGATGACGTCATCATTAACATATTTTATTCCCCATGGAGAGTTCTTTACAATGAGCCATGTCTCAATTTTTTCTGTTCAGCACTTTTGGAGATATAGTGGTGCAAATTTTTGCCGTTTTTCCAAGATGGCGGCCGACCACGTGACATATGACGTCATCGTTAACATATTTTATTCCCCATGGAGAGTTCTTTACAATGAGCCATGTCTCAATTTTTTCTGTTCAGCACTTTTGGAGATACAGTATAGTGGTGCAAATTTTTGCCGTTTTTCCAAGATGGCGGCCGACCACGTGACATATGACGTCATCATTAACATATTTTATTCCCCATGGAGAGTTCTTTACAATGAGCCATGTCTCCATTTTTTCTGTTCAGTACTTTCGGAGATATAGAGGTGCAAAGTTTTTCGGTTTTTCCAAGATGGCGGCCGAACCACGTCACCGATGACGTCATCAATTGGGCACAGTCTATTCCAGGGCAAGACCAATATGTGTGCAAAGTTTGGCGATTCTCCGTGCAACGGTGTAGACGCAGTGCTGCAAACAGACAGACAAACAGACAAACAGACAGACAGACAAACAGATGAAAAATCGGTCAGAGACCGAGGACTTGCCGGAATGTACTTTTTTATCGGCCATTTCGAACAAATATGGCGGCCGAACTACGTGATACATGACGTCATCATTAACATATTTTATTCCCCATGGAGAGTTCTTTACAATGAGCCATCTCTCAATTTTTTCCATTCTGCACTTTTGGAGATATAGTGGTGCAAAGTTTTGCCGTTTTTCCAAGATGGCGGCCGAACCACGTGACCAATGGCATCATCATTAACATATTTTATTCCCCATGGAGAGTTCTTTACAATGAGCCATGTCTCAATTTTTTCTATTCAGCACTTTTGGAGATATAGTGGTGCAAAGTTTTTCGGTTTTTCCAAGATGGCGACCGAACCACGTGACTGATGACGTCATCATTAACATATTTTATTCCCCATGGAGAGTTCTTTACAATGAGCCATGTCTCAATTTTTTCCATTCTGCACTTTTGGAGATATAGTGGTGCAAAGTTTTCCCGTTTTTCCAAGATGGCGGCCGAACCACGTGACCGATGGCATCATCATTAACATATTTTATTGCCCATGGAGAGTTCTTCACAATGAGCCATGGCTCAATTGTTTCTATTCAGCACTTTCAGAGAAATGGAGGTGCAAAATTTTTCGGTTTTTCCAAGATGGCGGCCGAACCACGTGACATATGACGTCATCATTAACATATTTTATTCCCCATGGAGAGTTCTTTACAATGAGCAATGTCTCAATTTTTTCTGTTCAGCACTTTTGGAGATATAGTGGTGCAAAGTTTTGCCGTTTTTCCAAGATGGCGGCCGACCACGTGACATATGACGTCATCATTAACATATTTTATTCCCCATGGAGCGTTCTTTACAATGAGCCATGTCTCAATTTTTTCTGTTCAGCACTTTTGGAGATATCGTGGTGCAAAGTTTTGCCGTTTTTCCAAGATGGCGGCCGACCACGTGACTGATGACGTCATCATTAACATATTTTATTCCCCATGGAGAGTTCTTTACAATGAGCCATGTCTCAATTTTTTCTGTTCAGGACTTTTGGAGATATGGAGGTGCAAAATTTTTCGGTTTTTCCAAGATGGCGGCCGAACCATGTGACCGATGACGTCATCATTTGGGCACAGTATATTAGAGGGCAAGACAAATACGTGTGCAAAGTTTGGTGATTCTACGTGCAACGGTGTAGACGTAGTGCTGCAAACAGACAAACAGACAAACAGACAAACAGACAAACAGACAAACAAACGAACAGATCAACATACTTGCCGGAATCTTTTCCGGCAAGTAATGAAAAATCGGTCAGAGACCGAGGACTTGCCGGAATGTACTTTTTTGTCGGCCATTTTGGACAAATATGGCGGCCGAACCACGTGACCGATGACGTCATCATTAACATACATATATTATTCCCCATGGAGAGTTCTTTACAAAGAGCCATGTCTCAACTTTTTCTATTCAGCACTTTTGCAGATATGGAGGTGCTACGTTTTTCGGTTTTTCCAAGATGGCGGCCGAACCACGTGACCTATGATGTCATCATTAACATATTTTATTCCCCATGGAGAGTTCTTTACAATGAGCCATGTCTCAATTTTTTCTATTCAGCACTTTCAGAGATATGGAGGTGCAAAATTTTTCGGTTGTTCCAAGATGGCGGCCGAACCACGTGACATATGATGTCATCATTAACATATTTTATTCCCCATGGAGAGTTCTTTCCAATGAGCCATGTCTCAATTTTTTCTGTTTCGCACTTTTGGAGATATAGTGGTGCAAAGTTTTGCCGTTTTTCCAAGATGGCGGCCGACCACGTGACATATGACGTCATCATTAACACATTTTATTCCCCATGGAGAGTTCTTTACAATGAGCCATGTCTCAATTTTTTCTGTTCAGCACTTCCGCAGATATGGAGGTACTAGGTTTTTCGGTTTTTCCAAGATGGCGGCCCAACCACGTGACCTATGACGTCATCATTTACATATTTTATTCCGCATGGAGAGTTCTTTACAATGAGCCATGTCTCAATTTTTTATATTCAGCACTTTCAGAGATATGGAGGTGCAAAATTTTTCGGTTTTTCCAAGATGGCGGCCGAACCACGTGACATATGACGTCATCATTAAAATATTTTATTCCCCATGGAGAGTTCTTTACAATGAGCCATGTTTCAATTTTTTCTGTTCAGCACTTTTGGAGATATAGTGGTGCAAAGTTTTGCCGTTTTTCCAAGATGGCGGCCGACCACATGACATATGACGTCATCATTAACATATTCTATTCCCCATGGAGAGTTCTTTACAATGAGCCATGTCTCAATTTTTTCTGTTCAGCACTTTTGGAGATATCGTGGTGCAAAGTTTTGCCGTTTTTCCAAGATGGCGGCCGACCACGTGACTGATGACGTCATCATTCACATATTTTATTCCCCATGGAGAGTTCTTTACAATGAGCCATGTCTCAATTTTTTCTATTCAGTACTTTCAGAGATATGGAGGTGCAAAGTTTTGCCGTTTTTCCAAGATGGCGGCCGACCACGTGACTGATGACGTCATCATTAACATCTTCTATTCCCCATGGAGAGTTCTTTACAATGAGCCATGTCTCAATTTTTTCTGTTCAGCACTTTTGGAGATTTCGTGGTGCAAAGTTTTGCCGTTTTTCCAAGATGGCGGCCGACCACGTGACTGATGATGTCATCATTAACATATTTTATTCCCCATGGAGAGTTCTTTACAATGAGCCATGTCTCAATTTTTTCTGTTCAGTACTTTCGGAGATATAGAAGTGCAAAGTTTTTCGGTTTTTCCAAGATGGCGGCCGAACCACGTCACCGATGACGTCATCAATTGGGCACAGTCTATTCCAGGGCAAGACCAATATGTGTGCAAAGTTTGGCGATTCTCCGTGCAACGGTGTAGACGCAGTGCTGCAAACAGACAGACAAACAGACAGACAGACAGACAGACAGACAAACAAACGAACAGATCAACATACTTGCCGGAAAATTTTTCCGGCAAGTAACAAACAGACAAATGAAAAATCGGTCAGAGACCGAGGACTTGCCGGAATTTACTTTTTTATTGGCCATTGAGGACAAATATGGTGGTCGAACCACGTGACCGATGACGTCATCATTAACATCTTCTATTCCCCATGGAGAGTTCTTTACAATGAGCCATGTCTCAATTTTTTCTGTTCAGCACTTTTGGAGATTTCGTGGTGCAAAGTTTTGCCGTTTTTCCAAGATGGCGGCCGACCACGTGACTGATGATGTCATCATTAACATATTTTATTCCCCATGGAGAGTTCTTTACAATGAGCCATGTCTCAATTTTTTCTGTTCAGTACTTTCGGAGATATAGAAGTGCAAAGTTTTTCGGTTTTTCCAAGATGGCGGCCGAACCACGTCACCGATGACGTCATCAATTGGGCACAGTCTATTCCAGGGCAAGACCAATATGTGTGCAAAGTTTGGCGATTCTCCGTGCAACGGTGTAGACGCAGTGCTGCAAACAGACAGACAAACAGACAGACAGACAGACAGACAGACAAACAAACGAACAGATCAACATACTTGCCGGAAAATTTTTCCGGCAAGTAACAAACGAACAGATCAACATACTTGCCGGAAAATTTTTCCGGCAAGTAACAAACAGACAAATGAAAAATCGGTCAGAGACCGAGGACTTGCCGGAATTTACTTTTTTATTGGCCATTGAGGACAAATATGGTGGTCGAACCACGTGACCGATGACGTCATCATTAACATATTTTATTCCCCATGGAGAGTTCTTTACAATGAGCCATGTCTCAATTTTTTCTGTTCAGCACTTTTGGAGATAGAGTGGAGCAAAGTTTTGCCGTTTTTCCAAGATGGCGGCCGAATCACGTGACGAATGACGTCATCATTAACATATTTTATTCCCCATGGAGAGTTCTTTACAATGAGGCATGTCTCAATTTTTTCTATTCAGCACTTTTGGACACATAGAGGTGCTAAGTTTTTCGGTTTTTCCAAGATGGCGGCCGAACCACTTCACCGATGACGTCATCAATTGGGCACAGTCTATTCCAGGGCAAGACCAATATGTGTGCAAAGTTTGGCGATTCTCCGTGCAACGGTGTAGACGCAGTGCTGCAAACAGACAGACAAACAGACAAACAGATGAAAAATCGGTCAGAGACCGAGGACTTGCCGGAATTTACTTTTTTATCGGCCATTTAGGACAAATATGGCGGCTGAACCACCTGACCGATGACATCATCATTAACATATTTTATTCCCCACGGAGAGTTCTTTACAATGAGCCATGTCTCAATTTTTTCTGTTCAGCACTTTTGGAGATAGAGGTGCAACGTTTTTCGGATTTTCCAAGATGGCGGCCGAACCACGTGACCGATGACGACATCATTAACATATTTTATTCCCCCTGGAGAGTTCTTTCCAATGAGCCATGTCTCAATTTTTTCTGTTCAGCACTTTTGGAGATAGAGGTGCAACGTTTTTCGGATTTTCCAAGATGGCGGCCGAACCACGTGACCGATGACGTCATCATTAACATATTTTATTCCCCCTGGAGAGTTCTTTCCAATGAGCCATGTCTCAATTTTTTCTATTCAGCACTTTCGGAGATATGGAGGTGAATTTTTTTCCCGTTTTTCCAAGATGGCGGCCGCACCACGTGACCGATGACGTCATCATTAACATATTTTATTCCACATGGAGAGTTCTTGACAATGAGCCATGTCTCAATTTTTTCTATTCAGCACTTTCGGAGATATGGAGGTGCTAGGTTTTTCGGTTTTTCCAAGATGGCGGCCGAACCACGTGACATATGACGTCATCATTAACATATTTTATTCCCCATTGAGAGTTCTTTACAATGAGCCATGTCTCAATTTTTTCTGTTCAGCACATTTGGAGATATAGTGGTGCACAGTTTTGCTGTTTTACCAAGATGGCGGCCGACCACGTGACTGATGACGTCATCATTAACATATTTTATTCCCCATGGAGAGTTCTTTACAATGAGCCATGTCTCAATTTTTTCTGTTCAGCACATTTGGAGATATAGTGGTGCAAAGTTTTGCCGTTTTTCCAAGATGGCGGCCGACCACGTGACTGATGATGTCATCATTAACATATTTTATTCCCCATGGAGAGTTCTTTACAATGAGCCATGTCTCAATTTTTTCTGTTCAGTACTTTCGGAGATATAGAAGTGCAAAGTTTTTCGGTTTTTCCAAGATGGCGGCCGAACCACGTCACCGATGACGTCATCAATTGGGCACAGTCTATTCCAGGGCAAGACCAATATGTGTGCAAAGTTTGGCGATTCTCCGTGCAACGGTGTAGACGCAGTGCTGCAAACAGACAGACAAACAGACAAACAGACAGATGAAAAATCGGTCAGAGACCGAGGACTTGCCGGAATGTACTTTTTTATCGGCCATTTAGAACAAATATGGCGGCTGAACCACGTGATAGATGACGTTATCATTAACATATTTTATTCCCCATGGAGAGTTCTTTACAATGAGCCATGTCTCAATTTTTTCTATTCAGCACTTTCGGAGATATGGAGGTGCAAAGTTTTTCGGTTTTTCCAAGATGGCGGCCGACCACGTGACATATGACGTCATCATTAACATATTTTATTCCCCATGGAGAGTTCTTACCAATGAGCCATGTCTCAATTTTTTCTGTTCAGCACTTCCGGAGATATGGAGGTGCAAAGTTTTTCGGTTTTTCCAAGATGGCGGCCGACCACGTGACATATGACGTCATCATTAACATATTTTATTCGCCATGGAGAGTTCTTTACAATGAGCCATGTCTCAATTTTTTCTGTTCAGCACTTTTGGAGATATCGTGGTGCAAAGTTTTGCCGTTTTTCCAAGATGGCGGCCGACCACGTGACTGATGACGTCATCATTAACATATTTTATTCCCCATGGAGAGTTCTTTACAATGAGCCATGTCTCAATTTTTTCTGTTCAGCACTTTCGGAGATATGGAGGTGCAAAGTTTTTCGGTTTTTCCAAGATGGCGGCCGAACCACGTGACTGATGACTTCATCAGTAACATATTTTATTCCCCATGGAGAGTTATTTACAATGAGCCATGTCTGAATTTTTTCTGTTCAGCACTTTCGGAGATATGGAGGTGTAAAGTTTTTCGGTTTTTCCAAGATGGCGGCCGAACCACGTCACCGATGACGTCATCATTTGGGCACAGTATATTAGAGGGCAAGACCAATATGTGTGCCAAGTTTGGCGATTCTACGTGCAACGGTGTAGACGTAGTGCTGCAAACAGACAAACAGACAGACAGACAGATGAAAAATCGGTCAGAGACCGAGGACTTGCCGGAATGTACTTTTTTATCGGCCATTTAGGACAAATATGGCGGCTGAACCACGTGACCGATGACGTCATAATTAACATATTTTATTCCCCATGGAGAGTTCTTTACAATGAGCCATGTCTCAATTTTTTCTGTTCAGCACTTTTGGAAATATAGTGGTGCAAAATTTTGCCGTTTTTCCAAGATGGCGGCCGACCACGTGACATATGACATCATCATTAACATATTTTATTCCCCATGGAGAGTTCTTTACAATGAGCCATGTCTCAATTTTTTCTGTTCAGCACTTTTGGAGATATAGTGGTGCAAAGTTTTGCTGTTTTTCCAAGATGGCGGCCGACCACGTGACTGATGACGTCATCATTAACATATTTTATTCCCCATGGAGAGTTCTTTACAATGAGCCATGTCTCAATTTTTTCTGTTCAGTACTTTCGGAGATATAGAGGTGCAAAGTTTTTCGAGTTTTTCCAAGATGGCGGTCGAACCACGTCACCGATGACGTCATCAATTGGGCACAGTCTATTCCAGGGCAAGACCAATATGTGTGCAAAGTTTGGCGATTCTACGTGCAACGGTGTAGACGCAGTGCTGCAAACAGACAGACAGACAAACAGATGAAAAATCGGTCAGAGACCGAGGACTTGCCGGAATTTACTTTTTTATTGGCCATTTAGGACAAATATGGCGGCTGAACCACCTGACCGATGACATCATCATTAACATATTTTATTCCCCCTGGAGAGTTCTTTCCAATGAGCCATGTCTCAATTTTTTCTGTTCAGCACTTTTGGAGATAGAGGTGCAACGTTTTTCGGATTTTCCAAGATGGCGGCCGAACCACGTGACCGATGACGTCATCATTAACATATTTTATTCCCCATGGAGAGTTCTTTCCAATGAGCCATGTCTCAATTTTTTCTATTCAGCACTTTCGGAGATATGGAGGTGATTTTTTTCCCGTTTTTCCAAGATGGCGGCCGCACCACGTGACCGATGACGTCATCATTAACATATTTTATTCCACATGGAGAGTTCTTGACAATGAGCCATGTCTCAATTTTTTCTATTCAGCACTTTCGGAGATATGGAGGTGCTAGGTTTTTCGGTTTTTCCAAGATGGCGGCCGACCACGTGACTGATGACGTCATCATTAACATATTTTATTCCCCATGGAGCGTTCTTTACAATGAGCCATGTCTCAATTTTTTCTGTTCAGCACTTTTGGAGATATCGTGGTGCAAAGTTTTGCCGTTTTTCCAAGATGGCGGCCGACCACGTGACTGATGACGTCATCATTAACATATTTTATTCCCCATGGAGAGTTCTTTACAATGAGCCATGTCTCAATTTTTTCTGTTCAGCACTTTTGGAGATATAGTGGTGCAAATTTTTGCCGTTTTTCCAAGATGGCGGCCGACCACGTGACATATGACGTCATCGTTAACATATTTTATTCCCCATGGAGAGTTCTTTACAATGAGCCATGTCTCAATTTTTTCTGTTCAGCACTTTTGGAGATACAGTATAGTGGTGCAAATTTTTGCCGTTTTTCCAAGATGGCGGCCGACCACGTGACATATGACGTCATCATTAACATATTTTATTCCCCATGGAGAGTTCTTTACAATGAGCCATGTCTCCATTTTTTCTGTTCAGTACTTTCGGAGATATAGAGGTGCAAAGTTTTTCGGTTTTTCCAAGATGGCGGCCGAACCACGTCACCGATGACGTCATCAATTGGGCACAGTCTATTCCAGGGCAAGACCAATATGTGTGCAAAGTTTGGCGATTCTCCGTGCAACGGTGTAGACGCAGTGCTGCAAACAGACAGACAAACAGACAAACAGACAGACAGACAAACAGACAAACAAACGAACAGATCAACATACTTGCCGGAATCTTTTCCGGCAAGTAACAAACAGACAGATGAAAAATCGGTCAGAGACCGAGGACTTGCCGGAATGTACTTTTTTATCGGCCATTTAGGACAAATATGGCGGCCGAAACACGTGATAGATGATGTCATCATTAACTTATTTTATTCCCCATGGAGAGTTCTTTTCAATGAGCCATGTCTCAATTTTTTCTATTCAGCACTTTCAGAGATATGGAGGTGCAATTTTTTTCCAAGATGGCGGCCGAACCACGTGACATATGACGTCATCATTAACATATTTTATTCCCCATGGAGAGTTCTTTCCAATGAGCCATGTCTCAATTTTTTCTGTTCAGCACTTTTGGAGATATAGTGGTGCAAAGTTTTGCCGTTTTTCCAAGATGGCGGCCGACCACGTGACATATGACGTCATCATTAACATATTTTATTCCCCATGGAGTTCTTTACAATGAGCCATGTCTCAATTTTTTCTGTTCAGTACTTTCGGAGATATAGAGGTGCAAAGTTTTTCGGTTTTTCCAAGATGGCGGCCGAACCACGTCACCGATGACGTCATCAATTGGGCACAGTCTATTCCAGGGCAACACCAATATGTGTGCAAAGTTTGGCAATTCTACGTGCAACGGTGTAGACGCAGTGCTGCAAACAGACAGACAAACAGACAGATGAAAAATCGGTCAGAGACCGAGGACTTGCCGGCATGTACTTTTTTATCGGCCATTTAGGACAAATATGGCAGCCGAACCACGTGACCGATGACGTCATCATTAACATATTTTATTCCCCATGGAGAGTTCTTTACAATGAGCCATGCCTCAATTTTTTCTATTCAGGACTTTTGGAGATGTGGAGGTGCAGAGTTTTTCGGTTTTTCCAAGATGGCGACCGAACCACGTGACCAATGACATCATCATTAACATATTTTATTCCCCATGGAGAGTTCCTTACAATGAGCCATGTCTCAATTTTTTCTATTCAGCACTTTCGGAGATATGGAGGTGCTAGGTTTTTCGGTTTTTCCAAGATGGCGGCCGACCACGTGACTGATGACGTCATCATTAACATATTTTATTCCCCATGGAGAGTTCTTTAGAATGAGCCATGTCTCAATTTTTTCTGTTCAGCACTTTTGGAGATATTGTGGTGCAAAGTTTTGCCGTTTTTCCAAGATGGCGGCCGACCACGTGACCGATGGCATCATCATTACCATATTTTATTCCCCATGGAGAGTTCTTTACAATGAGCCATGTCTCAATTTTTTCTATTCAGCACATTCAGAGATATGGAGGTGCAAAATTTTTCGGTTTTTCCAAGACGGCGGCCGAACCACCTGACATATGACGTCATCATTAACAAATTTTCTTCCCCATGGAGAGTTCTTTACAATGAGCCATGTCTCAATTTTTTCTGTTCAGCACTTTTGGAGATTTCGTGGTGCAAAGTTTTGCCGTTTTTCCAAGATGGCGGCCGACCACGTGACTAATGATGTCATCATTAACATATTTTATTCCCCATCGAGAGTTCTTTACAATGAGCCATGTCTCAATTTTTTCTGTTCAGCACTTTTGGAGATTTCGTGGTGCAAAGTTTTGCCGTTTTTCCAAGATGGCGGCCGACCACGTGACTGATGATGTCATCATTAACATATTTTATTCCCCATGGAGAGTTCTTTACAATGAGCCATGTCTCAATTTTTTCTGTTCAGCACTTTCGGAGATATAGAAGTGCAAAGTTTTTCGGTTTTTCCAAGATGGCGGCCGAACCACGTCACCGATGACGTCATCAATTGGGCACAGTCTATTCCAGGGCAAGACCAATATGTGTGCAAAGTTTGGCGATTCTACGTGCAATGGTGTAGACACAGTGCTGCAAACAGACAGACAAACAGACAGACAAACAGACAAACAGACAGATGAAAAATCGGTCAGAGACCGAGGACTTGCCGGAGTGTACTTTTTTATCGGCCATTTAGAACAAATATGGCGGCTGAACCACGTGATAGATGATGTCATCATTAACATATTTTATTCCCCATGGAGAGTTCTTTACAATGAGCCATGTCTCAATTTTTTCTGCTCAGCACTTTTGGAGATATAGAGGTGCAAAGTTTTGCCGTTTTTCCAAGATGGCGGCCGAACCACGTGACATCTGACGTCATCATTAACATATTTTATTCCCCATGGACATTTCTTTCCAATGAGCCATGTCTCAATTTTTTCTGTTCAGCACTTTCGGAGATATAGAGGTGCAAAGCTTTTCCAAGATGGCGGCCGAACCACGTGACCTATGACGTCATCATTAACATATTTTATTTCCCATGGACATTTCTTTCCAATGAGCCATGTCTCAATTTTTTCTGTTCAGCACTTTCGGAGATATAGAGGTGCAAAGCTTTTCCAAGATGGCGGCCGAACCACGTGACCGATGACGTCATCATTAACATTTTTTATTCCACATGGAGAGTTCTTTACAATGAGCCATGCCTCAATTTTTTCTATTCAGGACTTTTGGAGATGTGGAGGTGCAGAGTTTTTCGGTTTTTCCAAGATGGCGGCTGAACCACGTGACCGATGACGTCATCATTAACATATTTTATTCCCCATGGAGGATTCTTTACAATGAGCCATGTCTCAATTTTTTCTATTCAGCACTTTTGGACACATAGAGGTGCTAAGTTTTTCGGTTTTTCCAAGATGGCGGCCGAACCACGTGACCGATGATATCATCATTAACATATTTTATTCCCCATGGAGAGTTCTTTACAATGAGCCATGTCTCAATTTTTTCTATTCAGCACTTTCGGAGATATGGAGGTGCAAAGTTTTTCGGTTTTTCCAAGATGGCGGCCGAACCACGTGACTGATGACGTCATCAGTAACATATTTTATTCCCCATGGAGAGATATTTACAATGAGCCATGTCTCAATTTTTTCTGTTCAGCACTTTCGGAGATATAGAGGTGCAAAGCTTTTCCAAGATGGCGGCCGAACCACGTGACCGATGACGTCATCATTAACATTTTTTATTCCACATGGAGAGTTCTTTACAATGAGCCATGTCTCAATTTTTTCTATTCAGTACTTTCAGAGATATGGAGGTGCAAAGTTTTGCCGTTTTTCCAAGATGGCGGCCGAACCACGTGACATATGACATCATCATTAACATATTTTATTCCCCATGGGGAGTTCTTTACAATGAGCCATGTCTCAATTTTTTCTGTTCAGCACTTTTGGAGATTTCGTGGTGCAAAGTTTTGCCGTTTTTCCAAGATGGCAGCCCACCACGTGACCGGTGACGTCATCATTAACATATTTTATTCCCCATGGAGAGTTCATTACAATGAGCCGTGTCTCAATTTTTTCTATTCAGTACTTTCAGAGATATGGAGGTGCAAAGTTTTGCCGTTTTTCCAAGATGGCGGCCGACCACGTGACATATGACGTCATCATTAACCTATTTTATTCTGCATGGAGAGTTCTTTACAATGAGCCATGTCTCAATTTTTTCTGTTCAGCACTTTTGGAGATTTCGTGGTGCAAAGTTTTGCCGTTTTTCCAAGATGGCGGCCGACCACGTGACTGATGATGTCATCATTAACATATTTTATTCCCCATGGAGAGTTCTTTACAATGAGCCATGTCTCAATTTTTTCTGTTCAGCACTTTTGGAGATATAGTGGCGCAACGTTTTGCCGTTTTTCCAAGATGGCGACCGAACCACGTGACTGATGACGTCATCATTTACTTATTTTATTCCCCATGGAGAGTTCTTTACAATGAGCCATGTAGCAATTTTTTCTGTTCAGTACTTTCGGAGATATAGAGGTGCAATTTTTTTTCGGTTTTTCCAAGATGGCCGCCGAACCACGTGACTGATGACGTCATCATTAACATATTTTATTCCCCATGGACAGTTCTTTACAATGAGCCATGTCTCAATTTTTTCTATTCAGCACTTTCGGAGATATGGAGGTGCAAATTTTTTCAAAGATGGCGGCCGAACCACGTGACCGATGACGTCATCATTTGGGCACAGTATATTAGAGGGCAAGCCAAATAAGTGTGCAAAGTTTGGCTATTCTACGTATAGAAAGATTCTACATATAGAAAGTTTTGCGGTTTTTCCAAGATGGCGGCCGAACCACGTGACCAATGACGTCATCATTAACATATTTTATTCCCCATCTAGAGTTCTTTACAATGAGCCATGTCTCAATTTTTTCTGTTCAGTACTTTCGGAGATATAGAAGTGCAAAGTTTTTCGGTTTTTCCAAGATGGCGGCCGAACCACGTCACCGATGACGTCATCAATTGGGCACAGTCTATTCCAGGGCAAGACCAATATGTGTGCAAAGTTTGGCGATTCTCCGTGCAACGGTGTAGACGCAGTGCTGCAAACAGACAGACAAACAGACAGACAAACAGACAAACAGACAAACAGATGAAAAATCGGTCAGAGACCGAGGACTTGCCGGAATTTACTTTTTTATCGGCCATTTAGGACAAATATGGTGGCTGAACCACGTGACCGATGACGTCATCATTAACATATTTTATTCCCCATGGAGAGTTCTTCACAATGAGCCATGTCTCAATTTTTTCTGTTCAGCACTTTCGGAGATATCGAGGTGCAAAGTTTTTCCAAGATGGCGGCCGAACCACGTGACCGATGACGTCATCATTAACATATTTTATTCCCCATGGAGAGTTCTTTCCAATGAGCCATGTCTCAATTTTTTCTATTCAGCACTTTCGGAGATATGGAGGTGCAAAGTTTTTCGGATTTTCCAAGATGGCGGCAGAACCACGTGACAGATGACGTCATCATTAACATATTTTATTCCCCATGGAGAGTTCTTTACAATGAGCCATGTCTCAATTTTTTCTGTTCAGCACTTTTGGAGATATAGTGGCGCAACTTTTTGCCGTTTTTCCAAGATGGCGACCGAACCACGTGACTGATGACGTCATCATTTACATATTTTATTCCCCATGGAGAGTTCTTTACAATGAGCCATGTCTCAATTTTTTCTGTTCAGTACTTTCGGAGATATAGAGGTGCAAATTTTTTCGGTTTTTCCAAGATGGCGGCCGAACCACGTCACCGATGACGTCATCATTGAGGCACAGTATATTAGAGGGCAAGACCAATATATGTGCAAAGTTTGGCGATTCTCCGTGCAACGGTGTAGACGCAGTGCTGCAAACAGACAAACAGACAGACAAACAGACAAACAAATGAAAAATCGGTCAGAGACCGAGGACTTGCCGGAATGTACTTTTTTATCGGCCATTTAGGACAAATATGGCGGCCGAACCACGTGATAGATGACGTCATCATTAACATATATTATTCCCCATGGAGAGTTCTTTACAAAGAGCCATGTCCCAACTTTTTCTATTCAGCACTTTTGGAGATATGGAGGTGCTACGTTTTTCGGTTTTTCCAAGATGGCGGCCGAACCACGTGACCTCTGATGTCATCATTAACATATTTTATTCCCCATGGAGAGTTCTTTACAATGAGCCATGTCTCAATTTTTTATATTCAGCACTTTCAGAGATATGGAGGTGCAAAATATTTCGGTTTTTCCAAGATGGCGGCCGAACCACGTGACATATGACGTCATCATTAACATATTTTATTCCCCATGGAGAGTTCTTTACAATGAGCCATGTTTCAATTTTTTCTGTTCAGCACTTTTGGAGATATAGTGGTGCAAAGTTTTGCCGTTTTTCCAAGATGGCGGCCGACCACATGACATATGACGTCATCATTCACATATTTTATTCCCCATGGAGAGTTCTTTACAATGAGCCATGTCTCAATTTTTTCTATTCAGTACTTTCAGAGATATGGAGGTGCAAAGTTTTGCCGTTTTTCCAAGATGGCGGCCGACCACGTGACTGATGATGTCATCATTAACATATTTTATTCCCCATGGAGAGTTCTTTACAATGAGCCATGTCTCAATTTTTTCTGTTCAGTACTTTCGGAGATATAGAAGTGCAAAGTTTTTCGGTTTTTCCAAGATGGCGGCCGAACCACGTCACCGATGACGTCATCAATTGGGCACAGTCTATTCCAGGGCAAGACCAATATGTGTGCAAAGTTTGGCGATTCTCCGTGCAACGGTGTAGACGCAGTGCTGCAAACAGACAGACAAACAGACAAACAGACAGACAGACAAACAAACGAACAGATCAACATACTTGCCGGAATCTTTTCCGGCAAGTAATGAAAAATCGGTCAGAGACCGAGGACTTGCCGGAATGTACTTTTTTATCGGCCATTTAGGACAAATATGGCGACCGAACCACGTGACCGATGACGTCATCATTAACATATTTTATTCCCCATGGAGAGTTCTTTACAATGAGCCATGTCTCAATTTTTTCTATTCAGCACTTTCGGAGCTGTTGAGGTGCAAAGTTTTCGGTTTTTCAAAGATGGCGGCCGAACCACGTGACATATGACGTCATCATTAACAAATTTCATTCCCCATGGAGAGTTCTTTACAATGAGCCATGTCTCAATTCTTTCTGTTCAGCACTTTTGGAGATATAGTGGTGCAAATTTTTGCCGTTTTTCCAAGATGGCGGCCGACCACGTGACATATGACATCATCATTAACATATTTTATTCCCCATGGAGAGTTCTTTACCATGAGCCATGTCTCAATTTTTTCTGTTCAGCACTTTTGGAGATACAGTGGAACAAATTTTTGCCGTTTTTCCAAGATGGCGGCCGACCACGTGACATATGACGTCATCATTAACATATTTTATTCCCCATGGAGAGTTCTTTACAATGAGCCATGTCTCAACTTTTTCATTTCAGCACTTTCGGAGATGTTGAGGTGCAAAGTTTTCGGTTTTTCCAAGATGGCGGCCGAACCACGTGACCGATGACGTCATCATTAACATATTTTATTCCACATGGAGAGTTATTGACAATGAGCCATGTCTCAATTTTTTCTATTCAGCACTTTCAGAGATATGGAGGTGCAAAGTTTTTCGGTTTTTCCAAGATGGCGGCCGAACCACGTGACATATGACGTCATCATTAACATATTTTATTCCCCATGGAGAGTTCTTTACAATGAGCCATGTCTCCATTTTTTCTGTTCAGCACTTTTGGAGATATAGTGGTGCAAAGTTTTGCCGTTTTTCCAAGATGGCGGCCGACCACGTGACATATGACGTCATCATTAACATATTTTATTCCCCATGGAGAGTTCTTTACAATGAGCCATGTCTCAATTTTTTCTGTTCAGCACTTTTGGAGATATAGTGGCGCAACGTTTTGCCGTTTTTCCAAGATGGCGACCGAACCACGTGACTGATGACGTCATCATTTACATATTTTATTCCCCATGGAGGGTTCTTTACAATGAGCCATGTCTCAATTTTTTCTGTTCAGTACTTTCGGAGATATAGAGGTGCAAAGTTTTTCGGTTTTTCCAAGATGGCGGCCGAACCACGTCACCGATGACGTCATCAATTGGGCACAGTCTATTCCAGGGCAAGACCAATAAGTGTGCAAAGTTTGGCGATTCTACGTGCAACGGTGTAGACGCAGTGCTGCAAACAGACAGACAGACAGACAGATGAAAAATCGGTCAGAGACCGAGGACTTGCCGGAATGTACTTTTTTATAGGCCATTTAGGACAAATATGGCGGCCGAACCACGTGACCGATGACGTCATCAATAACATATTTTATTCCACATGGAGAGTTCTTTGTAACGAGCGATGTCTCAATTCTTTCTATTCAGCACTTTTGGAGATATGGAGGTGCTAAGTTTTTCCGTTTTTCCAAGATGGCGGCCGAACCACGTGACCTATGACGTCTTATTAACATATTTTATTCCACATGGAGAGTTCTTTACAATGAGCCATGTCTCAATTTTTTCTATTCAGTACTTTCAGAGATATAGAGGTGCAAAATTTTTCGGTTTTTCCAAGATGGCGGCCGAACCACGTGACTGATGACGTCATCATTAACATATTTTATTCCGCATGGAGAGTTCTTTACAATGAGCCATGTCTCAATTTTTTCTGTTCAGCACTTTTGGAGATATAGTGGTGCAACGTTTTGCCGTTTTTCCAAGATGGCGGCGGAACCACGTGACTGATGGCGTCATCATTAACATATTTTATTCCCCATGGAGAGTTCTTTACGATGAGCCATGTCACAATTTTTTCTATTCAGCACTTTCGGAGATATGGAGGTGCAACGTTTTTCGGTTTTTCCAAGATGGCGGCCGAACCACGTGACCGATGACGTCATCCTTAACATATTTTTATTCCTCATGGAGAGTTCTTTCCAATGAGCCATGTCTCAATTTTTTATATTCAGTACTTTCAGAGATATGGAGGTGCAAAGTTTTGCCGTTTTTCCAAGATGGCGGCCGAACCACGTGACCTATGACGTCATCATTAACATGTTTTATTCCCCATGGAGAGTTCTTTACAATGAGCCATGTCTCAATTTTTTCTGTTCAGCACTTTGAGATGTCGAGGTGCAAAATTTTTCGGTTTTTCCAAGATGGCGGCCGAACCACGTGAACGATGACGTCATCATTTGGGCACAGTATATTAGAGGGCAAGACAAATACGTGTGCAAAGTTTGGCGATTCTACGTGCAACGGTGTAGACGTAGTGCTGCAAACAGACAAACAGACAGACAAACAAACGAACAGATCAACATACTTGCCGGAATATTTTCCGGCAAGTAATGAAAAATCGGTCAGAGACCGAGGACTTGCCGGAATGTACTTTTTTATCGGCCATTTAGGACAAATATGGCGGCTGAAGCACGTGACCGATGACGTCATCATTAACATATTTTATTCCCCATGGAGAGTTCTTTACAATGAGCCATGTCTCAATTTTTTCTATTCAGCACTTTCGGAGATATGGAGGTGCTAAGTTTTTCGGTTTTTCCAAGATGGCGGCCGACCACGTGACTGATGACGTCATCATTAACATATTTTATTCCCCATGGAGAGTTCTTTACAATGAGCCATGTCTCAATTTTTTCTGTACAGTACTTTCGGAGATATAGAGGTGCAAAGTTTTTCGGTTTTTCCAAGATGGCGGCCGAACCACGTCACCGATGACGTCATCAATTGGGCACAGTCTATTCCAGGGCAAGACCAATATGTGTGCAAAGTTTGGCGATTCTCCGTGCAACGGTGTAGACGCAGTGCTGCAAACAGACAGACAAACAGATGAAAAATCGGTCAGAGACCGAGGACTTGCCGGAATTTACTTTTTTGTCGGCCATTTAGGACAAATATGGCGGCCGAACCATGTGACCGATGACATCATCATTAACATATTTTATTCCCCATGGAGAGTTCTTTACAATGAGCCACGTCTCAATTTTTTCTATTCAGCACTTCCGGAGATATATCGAGGTGCTAAGTTTTTTGGTTTTTCCAAGATGGCGGCCGAACCACGTGACCGATGACGTCATCATTAACATGTTTTATTCCCCATGGAGAGTTCTTTCCAATGAGCCATGTCTCATTTTTTCTATTCAGCACTGGAGGTGCAAAGTTTTTCGGTTTTTCCAAGATGGCGGCCGGACCACATGACCGATGACGTCATCACTAACATGTTTTATTCCGCATGGAGAGTTCTTTACAATGAGCCATGTCTCAATTTTTTCTATTCAGAGATATGGAGGTGCAAAAATTTTCGGTTTTTCCCAGATGGCGGCCGAACCACGTGACATATGATGTCATCATTAACAAATTTTATTCCCCATGGAGAGTTCTTTACAATGAGCCATGTCTCAATTTTTTCTGTTCAGCACTTTTGGAGATATAGTGGTGCAAAGTTTTGCCGTTTTTCCAAGATGGCGGCCGACCACGTGACATATGACATCATCATTAACATATTTTATTCCCCATGGAGAGTTCTTTACAATGAGCCATGTCTCAATTTTTTCTGTTCAGCACTTTTGGAGATTTCGTGGTGCAAAGTTTTGCCGTTTTTCCAAGATGGCGGCCGACCACGTGACTGCTGACGTCATCATTAACATATTTTATTCCCCATGGAGAGTTCTTTACAATGAGCCATGTCTCTATTTTTTCTGTTCAGCACTTTTGGAGATATAGTGGTGCAAAAGTTTTCGGTTTTTCCAAGATGGCGGCCGACCACGTGACATATGCCGTCATCATTAACATATTTTATTGCCCATGGAGAGTTCTTTACAATGAGCCATGTCTGATTTTTTTCTGTTCAGCACTTTTGGAGATATAGTGGTGCAAAGTTTTGCAGTTTTTCCAAGATGGCGGCCGACCACGTGACATATGACATCATCATTAACATATTTTATTCCCCATGCAGAGTTCTTTACAATGAGCCATGTCTCAATTTTTTATGTTCAGCACTTTTGGAGATATAGTGGTGCAAAGTTTTGCCGTTTTTCCAAGATGGCGGCCGACCACGTGACTGATGACGTCATCATTAACATATTTTATTTCCCATGGAGAGTTCTTTACAATGAGCCATGTCTCAATTTTTTCTGTTCAGCACTTTTGGAGAAAAAGTGGTGCAAAGTTTTGCCGTTTTTCCAAGATGGCGGCCGACCACGTGACATATGACGTCATCATTAACATATTTTATTCCCCATGGAGAGTTCTTTACAATGAGCCATGTCTCAATTTTTTCTGTTCAGCACTTTTGGAGATATAGTGGTGCAAAGTTTTGCCGTTTTTCCAAGATGGCGGCCGACCACGTGACATATGACGTCATCATTAACATATTTTATTCCCCATGGAGAGTTCTTTACAATGAGCCATGTCTCAATTTTTTCTGTTCAGCACTTTTGGAGATATAGTGGTGCAAATTTTTGCCGTTTTTCCAAGATGGCGGCCGACCACGTGACATATGACGTCATCATTAACATATTTTATTCCCCATGGAGAGTTCTTTACAATGAGCCATGTCTCAATTTTTTCTGTTCAGTACTTTTGGAGATATAGAGGTGCAAATTTTTTCGGTTTTTCCAAGATGGCGGCCGAACCACGTCACCGATGACGTCATCAATTGGGCACAGTCTATTCCAGGGCAAGACCAATATGTGTGCAAAGTTTGGCGATTCTACGTGCAACGGTGTAGACGCAGTGCTGCAAACAGACAGACAGACAGACAGACAGACAAACAGACAGACAAACGAACAGATCAACATACTTGCCGGAAAATTTTTTCCGGCAAGTAACAAATTAAAAATCGGTCAGAGACCGAGGACTTGCCGGAATGTACTTTTTTATCGGCCATTTAGGACAAATATGGCGACCGAACCACGTGACCGATGACGTCATCATTAACATATTTTATTCCCCATGGAGAGTTCTTTACAATGAGCCATGTCTCAATTTTTTCTATTCAGCACTTTCGGAGCTGTTGAGGTGCAAAGTTTTCGGTTTTTCAAAGATGGCGGCCGAACCACGTGACATATGACGTCATCATTAACAAATTTCATTCCCCATGGAGAGTTCTTTACAATGAGCCATGTCTCAATTCTTTCTGTTCAGCACTTTTGGAGATATAGTGGTGCAAATTTTTGCCGTTTTTCCAAGATGGCGGCCGACCACGTGACATATGACATCATCATTAACATATTTTATTCCCCATGGAGAGTTCTTTACCATGAGCCATGTCTCAATTTTTTCTGTTCAGCACTTTTGGAGATACAGTGGAACAAATTTTTGCCGTTTTTCCAAGATGGCGGCCGACCACGTGACATATGACGTCATCATTAACATATTTTATTCCCCATGGAGAGTTCTTTACAATGAGCCATGTCTCAACTTTTTCATTTCAGCACTTTCGGAGATGTTGAGGTGCAAAGTTTTCGGTTTTTCCAAGATGGCGGCCGAACCACGTGACCGATGACGTCATCATTAACATATTTTATTCCACATGGAGAGTTATTGACAATGAGCCATGTCTCAATTTTTTCTATTCAGCACTTTCAGAGATATGGAGGTGCAAAGTTTTTCGGTTTTTCCAAGATGGCGGCCGAACCACGTGACATATGACGTCATCATTAACATATTTTATTCCCCATGGAGAGTTCTTTACAATGAGCCATGTCTCCATTTTTTCTGTTCAGCACTTTTGGAGATATAGTGGTGCAAAGTTTTGCCGTTTTTCCAAGATGGCGGCCGACCACGTGACATATGACGTCATCATTAACATATTTTATTCCCCATGGAGAGTTCTTTACAATGAGCCATGTCTCAATTTTTTCTGTTCAGCACTTTTGGAGATATAGTGGCGCAACGTTTTGCCGTTTTTCCAAGATGGCGACCGAACCACGTGACTGATGACGTCATCATTTACATATTTTATTCCCCATGGAGGGTTCTTTACAATGAGCCATGTCTCAATTTTTTCTGTTCAGTACTTTCGGAGATATAGAGGTGCAAAGTTTTTCGGTTTTTCCAAGATGGCGGCCGAACCACGTCACCGATGACGTCATCAATTGGGCACAGTCTATTCCAGGGCAAGACCAATAAGTGTGCAAAGTTTGGCGATTCTACGTGCAACGGTGTAGACGCAGTGCTGCAAACAGACAGACAGACAGACAGATGAAAAATCGGTCAGAGACCGAGGACTTGCCGGAATGTACTTTTTTATAGGCCATTTAGGACAAATATGGCGGCCGAACCACGTGACCGATGACGTCATCATTAACATATTTTATTCCACATGGAGAGTTCTTTGTAACGAGCGATGTCTCAATTCTTTCTATTCAGCACTTTTGGAGATATGGAGGTGCTAAGTTTTTCCGTTTTTCCAAGATGGCGGCCGAACCACGTGACCTATGACGTCTTATTAACATATTTTATTCCACATGGAGAGTTCTTTACAATGAGCCATGTCTCAATTTTTTCTATTCAGTACTTTCAGAGATATAGAGGTGCAAAATTTTTCGGTTTTTCCAAGATGGCGGCCGAACCACGTGACTGATGACGTCATCATTAACATATTTTATTCCGCATGGAGAGTTCTTTACAATGAGCCATGTCTCAATTTTTTGTGTTCAGCACTTTTGGAGATATAGTGGTGCAACGTTTTGCCGTTTTTCCAAGATGGCGGCGGAACCACGTGACTGATGGCGTCATCATTAACATATTTTATTCCCCATGGAGAGTTCTTTACGATGAGCCATGTCACAATTTTTTCTATTCAGCACTTTCGGAGATATGGAGGTGCAACGTTTTTCGGTTTTTCCAAGATGGCGGCCGAACCACGTGACCGATGACGTCATCCTTAACATATTTTTATTCCTCATGGAGAGTTCTTTCCAATGAGCCATGTCTCAATTTTTTATATTCAGTACTTTCAGAGATATGGAGGTGCAAAGTTTTGCCGTTTTTCCAAGATGGCGGCCGAACCACGTGACCTATGACGTCATCATTAACATGTTTTATTCCCCATGGAGAGTTATTTACAATGAGCCATGTCTCAATTTTTTCTGTTCAGCACTTTGAGATGTCGAGGTGCAAAATTTTTCGGTTTTTCCAAGATGGCGGCCGAACCACGTGACCGATGACGTCATCATTTGGGCACAGTATATTAGAGGGCAAGACAAATACGTGTGCAAAGTTTGGCGATTCTACGTGCAACGGTGTAGACGTAGTGCTGCAAACAGACAAACAGACAGACAAACAAACGAACAGATCAACATACTTGCCGGAATATTTTCCGGCAAGTAATGAAAAATCGGTCAGAGACCGAGGACTTGCCGGAATGTACTTTTTTATCGGCCATTTAGGACAAATATGGCGGCTGAAGCACGTGACCGATGACGTCATCATTAACATATTTTATTCCCCATGGAGAGTTCTTTACAATGAGCCATGTCTCAATCTTTTCTATTCAGCACTTTCGGAGATATGGAGGTGCTAAGTTTTTCGGTTTTTCCAAGATGGCGGCCGACCACGTGACTGATGACGTCATCATTAACATATTTTATTCCCCATGGAGAGTTCTTTACAATGAGCCATGTCTCAATTTTTTCTGTACAGTACTTTCGGAGATATAGAGGTGCAAAGTTTTTCGGTTTTTCCAAGATGGCGGCCGAACCACGTCACCGATGACGTCATCAATTGGGCACAGTCTATTCCAGGGCAAGACCAATATGTGTGCAAAGTTTGGCGATTCTCCGTGCAACGGTGTAGACGCAGTGCTGCAAACAGACAGACAAACAGATGAAAAATCGGTCAGAGACCGAGGACTTGCCGGAATTTACTTTTTTGTCGGCCATTTAGGACAAATATGGCGGCCGAACCATGTGACCGATGACATCATCATTAACATATTTTATTCCCCATGGAGAGTTCTTTACAATGAGCCACGTCTCAATTTTTTCTATTCAGCACTTCCGGAGATATATCGAGGTGCTAAGTTTTTTGGTTTTTCCAAGATGGCGGCCGAACCACGTGACCGATGACGTCATCATTAACATGTTTTATTCCCCATGGAGAGTTCTTTCCAATGAGCCATGTCTCATTTTTTCTATTCAGCACTGGAGGTGCAAAGTTTTTCGGTTTTTCCAAGATGGCGGCCGGACCACATGACCGATGACGTCATCATTAACATGTTTTATTCCGCATGGAGAGTTCTTTACAATGAGCCATGTCTCAATTTTTTCTATTCAGAGATATGGAGGTGCAAAAATTTTCGGTTTTTCCAAGATGGCGGCCGAACCACGTGACATATGATGTCATCATTAACAAATTTTATTCCCCATGGAGAGTTCTTTACAATGAGCCATGTCTCAATTTTTTCTGTTCAGCACTTTTGGAGATATAGTGGTGCAAAGTTTTGCCGTTTTTCCAAGATGGCGGCCGACCACGTGACATATGACATCATCATTAACATATTTTATTCCCCATGGAGAGTTCTTTACAATGAGCCATGTCTCAATTTTTTCTGTTCAGCACTTTTGGAGATTTCGTGGTGCAAAGTTTTGCCGTTTTTCCAAGATGGCGGCCGACCACGTGACTGCTGACGTCATCATTAACATATTTTATTCCCCATGGAGAGTTCTTTACAATGAGCCATGTCTCAATTTTTTCTGTTCAGCACTTTTGGAGATATAGTGGTGCAAAAGTTTTCGGTTTTTCCAAGATGGCGGCCGACCACGTGACATATGACGTCATCATTAACATATTTTATTGCCCATGGAGAGTTCTTTACAATGAGCCATGTCTGATTTTTTTCTGTTCAGCACTTTTGGAGATATAGTGGTGCAAAGTTTTGCAGTTTTTCCAAGATGGCGGCCGACCACGTGACATATGACATCATCATTAACATATTTTATTCCCCATGCAGAGTTCTTTACAATGAGCCATGTCTCAATTTTTTATGTTCAGCACTTTTGGAGATATAGTGGTGCAAAGTTTTGCCGTTTTTCCAAGATGGCGGCCGACCACGTGACTGATGACGTCATCATTAACATATTTTATTTCCCATGGAGAGTTCTTTACAATGAGCCATGTCTCAATTTTTTCTGTTCAGCACTTTTGGAGAAAAAGTGGTGCAAAGTTTTGCCGTTTTTCCAAGATGGCGGCCGACCACGTGACATATGACGTCATCATTAACATATTTTATTCCCCATGGAGAGTTCTTTACAATGAGCCATGTCTCAATTTTTTCTGTTCAGCACTTTTGGAGATATAGTGGTGCAAAGTTTTGCCGTTTTTCCAAGATGGCGGCCGACCACGTGACATATGACGTCATCATTAACATATTTTATTCCCCATGGAGAGTTCTTTACAATGAGCCATGTCTCAATTTTTTCTGTTCAGCACTTTTGGAGATATAGTGGTGCAAATTTTTGCCGTTTTTCCAAGATGGCGGCCGACCACGTGACATATGACGTCATCATTAACATATTTTATTCCCCATGGAGAGTTCTTTACAATGAGCCATGTCTCAATTTTTTCTGTTCAGCACTTTTGGAGATATAGTGGCGCAACGTTTTGCCGTTTTTCCAAGATGGCGCCCGAACCACGTGACTGATGACGTCATCATTTACATATTTTATTCCCCATGGAGTGTTCTTTACAATGAGCCATGTCTCAATTTTTTCTGTACAGTACTTTCGGAGATATAGAGGTGCAAAGTTTTTCGGTTTTTCCAAGATGGCGGCCGAACCACGTCACCGATGACGTCATCAATTGGGCACAGTCTATTCCAGGGCAAGACCAATATGTGTGCAAAGTTTGGCGATTCTCCGTGCAACGGTGTAGACGCAGTGCTGCAAACAGACAGACAGACAAACAGACAGACAAACAGATGAAAAATCGGTCAGAGACCGAGGACTTGCCGGAATTTACTTTTTTATTGGCCATTGAGGACAAATATGGTGGTCGAACCACGTGACCGATGACGTCATCATTAACATATTTTATTCCCCATGGAGAGTTCTTTACAATGAGCCATGTCTCAATTTTTTCTGTTCAGCACTTTTGGAGATAGAGTGGAGCAAAGTTTTGCCGTTTTTCCAAGATGGCGGCCGAATCACGTGACGAATGACGTCATCATTAACATATTTTATTCCCCATGGAGAGTTCTTTACAATGAGGCATGTCTCAATTTTTTCTATTCAGCACTTTTGGACACATAGAGGTGCTAAGTTTTTCGGTTTTTCCAAGATGGCGGCCGAACCACTTCACCGATGACGTCATCAATTGGGCACAGTCTATTCCAGGGCAAGACCAATATGTGTGCAAAGTTTGGCGATTCTCCGTGCAACGGTGTAGACGCAGTGCTGCAAACAGACAGACAAACAGACAAACAGATGAAAAATCGGTCAGAGACCGAGGACTTGCCGGAATGTACTTTTTTATCGGCCATTTAGGACAAATATGGCGGCCAAACCACGTGACCGATGAAGTCATCATTACTTGTTTTCTAAACTAATTTATTCCTTGATGATGCTCAAGAAATTTCATCTTGATCGGATGAAGTTTTGTACTTGGCGAATTATGACGTCATAATGGAGGAACCTATGACATCATCATTAACATATTTTATTCCCCATGGAGAGTTCTTTACAATGAGTCATGTCTCAATTTTTTCTATTCAGGACGTTTGGAGATGTGGAGGTGCAGAGTTTTTCGGTTTTTCAAAGATGGCGGCCGAACCACGTGACTGATGACGTCATCATTAACATATTTTATTCCCCATGGAGAGTTCTTTACAATGAGCCATGTCTCAATTTTTTCTGTTCAGCACTTTTGGAGATATAGTGGTGCAAAGTTTTGCCGTTTTTCCAAGATGGCGGCCGACCACGTGACATATGACATCATCGTTAACATATTTTATTCCCCATGGAGAGTTCTTTACAATGAGCCATGTCTCAATTTTTTCTGTTCAGGACTTTTGGAGATTTCGTGGTGCAAAGTTTTGCCGTTTTTCCAAGATGGCGGCCGACCACGTGACTGATGACGTCATCATTAACATATTTTATTCCCCATGGAGAGTTCTTTACAATGAGCCATGTCTCAATTTTTTCTGTTCAGCACTTTTGGAGATATAGTGGTGCAAAGTTTTGCCGTTTTTCCAAGATGGCGGCCGACCACGTGACATATGACGTCATCATTAACATATTTTATTCCCCATGGAGAGTTCTTTACAATGAGCCATGTCTCAATTTTTTCTGTTCAGCACGTTTGGAGATATAGTGGCGCAACGTTTTGCCGTTTTTCCAAGATGGCGACCGAACCACGTGACTGATGACGTCATCATTTACATATTTTATTCCCCATGGAGAGTTCTTTACAATGAGCCATGTCTCAATTTTTTCTGTTCAGTACTTTCGGAGATATAGAGGTGCAAAGTTTTTCGGTTTTTCCAAGATGGCGGCCGAACCAAGTCACCGATGACGTCATCAATTGGGCACAGTCTATTCCAGGGCAAGACCAATACGTGTGCAAAGTTTGGCGATTCTACGTGCAACGGTGTAGACGCAGTGCTGCAAACAGACAGACAAACAGACAGACAGACAGACAGACAGACAGACAAACAAACGAACAGATCAACATACTTGCCGGAAAATTTTTCCGGCAAGTAATGAAAAATCGGTCAGAGACCGAGGACTTGCCGGAATTTACTTTTTTATCGGCCATTTAGGACAAATATGGCGGCTGAACCACCTGACCGATGACATCATCATTAACATATTTTATTCCCCACGGAGAGTTCTTTACAATGAGCCATGTCTCAATTTTTTCTGTTCAGCACTTTTGGAGATAGAGGTGCAACGTTTTTCGGATTTTCCAAGATGGCGGCCGAACCACGTGACCGATGACGACATCATTAACATATTTTATTCCCCCTGGAGAGTTCTTTCCAATGAGCCATGTCTCAATTTTTTCTGTTCAGCACTTTTGGAGATAGAGGTGCAACGTTTTTCGGATTTTCCAAGATGGCGGCCGAACCACGTGACCGATGACGTCATCATTAACATATTTTATTCCCCCTGGAGAGTTCTTTCCAATGAGCCATGTCTCAATTTTTTCTATTCAGCACTTTCGGAGATATGGAGGTGAATTTTTTTCCCGTTTTTCCAAGATGGCGGCCGCACCACGTGACCGATGACGTCATCATTAACATATTTTATTCCACATGGAGAGTTCTTGACAATGAGCCATGTCTCAATTTTTTCTATTCAGCACTTTCGGAGATATGGAGGTGCTAGGTTTTTCGGTTTTTCCAAGATGGCGGCCGAACCACGTGACATATGACGTCATCATTAACATATTTTATTCCCCATTGAGAGTTCTTTACAATGAGCCATGTCTCAATTTTTTCTGTTCAGCACATTTGGAGATATAGTGGTGCACAGTTTTGCTGTTTTACCAAGATGGCGGCCGACCACGTGACTGATGACGTCATCATTAACATATTTTATTCCCCATGGAGAGTTCTTTACAATGAGCCATGTCTCAATTTTTTCTGTTCAGCACATTTGGAGATATAGTGGTGCAAAGTTTTGCCGTTTTTCCAAGATGGCGGCCGACCACGTGACTGATGATGTCATCATTAACATATTTTATTCCCCATGGAGAGTTCTTTACAATGAGCCATGTCTCAATTTTTTCTGTTCAGTACTTTCGGAGATATAGAAGTGCAAAGTTTTTCGGTTTTTCCAAGATGGCGGCCGAACCACGTCACCGATGACGTCATCAATTGGGCACAGTCTATTCCAGGGCAAGACCAATATGTGTGCAAAGTTTGGCGATTCTCCGTGCAACGGTGTAGACGCAGTGCTGCAAACAGACAGACAGACAAACAGACAGACAAACAGATGAAAAATCGGTCAGAGACCGAGGACTTGCCGGAATTTACTTTTTTATTGGCCATTGAGGACAAATATGGTGGTCGAACCACGTGACCGATGACGTCATCATTAACATATTTTATTCCCCATGGAGAGTTCTTTACAATGAGCCATGTCTCAATTTTTTCTGTTCAGCACTTTTGGAGATAGAGTGGAGCAAAGTTTTGCCGTTTTTCCAAGATGGCGGCCGAATCACGTGACGAATGACGTCATCATTAACATATTTTATTCCCCATGGAGAGTTCTTTACAATGAGGCATGTCTCAATTTTTTCTATTCAGCACTTTTGGACACATAGAGGTGCTAAGTTTTTCGGTTTTTCCAAGATGGCGGCCGAACCACTTCACCGATGACGTCATCAATTGGGCACAGTCTATTCCAGGGCAAGACCAATATGTGTGCAAAGTTTGGCGATTCTCCGTGCAACGGTGTAGACGCAGTGCTGCAAACAGACAGACAAACAGACAAACAGATGAAAAATCGGTCAGAGACCGAGGACTTGCCGGAATGTACTTTTTTATCGGCCATTTAGGACAAATATGGCGGCCAAACCACGTGACCGATGAAGTCATCATTACTTGTTTTCTAAACTAATTTATTCCTTGATGATGCTCAAGAAATTTCATCTTGATCGGATGAAGTTTTGTACTTGGCGAATTATGACGTCATAATGGAGGAACCTATGACATCATCATTAACATATTTTATTCCCCATGGAGAGTTCTTTACAATGAGTCATGTCTCAATTTTTTCTATTCAGGACGTTTGGAGATGTGGAGGTGCAGAGTTTTTCGGTTTTTCAAAGATGGCGGCCGAACCACGTGACTGATGACGTCATCATTAACATATTTTATTCCCCATGGAGAGTTCTTTACAATGAGCCATGTCTCAATTTTTTCTGTTCAGCACTTTTGGAGATATAGTGGTGCAAAGTTTTGCCGTTTTTCCAAGATGGCGGCCGACCACGTGACATATGACATCATCGTTAACATATTTTATTCCCCATGGAGAGTTCTTTACAATGAGCCATGTCTCAATTTTTTCTGTTCAGGACTTTTGGAGATTTCGTGGTGCAAAGTTTTGCCGTTTTTCCAAGATGGCGGCCGACCACGTGACTGATGACGTCATCATTAACATATTTTATTCCCCATGGAGAGTTCTTTACAATGAGCCATGTCTCAATTTTTTCTGTTCAGCACTTTTGGAGATATAGTGGTGCAAAGTTTTGCCGTTTTTCCAAGATGGCGGCCGACCACGTGACATATGACGTCATCATTAACATATTTTATTCCCCATGGAGAGTTCTTTACAATGAGCCATGTCTCAATTTTTTCTGTTCAGCACGTTTGGAGATATAGTGGCGCAACGTTTTGCCGTTTTTCCAAGATGGCGACCGAACCACGTGACTGATGACGTCATCATTTACATATTTTATTCCCCATGGAGAGTTCTTTACAATGAGCCATGTCTCAATTTTTTCTGTTCAGTACTTTCGGAGATATAGAGGTGCAAAGTTTTTCGGTTTTTCCAAGATGGCGGCCGAACCAAGTCACCGATGACGTCATCAATTGGGCACAGTCTATTCCAGGGCAAGACCAATACGTGTGCAAAGTTTGGCGATTCTACGTGCAACGGTGTAGACGCAGTGCTGCAAACAGACAGACAAACAGACAGACAGACAGACAGACAGACAGACAAACAAACGAACAGATCAACATACTTGCCGGAAAATTTTTCCGGCAAGTAATGAAAAATCGGTCAGAGACCGAGGACTTGCCGGAATTTACTTTTTTATCGGCCATTTAGGACAAATATGGCGGCTGAACCACCTGACCGATGACATCATCATTAACATATTTTATTCCCCACGGAGAGTTCTTTACAATGAGCCATGTCTCAATTTTTTCTGTTCAGCACTTTTGGAGATAGAGGTGCAACGTTTTTCGGATTTTCCAAGATGGCGGCCGAACCACGTGACCGATGACGACATCATTAACATATTTTATTCCCCCTGGAGAGTTCTTTCCAATGAGCCATGTCTCAATTTTTTCTGTTCAGCACTTTTGGAGATAGAGGTGCAACGTTTTTCGGATTTTCCAAGATGGCGGCCGAACCACGTGACCGATGACGTCATCATTAACATATTTTATTCCCCCTGGAGAGTTCTTTCCAATGAGCCATGTCTCAATTTTTTCTATTCAGCACTTTCGGAGATATGGAGGTGAATTTTTTTCCCGTTTTTCCAAGATGGCGGCCGCACCACGTGACCGATGACGTCATCATTAACATATTTTATTCCACATGGAGAGTTCTTGACAATGAGCCATGTCTCAATTTTTTCTATTCAGCACTTTCGGAGATATGGAGGTGCTAGGTTTTTCGGTTTTTCCAAGATGGCGGCCGAACCACGTGACATATGACGTCATCATTAACATATTTTATTCCCCATTGAGAGTTCTTTACAATGAGCCATGTCTCAATTTTTTCTGTTCAGCACATTTGGAGATATAGTGGTGCACAGTTTTGCTGTTTTACCAAGATGGCGGCCGACCACGTGACTGATGACGTCATCATTAACATATTTTATTCCCCATGGAGAGTTCTTTACAATGAGCCATGTCTCAATTTTTTCTGTTCAGCACATTTGGAGATATAGTGGTGCAAAGTTTTGCCGTTTTTCCAAGATGGCGGCCGACCACGTGACTGATGATGTCATCATTAACATATTTTATTCCCCATGGAGAGTTCTTTACAATGAGCCATGTCTCAATTTTTTCTGTTCAGTACTTTCGGAGATATAGAAGTGCAAAGTTTTTCGGTTTTTCCAAGATGGCGGCCGAACCACGTCACCGATGACGTCATCAATTGGGCACAGTCTATTCCAGGGCAAGACCAATATGTGTGCAAAGTTTGGCGATTCTCCGTGCAACGGTGTAGACGCAGTGCTGCAAACAGACAGACAAACAGATGAAAAATCGGTCAGAGACCGAGGACTTGCCGGAATGTACTTTTTTATCGGCCATTTAGGACAAATATGGCGGCTGAACCACGTGACCGATGACGTCATAATTAACATATTTTATTCCCCATGGAGAGTTCTTTACAATGAGCCATGTCTCAATTTTTTCTGTTCAGCACTTTTGGAAATATAGTGGTGCAAAATTTTGCCGTTTTTCCAAGATGGCGGCCGACCACGTGACATATGACATCATCATTAACATATTTTATTCCCCATGGAGAGTTCTTTACAATGAGCCATGTCTCAATTTTTTCTGTTCAGCACTTTTGGAGATATAGTGGTGCAAAGTTTTGCTGTTTTTCCAAGATGGCGGCCGACCACGTGACTGATGACGTCATCATTAACATATTTTATTCCCCATGGAGAGTTCTTTACAATGAGCCATGTCTCAATTTTTTCTGTTCAGTACTTTCGGAGATATAGAGGTGCAAAGTTTTTCGAGTTTTTCCAAGATGGCGGTCGAACCACGTCACCGATGACGTCATCAATTGGGCACAGTCTATTCCAGGGCAAGACCAATATGTGTGCAAAGTTTGGCGATTCTACGTGCAACGGTGTAGACGCAGTGCTGCAAACAGACAGACAGACAAACAGATGAAAAATCGGTCAGAGACCGAGGACTTGCCGGAATTTACTTTTTTATCGGCCATTTAGGACAAATATGGCGGCTGAACCACGTGACCGATGACGTCATCATTAACATATTTTATTCCCCATGGAGAGTTCTTTACAATGAGCCATGCCTCAATTTTTTCTATTCTGGACTTTTGGAGATGTGGAGGTGCAGAGTTTTTCGGTTTTTCAAAGATGGCGGCCGAACCACGTGACCGATAACATCATCATTAACATATTTTATTCCCCATGGAGAGTTCTTTACAATGAGCCATGTCTCAATTATTTATATTCAGCACTTTCGGAGATATGGAGGTGCTAGGTTTTTCGGTTTTTCCAAGATGGCGGCCGACCACGTGACTGATGACATCATCATTAACATATTTTATTCCCCATGGAGTTCTTTACAATGACCCATGTCTCAATTTTTTCTGTTCAGCACTTTTGGAGATATAGTGGTGCAAAGTTTTGCCGTTTTTCCAAGATGGCGGCCGACCACGTGACATATGACGTCATCATTAACATATTTTATTCCCCATGGAGAGTTCTTTACAATGAGCCATGTCTCAATTCTTTCTGTTCAGCACTTTTGGAGATATAGTGGCGCAACGTTTTGCCGTTTTTCCAAGATGGCGACCGAACCACGTGACTGATGACGTCATCATTTACATATTTTATTCCCCATGGAGAGTTCTTTACAATGAGCCATGTCTCAATTTTTTCGGTTCAGCACTTTTGGAGATATAGTGGTGCAAAGTTTTGCCGTTTTTCCAAGATGGCGGCCGACCACGTGACATATGACATCATCATTAACATATTTTATTCCCCATGGAGAGTTCTTTACAATGAGCCATGTCTCAATTTTTTCTGTTCAGCACTTTTGGAGATATAGTGGTGCAAATTTTTGCCGTTTTTCCAAGATGGCGGCCGACCACGCGACTGATGACGTCATCATTAACATATTTTATTCCCCATGGAGAGTTCTTTACAATGAGCCATGTCTCAATTTTTTCTGTTCAGCACTTTTGGAGATATAGTGGTGCAAAGTTTTGCCGTTTTTCCAAAATGGCGGCCGACCACGTGACATATGACGTCATCATTAACATATTTTATTCCCCATGGAGAGTTCTTTACAATGAGCCATGTCTCAATTTTTTCTGTTCAGCACTTTTGGAGATATAGTGGCGCAACGTTTTGCCGTTTTTCCAAGATGGCGACCGAACCATGTGATCAATGACGTCATCATTAACATATTTTATTCCCCATGGAGAGTTCTTTACAATGAGCCATGTCTCAAATTTTTCTATTCAGCACATTCAGAGATATGGAGGTGCAAAATTTTTCGGTTTTTCCAAGATGGCGGCCGAACCACGTGACATATGACGTCATCATTAACAAACTTTATTCCCCAATGAGAGTTCTTTACAATGAGCCATGTCTCAATTTTTTCTGTTCAGCACTTTTGGAGATTTAGTGGTGTAAAGTTTTGCCGTTTTACCAAGATGGCGGCCGACCACGTGACATATGACGTCATCATTAACATATTTTATTCCCCATGGAGAGTTCTTTACAATGAGCCATGTCTCAATTTTTTCTGTTCAGCACTTTTGGAGATACAGTGGCGCAAAGTTTTGCCGTTTTTCCAAGATGGCGGCCGACCACGTGACTGATGACGTCATCGTTAACATATTTTATTCCCCATGGAGAGTTCTTTACAATGAGCCATGTCTCAATTTTTTCTGTTCAGCACTTTTGGAGATATAGTGGCGCAACGTTTTGCCGTTTTTCCAAGATGGCGACCGAACCACGTGACTGATGACGTCATCATTTACATATTTTATTCCCCATGGAGAGTTCTTTACAATGAGCCATGTCTCAATTTTTTCTGTTCAGTACTTTCGGAGATATAGAGGTGCAAATTTATTCGGTTTTTCCAAGATGGCGGCCGAACCACGTCACCGATGACGTCATCATTGAGGCACAGTATATTAGAGGGCAATACCATTATGTCTGCAAAGTTTGGCGATTCTCCGTGCAACAGTGTAGACGCAGTGCTGCAAACAGACAAACAGACAGACAAACAGACAGATGAAAAATCGGTCAGAGACCGAGGACTTGCCGGAATTTACTTTTTTATCGGCCATTTAGGACAAATATGGCGGCTGAACCACCTGACCGATGACATCATCATTAACATATTTTATTCCCCACGGAGAGTTCTTTACAATGAGCCATGTCTCAATTTTTTCTGTTCAGCACTTTTGGAGATAGAGGTGCAACGTTTTTCGGATTTTCCAAGATGGCGGCCGAACCACGTGACCGATGACGACATCATTAACATATTTTATTCCCCCTGGCGAGTTCTTTCCAATGAGCCATGTCTCAATTTTTTCTGTTCAGCACTTTTGGAGATAGAGGTGCAACGTTTTTCGGATTTTCCAAGATGGCGGCCGAACCACGTGACCGATGACGTCATCATTAACTTATTTTATTCCCCCTGGAGAGTTCTTTCCAATGAGCCATGTCTCAATTTTTTCTATTCAGCACTTTCGGAGATATGGAGGTGAATTTTTTTCCCGTTTTTCCAAGATGGCGGCCGCACCACGTGACCGATGACGTCATCATTAACATATTTTATTCCACATGGAGAGTTCTTGACAATGAGCCATGTCTCAATTTTTTCTATTCAGCACTTTCGGAGATATGGAGGTGCTAGGTTTTTCGGTTTTTCCAAGATGGCGGCCGACCACGCGACTGATGACGTCATCATTAACATATTTTATTCCCCATGGAGAGTTCTTTACAATGAGCCATGTCTCAATTTTTTCTGTTCAGCACTTTTGGAGATATAGTGGTGCAAGGTTTTGCCGTTTTTCCAAGATGGCGGCCGACCACGTCACATATGACGTCATCATTAACATATTTTATTCCCCATGGAGAGTTCTTTACAATGAGCCATGTCTCAATTTTTTCTGTTCAGCACTTTTGGAGATATAGTGGCGCAACGTTTTGCCGTTTTTCCAAGATGGCGACCGAACCACGTGACTGATGACGTCATCATTTACATATTTTATTCCCCATGGAGAGTTCTTTACAATGAGCCATGTCTCAATTTTTTCTGTTCAGTACTTTCGGAGATATAGAGGTGCAAGGTTTTTCAGTTTTTCCAAGATGGCGGCCGAACCACGTCACCGATGACGTCATCAATTGGGCACAGTCTATTCCAGGGCAAGACCAATATGTGTGCAAAGTTTGGCGATTCGCCGTGCAACGGTGTAGACGCAGTGCTGCAAACAGACAGACAGACAGACAGACAGACAGACAGACAGACAAACAGACAGACAAACGAACAGATCAACATACTTGCCGGAAAATTTTTTCCGGCAAGTAACAAACAAACGAACAGATCAACATACTTGCCGGAATCTTTTCCGGCAAGTAACAAACAGACAGACAAACAGACAGATGAAAAATCGGTCAGAGACCGAGGACTTGCCGGAATGTACTTTTTTATCGGCCATTTAGGACAAATATGGCGGCCGAAACACGTGATAGATGATGTCATCATTAACTTATTTTATTCCCCATGGAGAGTTCTTTTCAATGAGCCATGTCTCAATTTTTTCTATTCAGCACTTTCAGAGATATGGAGGTGCAATTTTTTTCCAAGATGGCGGCCGAACCACGTGACATATGACGTCATCATTAACATATTTTATTCCCCATGGAGAGTTCTTTCCAATGAGCCATGTCTCAATTTTTTCTGTTCAGCACTTTTGGAGATATAGTGGTGCAAAGTTTTGCCGTTTTTCCAAGATGGCGGCCGACCACGTGACATATGACGTCATCATTAACATATTTTATTCCCCATGGAGTTCTTTACAATGAGCCATGTCTCAATTTTTTCTGTTCAGTACTTTCGGAGATATAGAGGTGCAAAGTTTTTCGGTTTTTCCAAGATGGCGGCCGAACCACGTCACCGATGACGTCATCAATTGGGCACAGTCTATTCCAGGGCAACACCAATATGTGTGCAAAGTTTGGCAATTCTACGTGCAACGGTGTAGATGCAGTGCTGCAAACAGACAGACAAACAGACAGATGAAAAATCGGTCAGAGACCGAGGACTTGCCGGCATGTACTTTTTTATCGGCCATTTAGGACAAATATGGCAGCCGAACCACGTGACCAATGACGTCATCATTAACATATTTTATTCCCCATGGAGAGTTCTTTACAATGAGCCATGCCTCAATTTTTTCTATTCAGGACTTTTGGAGATGTGGAGGTGCAGAGTTTTTCGGTTTTTCCAAGATGGCGACCGAACCACGTTACCAATGACATCATCATTAACATATTTTATTCCCCATGGAGAGTTCCTTACAATGAGCCATGTCTCAATTTTTTCTATTCAGCACTTTCGGAGATATGGAGGTGCTAGGTTTTTCGGTTTTTCCAAGATGGCGGCCGACCACGTGACTGATGACGTCATCATTAACATATTTTATTCCCCATGGAGAGTTCTTTACAATGAGCCATGTCTCAATTTTTTCTGTTCAGCACTTTTGGAGATATTGTGGTGCAAAGTTTTGCCGTTTTTCCAAGATGGCGGCCGACCACGTGACCGATGGCATCATCATTACCATATTTTATTCCCCATGGAGAGTTCTTTACAATGAGCCATGTCTCAATTTTTTCTATTCAGCACTTTTGGAGATTTCGTGGTGCAAAGTTTTGCCGTTTTTCCAAGATGGCGGCCGACCACGTGACTGCTGACGTCATCATTAACATATTTTATTCCCCATGGAGAGTTCTTTACAATGAGCCATGTCTCAATTTTTTCTGTTCAGCACTTTTGGAGATATAGTGGTGCAAAAGTTTTCGGTTTTTCCAAGATGGCGGCCGACCACGTGACATATGACGTCATCATTAACATATTTTATTGCCCATGGAGAGTTCTTTACAATGAGCCATGTCTGATTTTTTTCTGTTCAGCACTTTTGGAGATATAGTGGTGCAAAGTTTTGCAGTTTTTCCAAGATGGCGGCCGACCACGTGACATATGACATCATCATTAACATATTTTATTCCCCATGCAGAGTTCTTTACAATGAGCCATGTCTCAATTTTTTATGTTCAGCACTTTTGGAGATATAGTGGTGCAAAGTTTTGCCGTTTTTCCAAGATGGCGGCCGACCACGTGACTGATGACGTCATCATTAACATATTTTATTTCCCATGGAGAGTTCTTTACAATGAGCCATGTCTCAATTTTTTCTGTTCAGCACTTTTGGAGAAAAAGTGGTGCAAAGTTTTGCCGTTTTTCCAAGATGGCGGCCGACCACGTGACATATGACGTCATCATTAACATATTTTATTCCCCATGGAGAGTTCTTTACAATGAGCCATGTCTCAATTTTTTCTGTTCAGCACTTTTGGAGATATAGTGGTGCAAAGTTTTGCCGTTTTTCCAAGATGGCGGCCGACCACGTGACATATGACGTCATCATTAACATATTTTATTCCCCATGGAGAGTTCTTTACAATGAGCCATGTCTCAATTTTTTCTGTTCAGCACTTTTGGAGATATAGTGGTGCAAATTTTTGCCGTTTTTCCAAGATGGCGGCCGACCACGTGACATATGACGTCATCATTAACATATTTTATTCCCCATGGAGAGTTCTTTACAATGAGCCATGTCTCAATTTTTTCTGTTCAGCACTTTTGGAGATATAGTGGCGCAACGTTTTGCCGTTTTTCCAAGATGGCGCCCGAACCACGTGACTGATGACGTCATCATTTACATATTTTATTCCCCATGGAGAGTTCTTTACAATGAGCCATGTCTCAATTTTTTCGGTTCAGCACTTTTGGAGATATAGTGGTGCAAAGTTTTGCCGTTTTTCCAAGATGGCGGCCGACCACGTGACATATGACATCATCATTAACATATTTTATTCCCCATGGAGAGTTCTTTACAATGAGCCATGTCTCAATTTTTTCTGTTCAGCACTTTTGGAGATATAGTGGTGCAAATTTTTGCCGTTTTTCCAAGATGGCGGCCGACCACGCGACTGATGACGTCATCATTAACATATTTTATTCCCCATGGAGAGTTCTTTACAATGAGCCATGTCTCAATTTTTTCTGTTCAGCACTTTTGGAGATATAGTGGTGCAAAGTTTTGCCGTTTTTCCAAAATGGCGGCCGACCACGTGACATATGACGTCATCATTAACATATTTTATTCCCCATGGAGAGTTCTTTACAATGAGCCATGTCTCAATTTTTTCTGTTCAGCACTTTTGGAGATATAGTGGCGCAACGTTTTGCCGTTTTTCCAAGATGGCGACCGAACCATGTGATCAATGACGTCATCATTAACATATTTTATTCCCCATGGAGAGTTCTTTACAATGAGCCATGTCTCAAATTTTTCTATTCAGCACATTCAGAGATATGGAGGTGCAAAATTTTTCGGTTTTTCCAAGATGGCGGCCGAACCACGTGACATATGACGTCATCATTAACAAACTTTATTCCCCAATGAGAGTTCTTTACAATGAGCCATGTCTCAATTTTTTCTGTTCAGCACTTTTGGAGATTTAGTGGTGTAAAGTTTTGCCGTTTTACCAAGATGGCGGCCGACCACGTGACATATGACGTCATCATTAACATATTTTATTCCCCATGGAGAGTTCTTTACAATGAGCCATGTCTCAATTTTTTCTGTTCAGCACTTTTGGAGATACAGTGGCGCAAAGTTTTGCCGTTTTTCCAAGATGGCGGCCGACCACGTGACTGATGACGTCATCGTTAACATATTTTATTCCCCATGGAGAGTTCTTTACAATGAGCCATGTCTCAATTTTTTCTGTTCAGCACTTTTGGAGATATAGTGGCGCAACGTTTTGCCGTTTTTCCAAGATGGCGACCGAACCACGTGACTGATGACGTCATCATTTACATATTTTATTCCCCATGGAGAGTTCTTTACAATGAGCCATGTCTCAATTTTTTCTGTTCAGTACTTTCGGAGATATAGAGGTGCAAATTTATTCGGTTTTTCCAAGATGGCGGCCGAACCACGTCACCGATGACGTCATCATTGAGGCACAGTATATTAGAGGGCAATACCATTATGTCTGCAAAGTTTGGCGATTCTCCGTGCAACAGTGTAGACGCAGTGCTGCAAACAGACAAACAGACAGACAAACAGACAGATGAAAAATCGGTCAGAGACCGAGGACTTGCCGGAATTTACTTTTTTATCGGCCATTTAGGACAAATATGGCGGCTGAACCACCTGACCGATGACATCATCATTAACATATTTTATTCCCCACGGAGAGTTCTTTACAATGAGCCATGTCTCAATTTTTTCTGTTCAGCACTTTTGGAGATAGAGGTGCAACGTTTTTCGGATTTTCCAAGATGGCGGCCGAACCACGTGACCGATGACGACATCATTAACATATTTTATTCCCCCTGGCGAGTTCTTTCCAATGAGCCATGTCTCAATTTTTTCTGTTCAGCACTTTTGGAGATAGAGGTGCAACGTTTTTCGGATTTTCCAAGATGGCGGCCGAACCACGTGACCGATGACGTCATCATTAACTTATTTTATTCCCCCTGGAGAGTTCTTTCCAATGAGCCATGTCTCAATTTTTTCTATTCAGCACTTTCGGAGATATGGAGGTGAATTTTTTTCCCGTTTTTCCAAGATGGCGGCCGCACCACGTGACCGATGACGTCATCATTAACATATTTTATTCCACATGGAGAGTTCTTGACAATGAGCCATGTCTCAATTTTTTCTATTCAGCACTTTCGGAGATATGGAGGTGCTAGGTTTTTCGGTTTTTCCAAGATGGCGGCCGACCACGCGACTGATGACGTCATCATTAACATATTTTATTCCCCATGGAGAGTTCTTTACAATGAGCCATGTCTCAATTTTTTCTGTTCAGCACTTTTGGAGATATAGTGGTGCAAGGTTTTGCCGTTTTTCCAAGATGGCGGCCGACCACGTCACATATGACGTCATCATTAACATATTTTATTCCCCATGGAGAGTTCTTTACAATGAGCCATGTCTCAATTTTTTCTGTTCAGCACTTTTGGAGATATAGTGGCGCAACGTTTTGCCGTTTTTCCAAGATGGCGACCGAACCACGTGACTGATGACGTCATCATTTACATATTTTATTCCCCATGGAGAGTTCTTTACAATGAGCCATGTCTCAATTTTTTCTGTTCAGTACTTTCGGAGATATAGAGGTGCAAGGTTTTTCAGTTTTTCCAAGATGGCGGCCGAACCACGTCACCGATGACGTCATCAATTGGGCACAGTCTATTCCAGGGCAAGACCAATATGTGTGCAAAGTTTGGCGATTCGCCGTGCAACGGTGTAGACGCAGTGCTGCAAACAGACAGACAGACAGACAGACAGACAGACAGACAAACAGACAGACAAACGAACAGATCAACATACTTGCCGGAAAAATTTTTCCGGCAAGTAACAAACAAACGAACAGATCAACATACTTGCCGGAATCTTTTCCGGCAAGTAACAAACAGACAGACAAACAGACAGATGAAAAATCGGTCAGAGACCGAGGACTTGCCGGAATGTACTTTTTTATCGGCCATTTAGGACAAATATGGCGGCCGAAACACGTGATAGATGATGTCATCATTAACTTATTTTATTCCCCATGGAGAGTTCTTTTCAATGAGCCATGTCTCAATTTTTTCTATTCAGCACTTTCAGAGATATGGAGGTGCAATTTTTTTCCAAGATGGCGGCCGAACCACGTGACATATGACGTCATCATTAACATATTTTATTCCCCATGGAGAGTTCTTTCCAATGAGCCATGTCTCAATTTTTTCTGTTCAGCACTTTTGGAGATATAGTGGTGCAAAGTTTTGCCGTTTTTCCAAGATGGCGGCCGACCACGTGACATATGACGTCATCATTAACATATTTTATTCCCCATGGAGTTCTTTACAATGAGCCATGTCTCAATTTTTTCTGTTCAGTACTTTCGGAGATATAGAGGTGCAAAGTTTTTCGGTTTTTCCAAGATGGCGGCCGAACCACGTCACCGATGACGTCATCAATTGGGCACAGTCTATTCCAGGGCAACACCAATATGTGTGCAAAGTTTGGCAATTCTACGTGCAACGGTGTAGATGCAGTGCTGCAAACAGACAGACAAACAGACAGATGAAAAATCGGTCAGAGACCGAGGACTTGCCGGCATGTACTTTTTTATCGGCCATTTAGGACAAATATGGCAGCCGAACCACGTGACCGATGACGTCATCATTAACATATTTTATTCCCCATGGAGAGTTCTTTACAATGAGCCATGCCTCAATTTTTTCTATTCAGGACTTTTGGAGATGTGGAGGTGCAGAGTTTTTCGGTTTTTCCAAGATGGCGACCGAACCACGTTACCAATGACATCATCATTAACATATTTTATTCCCCATGGAGAGTTCCTTACAATGAGCCATGTCTCAATTTTTTCTATTCAGCACTTTCGGAGATATGGAGGTGCTAGGTTTTTCGGTTTTTCCAAGATGGCGGCCGACCACGTGACTGATGACGTCATCATTAACATATTTTATTCCCCATGGAGAGTTCTTTACAATGAGCCATGTCTCAATTTTTTCTGTTCAGCACTTTTGGAGATATTGTGGTGCAAAGTTTTGCCGTTTTTCCAAGATGGCGGCCGACCACGTGACCGATGGCATCATCATTACCATATTTTATTCCCCATGGAGAGTTCTTTACAATGAGCCATGTCTCAATTTTTTCTATTCAGCACTTTTGGAGATTTCGTGGTGCAAAGTTTTGCCGTTTTTCCAAGATGGCGGCCGACCACGTGACTGCTGACGTCATCATTAACATATTTTATTCCCCATGGAGAGTTCTTTACAATGAGCCATGTCTCAATTTTTTCTGTTCAGCACTTTTGGAGATATAGTGGTGCAAAAGTTTTCGGTTTTTCCAAGATGGCGGCCGACCACGTGACATATGACGTCATCATTAACATATTTTATTGCCCATGGAGAGTTCTTTACAATGAGCCATGTCTGATTTTTTTCTGTTCAGCACTTTTGGAGATATAGTGGTGCAAAGTTTTGCAGTTTTTCCAAGATGGCGGCCGACCACGTGACATATGACATCATCATTAACATATTTTATTCCCCATGCAGAGTTCTTTACAATGAGCCATGTCTCAATTTTTTATGTTCAGCACTTTTGGAGATATAGTGGTGCAAAGTTTTGCCGTTTTTCCAAGATGGCGGCCGACCACGTGACTGATGACGTCATCATTAACATATTTTATTTCCCATGGAGAGTTCTTTACAATGAGCCATGTCTCAATTTTTTCTGTTCAGCACTTTTGGAGAAAAAGTGGTGCAAAGTTTTGCCGTTTTTCCAAGATGGCGGCCGACCACGTGACATATGACGTCATCATTAACATATTTTATTCCCCATGGAGAGTTCTTTACAATGAGCCATGTCTCAATTTTTTCTGTTCAGCACTTTTGGAGATATAGTGGTGCAAAGTTTTGCCGTTTTTCCAAGATGGCGGCCGACCACGTGACATATGACGTCATCATTAACATATTTTATTCCCCATGGAGAGTTCTTTACAATGAGCCATGTCTCAATTTTTTCTGTTCAGCACTTTTGGAGATATAGTGGTGCAAATTTTTGCCGTTTTTCCAAGATGGCGGCCGACCACGTGACATATGACGTCATCATTAACATATTTTATTCCCCATGGAGAGTTCTTTACAATGAGCCATGTCTCAATTTTTTCTGTTCAGCACTTTTGGAGATATAGTGGCGCAACGTTTTGCCGTTTTTCCAAGATGGCGCCCGAACCACGTGACTGATGACGTCATCATTTACATATTTTATTCCCCATGGAGTGTTCTTTACAATGAGCCATGTCTCAATTTTTTCTGTACAGTACTTTCGGAGATATAGAGGTGCAAAGTTTTTCGGTTTTTCCAAGATGGCGGCCGAACCACGTCACCGATGACGTCATCAATTGGGCACAGTCTATTCCAGGGCAAGACCAATATGTGTGCAAAGTTTGGCGATTCTCCGTGCAACGGTGTAGACGCAGTGCTGCAAACAGACAGACAGACAAACAGACAGACAAACAGACAAACGAACAGATCAACATACTTGCCGGAAAAAATTTTCCGGCAAGTAACAAACAGACAGATGAAAAATCGGTCAGAGACCGAGGACTTGCCGGAATTTACTTTTTTATCGGCCATTTAGGACAAATATGGCGGCCGAACCATGTGACCGATGACATCATCATTAACATATATTATTCCCCATGGAGAGTTCTTTACAATGAGTCATGTCTCAATTGTTTCTATTCAGCACTTTCGGAGATATGGAGGTGCTACGTTTTTCCAAGATGGCGGCTAAACCACGTGACCGATGACGTCATTATTAACATATTTTATTCCCCATGGAGAGTTCTTTACAATGAGCCATGTCTCAATTTTTTCTATTCAGCACTTTCGGAGATATGGAGGTGCTAGGTTTTTCCAAGATGGCGGCTAAACCACGTGACCGATGACGTCATTATTAACATATTTTATTCCCCATGGAGTGTTCTTTACAATGAGCCATGTCTCAATTTTTTCTATTCAGCACTTTCGGAGATATGGAGGTGCAAAGTTTTTGAGTTTTTCCAAGATGGCGGCCGAACCACGTGACCGATGACGTCATCACTAACATTTTATTCCCCATGGAGAGTTCTTTACAATGAGCTCAATTTTTTCTGTTCAGTACTTTCGGAGATATAGAGGTGCAAAGTTTTTCGGTTTTTCCAAGATGGCGGCCGAACCACGTCACCGATGACGTCATCAATTGGGCACAGTCTATTCCAGGGCAAGACCAATAAGTGTGCAAAGTTTGGCGATTCTACGTGCAACGGTGTAGACGCAGTGCTGCAAACAGACAGACAGACAGACAGATGAAAAATCGGTCAGAGACCGAGGACTTGCCGGAATGTACTTTTTTATAGGCCATTTAGGACAAATATGGCGGCCGAACCACGTGACCGATGACGTCATCATTAACATATTTTATTCCACATGGAGAGTTCTTTGTAACGAGCGATGTCTCAATTCTTTCTATTCAGCACTTTTGGAGATATGGAGGTGCTAAGTTTTTCGGTTTTTCCAAGATGGCGGCCGAACCACGTGACCTATGACGTCTTATTAACATATTTTATTCCACATGGAGAGTTCTTTACAATGAGCCATGTCTCAATTTTTTCTATTCAGTACTTTCAGAGATATAGAGGTGCAAAATTTTTCGGTTTTTCCAAGATGGCGGCCGAACCACGTGACTGATGACGTCATCATTAACATATTTTATTCCGCATGGAGAGTTCTTTACAATGAGCCATGTCTCAATTTTTTCTGTTCAGCACTTTTGGAGATATAGTGGTGCAACGTTTTGCCGTTTTTCCAAGATGGCGGCGGAACCACGTGACTGATGGCGTCATCATTAACATATTTTATTCCCCATGGAGAGTTCTTTACGATGAGCCATGTCACAATTTTTTCTATTCAGCACTTTCGGAGATATGGAGGTGCAACGTTTTTCGGTTTTTCCAAGATGGCGGCCGAACCACGTGACCGATGACGTCATCCTTAACATACTTTTATTCCTCATGGAGAGTTCTTTCCAATGAGCCATGTCTCAATTTTTTATATTCAGTACTTTCAGAGATATGGAGGTGCAAAGTTTTGCCGTTTTTCCAAGATGGCGGCCGAACCACGTGACCTATGACGTCATCATTAACATGTTTTATTCCCCATGGAGAGTTCTTTACAATGAGCCATGTCTCAATTTTTTCTGTTCAGCACTTTGAGATGTCGAGGTGCAAAATTTTTCGGTTTTTCCAAGATGGCGGCCGAACCACGTGACCGATGACGTCATCATTTGGGCACAGTATATTAGAGGGCAAGACAAATACGTGTGCAAAGTTTGGCGATTCTACGTGCAACGGTGTAGACGTAGTGCTGCAAACAGACAAACAGACAGATGAAAAATCGGTCAGAGACCGAGGACTTGCCGGAATTTACTTTTTTATCGGCCATTTAGGACAAATATGGCGGCTGAACCACCTGACCGATGACATCATCATTAACATATTTTATTCCCCCTGGAGAGTTCTTTCCAATGAGCCATGTCTCAATTTTTTCTGTTCAGCACTTTTGGAGATAGAGGTGCAACGTTTTTCGGATTTTCCAAGATGGCGGCCGAACCACGTGACCGATGACGTCATCATTAACATATTTTATTCCCCCTGGAGAGTTCTTTCCAATGAGCCATGTCTCAATTTTTTCTATTCAGCACTTTCGGAGATATGGAGGTGATTTTTTTTCCCGTTTTTCCAAGATGGCGGCCGCACCACGTGACCGATGACGTCATCATTAACATATTTTATTCCACATGGAGAGTTCTTGACAATGAGCCATGTCTCAATTTTTTCTATTCAGCACTTTCGGAGATATGTAGGTGCTAGGTTTTTCGGTTTTTCCAAGATGGCGGCCGACCACGCGACTGATGACGTCATCATTAACATATTTTATTCCCCATGGAGCGTTCTTTACAATGAGCCATGTCTCAATTTTTTCTGTTCAGCACTTTTGGAGATATCGTGGTGCAAAGTTTTGCCGTTTTTCCAAGATGGCGGCCGACCACGTGACTGATGACGTCATCATTAACATATTTTATTCCCCATGGAGAGTTCTTTACAATGAGCCATGTCTCAATTTTTTCTGTTCAGCACTTTTGGAGATATAGTGGTGCAAATTTTTGCCGTTTTTCCAAGATGGCGGCCGACCACGTGACATATGACGTCATCGTTAACATATTTTATTCCCCATGGAGAGTTCTTTACAATGAGCCATGTCTCAATTTTTTCTGTTCAGCACTTTTGGAGATATAGTGGTGCAAATTTTTGCCGTTTTTCCAAGATGGCGGCCGACCACGTGACATATGACGTCATCATTAACATATTTTATTCCCCATGGAGAGTTCTTTACAATGAGCCATGTCTCCATTTTTTCTGTTCAGTACTTTCGGAGATATAGAGGTGCAAAGTTTTTCGGTTTTTCCAAGATGGCGGCCGAACCACGTCACCGATGACGTCATCAATTGGGCACAGTCTATTCCAGGGCAAGACCAATATGTGTGCAAAGTTTGGCGATTCTCCGTGCAACGGTGTAGACGCAGTGCTGCAAACAGACAGACAAACAGACAAACAGACAGACAGATGAAAAATCGGTCAGAGACCGAGGACTTGCCGGAATTTACTTTTTTATCGGCCATTTAGGACAAATATGGCGGCTGAACCACCTGACCGATGACATCATCATTAACATATTTTATTCCCCACGGAGAGTTCTTTACAATGAGCCATGTCTCAATTTTTTCTGTTCAGCACTTTTGGAGATAGAGGTGCAACGTTTTTCGGATTTTCCAAGATGGCGGCCGAACCACGTGACCGATGACGACATCATTAACATATTTTATTCCCCCTGGAGAGTTCTTTCCAATGAGCCATGTCTCAATTTTTTTCTGTTCAGCACTTTTGGAGATAGAGGTGCAACGTTTTTCGGATTTTCCAAGATGGCGGCCGAACCACGTGACCGATGACGTCATCATTAACATATTTTATTCCCCCTGGAGAGTTCTTTCCAATGAGCCATGTCTCAATTTTTTCTATTCAGCACTTTCGGAGATATGGAGGTGAATTTTTTTCCCGTTTTTCCAAGATGGCGGCCGCACCACGTGACCGATGACGTCATCATTAACATATTTTATTCCACATGGAGAGTTCTTGACAATGAGCCATGTCTCAATTTTTTCTATTCAGCACTTTCGGAGATATGGAGGTGCTAGGTTTTTCGGTTTTTCCAAGATGGCGGCCGAACCACGTGACATATGACGTCATCATTAACATATTTTATTCCCCATTGAGAGTTCTTTACAATGAGCCATGTCTCAATTTTTTCTGTTCAGCACATTTGGAGATATAGTGGTGCACAGTTTTGCTGTTTTACCAAGATGGCGGCCGACCACGTGACTGATGACGTCATCATTAACATATTTTATTCCCCATGGAGAGTTCTTTACAATGAGCCATGTCTCAATTTTTTCTGTTCAGCACATTTGGAGATATAGTGGTGCAAAGTTTTGCCGTTTTTCCAAGATGGCGGCCGACCACGTGACTGATGATGTCATCATTAACATATTTTATTCCCCATGGAGAGTTCTTTACAATGAGCCATGTCTCAATTTTTTCTGTTCAGTACTTTCGGAGATATAGAAGTGCAAAGTTTTTCGGTTTTTCCAAGATGGCGGCCGAACCACGTCACCGATGACGTCATCAATTGGGCACAGTCTATTCCAGGGCAAGACCAATATGTGTGCAAAGTTTGGCGATTCTCCGTGCAACGGTGTAGACGCAGTGCTGCAAACAGACAGACAAACAGATGAAAAATCGGTCAGAGACCGAGGACTTGCCGGAATGTACTTTTTTATCGGCCATTTAGGACAAATATGGCGGCTGAACCACGTGACCGATGACGTCATAATTAACATATTTTATTCCCCATGGAGAGTTCTTTACAATGAGCCATGTCTCAATTTTTTCTGTTCAGCACTTTTGGAAATATAGTGGTGCAAAATTTTGCCGTTTTTCCAAGATGGCGGCCGACCACGTGACATATGACATCATCATTAACATATTTTATTCCCCATGGAGAGTTCTTTACAATGAGCCATGTCTCAATTTTTTCTGTTCAGCACTTTTGGAGATATAGTGGTGCAAAGTTTTGCTGTTTTTCCAAGATGGCGGCCGACCACGTGACTGATGACGTCATCATTAACATATTTTATTCCCCATGGAGAGTTCTTTACAATGAGCCATGTCTCAATTTTTTCTGTTCAGTACTTTCGGAGATATAGAGGTGCAAAGTTTTTCGAGTTTTTCCAAGATGGCGGTCGAACCACGTCACCGATGACGTCATCAATTGGGCACAGTCTATTCCAGGGCAAGACCAATATGTGTGCAAAGTTTGGCGATTCTACGTGCAACGGTGTAGACGCAGTGCTGCAAACAGACAGACAGACAAACAGATGAAAAATCGGTCAGAGACCGAGGACTTGCCGGAATTTACTTTTTTATCGGCCATTTAGGACAAATATGGCGGCTGAACCACGTGACCGATGACGTCATCATTAACATATTTTATTCCCCATGGAGAGTTCTTTACAATGAGCCATGCCTCAATTTTTTCTATTCTGGACTTTTGGAGATGTGGAGGTGCAGAGTTTTTCGGTTTTTCAAAGATGGCGGCCGAACCACGTGACCGATAACATCATCATTAACATATTTTATTCCCCATGGAGAGTTCTTTACAATGAGCCATGTCTCAATTATTTATATTCAGCACTTTCGGAGATATGGAGGTGCTAGGTTTTTCGGTTTTTCCAAGATGGCGGCCGACCACGTGACTGATGACATCATCATTAACATATTTTATTCCCCATGGAGTTCTTTACAATGACCCATGTCTCAATTTTTTCTGTTCAGCACTTTTGGAGATATAGTGGTGCAAAGTTTTGCCGTTTTTCCAAGATGGCGGCCGACCACGTGACATATGACGTCATCATTAACATATTTTATTCCCCATGGAGAGTTCTTTACAATGAGCCATGTCTCAATTCTTTCTGTTCAGCACTTTTGGAGATATAGTGGCGCAACGTTTTGCCGTTTTTCCAAGATGGCGACCGAACCACGTGACTGATGACGTCATCATTTACATATTTTATTCCCCATGGAGAGTTCTTTACAATGAGCCATGTCTCAATTTTTTCGGTTCAGCACTTTTGGAGATATAGTGGTGCAAAGTTTTGCCGTTTTTCCAAGATGGCGGCCGACCACGTGACATATGACATCATCATTAACATATTTTATTCCCCATGGAGAGTTCTTTACAATGAGCCATGTCTCAATTTTTTCTGTTCAGCACTTTTGGAGATATAGTGGTGCAAATTTTTGCCGTTTTTCCAAGATGGCGGCCGACCACGCGACTGATGACGTCATCATTAACATATTTTATTCCCCATGGAGAGTTCTTTACAATGAGCCATGTCTCAATTTTTTCTGTTCAGCACTTTTGGAGATATAGTGGTGCAAAGTTTTGCCGTTTTTCCAAAATGGCGGCCGACCACGTGACATATGACGTCATCATTAACATATTTTATTCCCCATGGAGAGTTCTTTACAATGAGCCATGTCTCAATTTTTTCTGTTCAGCACTTTTGGAGATATAGTGGCGCAACGTTTTGCCGTTTTTCCAAGATGGCGACCGAACCATGTGATCAATGACGTCATCATTAACATATTTTATTCCCCATGGAGAGTTCTTTACAATGAGCCATGTCTCAAATTTTTCTATTCAGCACATTCAGAGATATGGAGGTGCAAAATTTTTCGGTTTTTCCAAGATGGCGGCCGAACCACGTGACATATGACGTCATCATTAACAAACTTTATTCCCCAATGAGAGTTCTTTACAATGAGCCATGTCTCAATTTTTTCTGTTCAGCACTTTTGGAGATTTAGTGGTGTAAAGTTTTGCCGTTTTACCAAGATGGCGGCCGACCACGTGACATATGACGTCATCATTAACATATTTTATTCCCCATGGAGAGTTCTTTACAATGAGCCATGTCTCAATTTTTTCTGTTCAGCACTTTTGGAGATACAGTGGCGCAAAGTTTTGCCGTTTTTCCAAGATGGCGGCCGACCACGTGACTGATGACGTCATCGTTAACATATTTTATTCCCCATGGAGAGTTCTTTACAATGAGCCTTGTCTCAATTTTTTCTGTTCAGCACTTTTGGAGATATAGTGGCGCAACGTTTTGCCGTTTTTCCAAGATGGCGACCGAACCACGTGACTGATGACGTCATCATTTACATATTTTATTCCCCATGGAGAGTTCTTTACAATGAGCCATGTCTCAATTTTTTCTGTTCAGTACTTTCGGAGATATAGAGGTGCAAATTTATTCGGTTTTTCCAAGATGGCGGCCGAACCACGTCACCGATGACGTCATCATTGAGGCACAGTATATTAGAGGGCAATACCATTATGTCTGCAAAGTTTGGCGATTCTCCGTGCAACAGTGTAGACGCAGTGCTGCAAACAGACAAACAGACAGACAAACAGACAGATGAAAAATCGGTCAGAGACCGAGGACTTGCCGGAATTTACTTTTTTATCGGCCATTTAGGACAAATATGGCGGCTGAACCACCTGACCGATGACATCATCATTAACATATTTTATTCCCCACGGAGAGTTCTTTACAATGAGCCATGTCTCAATTTTTTCTGTTCAGCACTTTTGGAGATAGAGGTGCAACGTTTTTCGGATTTTCCAAGATGGCGGCCGAACCACGTGACCGATGACGACATCATTAACATATTTTATTCCCCCTGGCGAGTTCTTTCCAATGAGCCATGTCTCAATTTTTTCTGTTCAGCACTTTTGGAGATAGAGGTGCAACGTTTTTCGGATTTTCCAAGATGGCGGCCGAACCACGTGACCGATGACGTCATCATTAACTTATTTTATTCCCCCTGGAGAGTTCTTTCCAATGAGCCATGTCTCAATTTTTTCTATTCAGCACTTTCGGAGATATGGAGGTGAATTTTTTTCCCGTTTTTCCAAGATGGCGGCCGCACCACGTGACCGATGACGTCATCATTAACATATTTTATTCCACATGGAGAGTTCTTGACAATGAGCCATGTCTCAATTTTTTCTATTCAGCACTTTCGGAGATATGGAGGTGCTAGGTTTTTCGGTTTTTCCAAGATGGCGGCCGACCACGCGACTGATGACGTCATCATTAACATATTTTATTCCCCATGGAGAGTTCTTTACAATGAGCCATGTCTCAATTTTTTCTGTTCAGCACTTTTGGAGATATAGTGGTGCAAGGTTTTGCCGTTTTTCCAAGATGGCGGCCGACCACGTCACATATGACGTCATCATTAACATATTTTATTCCCCATGGAGAGTTCTTTACAATGAGCCATGTCTCAATTTTTTCTGTTCAGCACTTTTGGAGATATAGTGGCGCAACGTTTTGCCGTTTTTCCAAGATGGCGACCGAACCACGTGACTGATGACGTCATCATTTACATATTTTATTCCCCATGGAGAGTTCTTTACAATGAGCCATGTCTCAATTTTTTCTGTTCAGTACTTTCGGAGATATAGAGGTGCAAGGTTTTTCAGTTTTTCCAAGATGGCGGCCGAACCACGTCACCGATGACGTCATCAATTGGGCACAGTCTATTCCAGGGCAAGACCAATATGTGTGCAAAGTTTGGCGATTCGCCGTGCAACGGTGTAGACGCAGTGCTGCAAACAGACAGACAGACAGACAGACAGACAGACAGACAGACAAACAGACAGACAAACGAACAGATCAACATACTTGCCGGAAAAATTTTTCCGGCAAGTAACAAACAAACGAACAGATCAACATACTTGCCGGAATCTTTTCCGGCAAGTAACAAACAGACAGACAAACAGACAGATGAAAAATCGGTCAGAGACCGAGGACTTGCCGGAATGTACTTTTTTATCGGCCATTTAGGACAAATATGGCGGCCGAAACACGTGATAGATGATGTCATCATTAACTTATTTTATTCCCCATGGAGAGTTCTTTTCAATGAGCCATGTCTCAATTTTTTCTATTCAGCACTTTCAGAGATATGGAGGTGCAATTTTTTTCCAAGATGGCGGCCGAACCACGTGACATATGACGTCATCATTAACATATTTTATTCCCCATGGAGAGTTCTTTCCAATGAGCCATGTCTCAATTTTTTCTGTTCAGCACTTTTGGAGATATAGTGGTGCAAAGTTTTGCCGTTTTTCCAAGATGGCGGCCGACCACGTGACATATGACGTCATCATTAACATATTTTATTCCCCATGGAGTTCTTTACAATGAGCCATGTCTCAATTTTTTCTGTTCAGTACTTTCGGAGATATAGAGGTGCAAAGTTTTTCGGTTTTTCCAAGATGGCGGCCGAACCACGTCACCGATGACGTCATCAATTGGGCACAGTCTATTCCAGGGCAACACCAATATGTGTGCAAAGTTTGGCAATTCTACGTGCAACGGTGTAGATGCAGTGCTGCAAACAGACAGACAAACAGACAGATGAAAAATCGGTCAGAGACCGAGGACTTGCCGGCATGTACTTTTTTATCGGCCATTTAGGACAAATATGGCAGCCGAACCACGTGACCAATGACGTCATCATTAACATATTTTATTCCCCATGGAGAGTTCTTTACAATGAGCCATGCCTCAATTTTTTCTATTCAGGACTTTTGGAGATGTGGAGGTGCAGAGTTTTTCGGTTTTTCCAAGATGGCGACCGAACCACGTTACCAATGACATCATCATTAACATATTTTATTCCCCATGGAGAGTTCCTTACAATGAGCCATGTCTCAATTTTTTCTATTCAGCACTTTCGGAGATATGGAGGTGCTAGGTTTTTCGGTTTTTCCAAGATGGCGGCCGACCACGTGACTGATGACGTCATCATTAACATATTTTATTCCCCATGGAGAGTTCTTTACAATGAGCCATGTCTCAATTTTTTCTGTTCAGCACTTTTGGAGATATTGTGGTGCAAAGTTTTGCCGTTTTTCCAAGATGGCGGCCGACCACGTGACCGATGGCATCATCATTACCATATTTTATTCCCCATGGAGAGTTCTTTACAATGAGCCATGTCTCAATTTTTTCTATTCAGCACTTTTGGAGATTTCGTGGTGCAAAGTTTTGCCGTTTTTCCAAGATGGCGGCCGACCACGTGACTGCTGACGTCATCATTAACATATTTTATTCCCCATGGAGAGTTCTTTACAATGAGCCATGTCTCAATTTTTTCTGTTCAGCACTTTTGGAGATATAGTGGTGCAAAAGTTTTCGGTTTTTCCAAGATGGCGGCCGACCACGTGACATATGACGTCATCATTAACATATTTTATTGCCCATGGAGAGTTCTTTACAATGAGCCATGTCTGATTTTTTTCTGTTCAGCACTTTTGGAGATATAGTGGTGCAAAGTTTTGCAGTTTTTCCAAGATGGCGGCCGACCACGTGACATATGACATCATCATTAACATATTTTATTCCCCATGCAGAGTTCTTTACAATGAGCCATGTCTCAATTTTTTATGTTCAGCACTTTTGGAGATATAGTGGTGCAAAGTTTTGCCGTTTTTCCAAGATGGCGGCCGACCACGTGACTGATGACGTCATCATTAACATATTTTATTTCCCATGGAGAGTTCTTTACAATGAGCCATGTCTCAATTTTTTCTGTTCAGCACTTTTGGAGAAAAAGTGGTGCAAAGTTTTGCCGTTTTTCCAAGATGGCGGCCGACCACGTGACATATGACGTCATCATTAACATATTTTATTCCCCATGGAGAGTTCTTTACAATGAGCCATGTCTCAATTTTTTCTGTTCAGCACTTTTGGAGATATAGTGGTGCAAAGTTTTGCCGTTTTTCCAAGATGGCGGCCGACCACGTGACATATGACGTCATCATTAACATATTTTATTCCCCATGGAGAGTTCTTTACAATGAGCCATGTCTCAATTTTTTCTGTTCAGCACTTTTGGAGATATAGTGGTGCAAATTTTTGCCGTTTTTCCAAGATGGCGGCCGACCACGTGACATATGACGTCATCATTAACATATTTTATTCCCCATGGAGAGTTCTTTACAATGAGCCATGTCTCAATTTTTTCTGTTCAGCACTTTTGGAGATATAGTGGCGCAACGTTTTGCCGTTTTTCCAAGATGGCGCCCGAACCACGTGACTGATGACGTCATCATTTACATATTTTATTCCCCATGGAGAGTTCTTTACAATGAGCCATGTCTCAATTTTTTCGGTTCAGCACTTTTGGAGATATAGTGGTGCAAAGTTTTGCCGTTTTTCCAAGATGGCGGCCGACCACGTGACATATGACATCATCATTAACATATTTTATTCCCCATGGAGAGTTCTTTACAATGAGCCATGTCTCAATTTTTTCTGTTCAGCACTTTTGGAGATATAGTGGTGCAAATTTTTGCCGTTTTTCCAAGATGGCGGCCGACCACGCGACTGATGACGTCATCATTAACATATTTTATTCCCCATGGAGAGTTCTTTACAATGAGCCATGTCTCAATTTTTTCTGTTCAGCACTTTTGGAGATATAGTGGTGCAAAGTTTTGCCGTTTTTCCAAAATGGCGGCCGACCACGTGACATATGACGTCATCATTAACATATTTTATTCCCCATGGAGAGTTCTTTACAATGAGCCATGTCTCAATTTTTTCTGTTCAGCACTTTTGGAGATATAGTGGCGCAACGTTTTGCCGTTTTTCCAAGATGGCGACCGAACCATGTGATCAATGACGTCATCATTAACATATTTTATTCCCCATGGAGAGTTCTTTACAATGAGCCATGTCTCAAATTTTTCTATTCAGCACATTCAGAGATATGGAGGTGCAAAATTTTTCGGTTTTTCCAAGATGGCGGCCGAACCACGTGACATATGACGTCATCATTAACAAACTTTATTCCCCAATGAGAGTTCTTTACAATGAGCCATGTCTCAATTTTTTCTGTTCAGCACTTTTGGAGATTTAGTGGTGTAAAGTTTTGCCGTTTTACCAAGATGGCGGCCGACCACGTGACATATGACGTCATCATTAACATATTTTATTCCCCATGGAGAGTTCTTTACAATGAGCCATGTCTCAATTTTTTCTGTTCAGCACTTTTGGAGATACAGTGGCGCAAAGTTTTGCCGTTTTTCCAAGATGGCGGCCGACCACGTGACTGATGACGTCATCGTTAACATATTTTATTCCCCATGGAGAGTTCTTTACAATGAGCCATGTCTCAATTTTTTCTGTTCAGCACTTTTGGAGATATAGTGGCGCAACGTTTTGCCGTTTTTCCAAGATGGCGACCGAACCACGTGACTGATGACGTCATCATTTACATATTTTATTCCCCATGGAGAGTTCTTTACAATGAGCCATGTCTCAATTTTTTCTGTTCAGTACTTTCGGAGATATAGAGGTGCAAATTTATTCGGTTTTTCCAAGATGGCGGCCGAACCACGTCACCGATGACGTCATCATTGAGGCACAGTATATTAGAGGGCAATACCATTATGTCTGCAAAGTTTGGCGATTCTCCGTGCAACAGTGTAGACGCAGTGCTGCAAACAGACAAACAGACAGACAAACAGACAGATGAAAAATCGGTCAGAGACCGAGGACTTGCCGGAATTTACTTTTTTATCGGCCATTTAGGACAAATATGGCGGCTGAACCACCTGACCGATGACATCATCATTAACATATTTTATTCCCCACGGAGAGTTCTTTACAATGAGCCATGTCTCAATTTTTTCTGTTCAGCACTTTTGGAGATAGAGGTGCAACGTTTTTCGGATTTTCCAAGATGGCGGCCGAACCACGTGACCGATGACGACATCATTAACATATTTTATTCCCCCTGGCGAGTTCTTTCCAATGAGCCATGTCTCAATTTTTTCTGTTCAGCACTTTTGGAGATAGAGGTGCAACGTTTTTCGGATTTTCCAAGATGGCGGCCGAACCACGTGACCGATGACGTCATCATTAACTTATTTTATTCCCCCTGGAGAGTTCTTTCCAATGAGCCATGTCTCAATTTTTTCTATTCAGCACTTTCGGAGATATGGAGGTGAATTTTTTTCCCGTTTTTCCAAGATGGCGGCCGCACCACGTGACCGATGACGTCATCATTAACATATTTTATTCCACATGGAGAGTTCTTGACAATGAGCCATGTCTCAATTTTTTCTATTCAGCACTTTCGGAGATATGGAGGTGCTAGGTTTTTCGGTTTTTCCAAGATGGCGGCCGACCACGCGACTGATGACGTCATCATTAACATATTTTATTCCCCATGGAGAGTTCTTTACAATGAGCCATGTCTCAATTTTTTCTGTTCAGCACTTTTGGAGATATAGTGGTGCAAGGTTTTGCCGTTTTTCCAAGATGGCGGCCGACCACGTCACATATGACGTCATCATTAACATATTTTATTCCCCATGGAGAGTTCTTTACAATGAGCCATGTCTCAATTTTTTCTGTTCAGCACTTTTGGAGATATAGTGGCGCAACGTTTTGCCGTTTTTCCAAGATGGCGACCGAACCACGTGACTGATGACGTCATCATTTACATATTTTATTCCCCATGGAGAGTTCTTTACAATGAGCCATGTCTCAATTTTTTCTGTTCAGTACTTTCGGAGATATAGAGGTGCAAGGTTTTTCAGTTTTTCCAAGATGGCGGCCGAACCACGTCACCGATGACGTCATCAATTGGGCACAGTCTATTCCAGGGCAAGACCAATATGTGTGCAAAGTTTGGCGATTCGCCGTGCAACGGTGTAGACGCAGTGCTGCAAACAGACAGACAGACAGACAGACAGACAGACAGACAAACAGACAGACAAACGAACAGATCAACATACTTGCCGGAAAAATTTTTCCGGCAAGTAACAAACAAACGAACAGATCAACATACTTGCCGGAATCTTTTCCGGCAAGTAACAAACAGACAGACAAACAGACAGATGAAAAATCGGTCAGAGACCGAGGACTTGCCGGAATGTACTTTTTTATCGGCCATTTAGGACAAATATGGCGGCCGAAACACGTGATAGATGATGTCATCATTAACTTATTTTATTCCCCATGGAGAGTTCTTTTCAATGAGCCATGTCTCAATTTTTTCTATTCAGCACTTTCAGAGATATGGAGGTGCAATTTTTTTCCAAGATGGCGGCCGAACCACGTGACATATGACGTCATCATTAACATATTTTATTCCCCATGGAGAGTTCTTTCCAATGAGCCATGTCTCAATTTTTTCTGTTCAGCACTTTTGGAGATATAGTGGTGCAAAGTTTTGCCGTTTTTCCAAGATGGCGGCCGACCACGTGACATATGACGTCATCATTAACATATTTTATTCCCCATGGAGTTCTTTACAATGAGCCATGTCTCAATTTTTTCTGTTCAGTACTTTCGGAGATATAGAGGTGCAAAGTTTTTCGGTTTTTCCAAGATGGCGGCCGAACCACGTCACCGATGACGTCATCAATTGGGCACAGTCTATTCCAGGGCAACACCAATATGTGTGCAAAGTTTGGCAATTCTACGTGCAACGGTGTAGATGCAGTGCTGCAAACAGACAGACAAACAGACAGATGAAAAATCGGTCAGAGACCGAGGACTTGCCGGCATGTACTTTTTTATCGGCCATTTAGGACAAATATGGCAGCCGAACCACGTGACCGATGACGTCATCATTAACATATTTTATTCCCCATGGAGAGTTCTTTACAATGAGCCATGCCTCAATTTTTTCTATTCAGGACTTTTGGAGATGTGGAGGTGCAGAGTTTTTCGGTTTTTCCAAGATGGCGACCGAACCACGTTACCAATGACATCATCATTAACATATTTTATTCCCCATGGAGAGTTCCTTACAATGAGCCATGTCTCAATTTTTTCTATTCAGCACTTTCGGAGATATGGAGGTGCTAGGTTTTTCGGTTTTTCCAAGATGGCGGCCGACGACGTGACTGATGACGTCATCATTAACATATTTTATTCCCCATGGAGAGTTCTTTACAATGAGCCATGTCTCAATTTTTTCTGTTCAGCACTTTTGGAGATATTGTGGTGCAAAGTTTTGCCGTTTTTCCAAGATGGCGGCCGACCACGTGACCGATGGCATCATCATTACCATATTTTATTCCCCATGGAGAGTTCTTTACAATGAGCCATGTCTCAATTTTTTCTATTCAGCACTTTTGGAGATTTCGTGGTGCAAAGTTTTGCCGTTTTTCCAAGATGGCGGCCGACCACGTGACTGCTGACGTCATCATTAACATATTTTATTCCCCATGGAGAGTTCTTTACAATGAGCCATGTCTCAATTTTTTCTGTTCAGCACTTTTGGAGATATAGTGGTGCAAAAGTTTTCGGTTTTTCCAAGATGGCGGCCGACCACGTGACATATGACGTCATCATTAACATATTTTATTGCCCATGGAGAGTTCTTTACAATGAGCCATGTCTGATTTTTTTCTGTTCAGCACTTTTGGAGATATAGTGGTGCAAAGTTTTGCAGTTTTTCCAAGATGGCGGCCGACCACGTGACATATGACATCATCATTAACATATTTTATTCCCCATGCAGAGTTCTTTACAATGAGCCATGTCTCAATTTTTTATGTTCAGCACTTTTGGAGATATAGTGGTGCAAAGTTTTGCCGTTTTTCCAAGATGGCGGCCGACCACGTGACTGATGACGTCATCATTAACATATTTTATTTCCCATGGAGAGTTCTTTACAATGAGCCATGTCTCAATTTTTTCTGTTCAGCACTTTTGGAGAAAAAGTGGTGCAAAGTTTTGCCGTTTTTCCAAGATGGCGGCCGACCACGTGACATATGACGTCATCATTAACATATTTTATTCCCCATGGAGAGTTCTTTACAATGAGCCATGTCTCAATTTTTTCTGTTCAGCACTTTTGGAGATATAGTGGTGCAAAGTTTTGCCGTTTTTCCAAGATGGCGGCCGACCACGTGACATATGACGTCATCATTAACATATTTTATTCCCCATGGAGAGTTCTTTACAATGAGCCATGTCTCAATTTTTTCTGTTCAGCACTTTTGGAGATATAGTGGTGCAAATTTTTGCCGTTTTTCCAAGATGGCGGCCGACCACGTGACATATGACGTCATCATTAACATATTTTATTCCCCATGGAGAGTTCTTTACAATGAGCCATGTCTCAATTTTTTCTGTTCAGCACTTTTGGAGATATAGTGGCGCAACGTTTTGCCGTTTTTCCAAGATGGCGCCCGAACCACGTGACTGATGACGTCATCATTTACATATTTTATTCCCCATGGAGTGTTCTTTACAATGAGCCATGTCTCAATTTTTTCTGTACAGTACTTTCGGAGATATAGAGGTGCAAAGTTTTTCGGTTTTTCCAAGATGGCGGCCGAACCACGTCACCGATGACGTCATCAATTGGGCACAGTCTATTCCAGGGCAAGACCAATATGTGTGCAAAGTTTGGCGATTCTCCGTGCAACGGTGTAGACGCAGTGCTGCAAACAGACAGACAGACAAACAGACAGACAAACAGACAAACGAACAGATCAACATACTTGCCGGAAAAAATTTTCCGGCAAGTAACAAACAGACAGATGAAAAATCGGTCAGAGACCGAGGACTTGCCGGAATTTACTTTTTTATCGGCCATTTAGGACAAATATGGCGGCCGAACCATGTGACCGATGACATCATCATTAACATATATTATTCCCCATGGAGAGTTCTTTACAATGAGTCATGTCTCAATTGTTTCTATTCAGCACTTTCGGAGATATGGAGGTGCTACGTTTTTCCAAGATGGCGGCTAAACCACGTGACCGATGACGTCATTATTAACATATTTTATTCCCCATGGAGAGTTCTTTACAATGAGCCATGTCTCAATTTTTTCTATTCAGCACTTTCGGAGATATGGAGGTGCTAGGTTTTTCCAAGATGGCGGCTAAACCACGTGACCGATGACGTCATTATTAACATATTTTATTCCCCATGGAGTGTTCTTTACAATGAGCCATGTCTCAATTTTTTCTATTCAGCACTTTCGGAGATATGGAGGTGCAAAGTTTTTGAGTTTTTCCAAGATGGCGGCCGAACCACGTGACCGATGACGTCATCACTAACATTTTATTCCCCATGGAGAGTTCTTTACAATGAGCTCAATTTTTTCTGTTCAGTACTTTCGGAGATATAGAGGTGCAAAGTTTTTCGGTTTTTCCAAGATGGCGGCCGAACCACGTCACCGATGACGTCATCAATTGGGCACAGTCTATTCCAGGGCAAGACCAATAAGTGTGCAAAGTTTGGCGATTCTACGTGCAACGGTGTAGACGCAGTGCTGCAAACAGACAGACAGACAGACAGATGAAAAATCGGTCAGAGACCGAGGACTTGCCGGAATGTACTTTTTTATAGGCCATTTAGGACAAATATGGCGGCCGAACCACGTGACCGATGACGTCATCATTAACATATTTTATTCCACATGGAGAGTTCTTTGTAACGAGCGATGTCTCAATTCTTTCTATTCAGCACTTTTGGAGATATGGAGGTGCTAAGTTTTTCGGTTTTTCCAAGATGGCGGCCGAACCACGTGACCTATGACGTCTTATTAACATATTTTATTCCACATGGAGAGTTCTTTACAATGAGCCATGTCTCAATTTTTTCTATTCAGTACTTTCAGAGATATAGAGGTGCAAAATTTTTCGGTTTTTCCAAGATGGCGGCCGAACCACGTGACTGATGACGTCATCATTAACATATTTTATTCCGCATGGAGAGTTCTTTACAATGAGCCATGTCTCAATTTTTTCTGTTCAGCACTTTTGGAGATATAGTGGTGCAACGTTTTGCCGTTTTTCCAAGATGGCGGCGGAACCACGTGACTGATGGCGTCATCATTAACATATTTTATTCCCCATGGAGAGTTCTTTACGATGAGCCATGTCACAATTTTTTCTATTCAGCACTTTCGGAGATATGGAGGTGCAACGTTTTTCGGTTTTTCCAAGATGGCGGCCGAACCACGTGACCGATGACGTCATCCTTAACATACTTTTATTCCTCATGGAGAGTTCTTTCCAATGAGCCATGTCTCAATTTTTTATATTCAGTACTTTCAGAGATATGGAGGTGCAAAGTTTTGCCGTTTTTCCAAGATGGCGGCCGAACCACGTGACCTATGACGTCATCATTAACATGTTTTATTCCCCATGGAGAGTTCTTTACAATGAGCCATGTCTCAATTTTTTCTGTTCAGCACTTTGAGATGTCGAGGTGCAAAATTTTTCGGTTTTTCCAAGATGGCGGCCGAACCACGTGACCGATGACGTCATCATTTGGGCACAGTATATTAGAGGGCAAGACAAATACGTGTGCAAAGTTTGGCGATTCTACGTGCAACGGTGTAGACGTAGTGCTGCAAACAGACAAACAGACAGATGAAAAATCGGTCAGAGACCGAGGACTTGCCGGAATTTACTTTTTTATCGGCCATTTAGGACAAATATGGCGGCTGAACCACCTGACCGATGACATCATCATTAACATATTTTATTCCCCCTGGAGAGTTCTTTCCAATGAGCCATGTCTCAATTTTTTCTGTTCAGCACTTTTGGAGATAGAGGTGCAACGTTTTTCGGATTTTCCAAGATGGCGGCCGAACCACGTGACCGATGACGTCATCATTAACATATTTTATTCCCCCTGGAGAGTTCTTTCCAATGAGCCATGTCTCAATTTTTTCTATTCAGCACTTTCGGAGATATGGAGGTGATTTTTTTTCCCGTTTTTCCAAGATGGCGGCCGCACCACGTGACCGATGACGTCATCATTAACATATTTTATTCCACATGGAGAGTTCTTGACAATGAGCCATGTCTCAATTTTTTCTATTCAGCACTTTCGGAGATATGTAGGTGCTAGGTTTTTCGGTTTTTCCAAGATGGCGGCCGACCACGCGACTGATGACGTCATCATTAACATATTTTATTCCCCATGGAGCGTTCTTTACAATGAGCCATGTCTCAATTTTTTCTGTTCAGCACTTTTGGAGATATCGTGGTGCAAAGTTTTGCCGTTTTTCCAAGATGGCGGCCGACCACGTGACTGATGACGTCATCATTAACATATTTTATTCCCCATGGAGAGTTCTTTACAATGAGCCATGTCTCAATTTTTTCTGTTCAGCACTTTTGGAGATATAGTGGTGCAAATTTTTGCCGTTTTTCCAAGATGGCGGCCGACCACGTGACATATGACGTCATCGTTAACATATTTTATTCCCCATGGAGAGTTCTTTACAATGAGCCATGTCTCAATTTTTTCTGTTCAGCACTTTTGGAGATATAGTGGTGCAAATTTTTGCCGTTTTTCCAAGATGGCGGCCGACCACGTGACATATGACGTCATCATTAACATATTTTATTCCCCATGGAGAGTTCTTTACAATGAGCCATGTCTCCATTTTTTCTGTTCAGTACTTTCGGAGATATAGAGGTGCAAAGTTTTTCGGTTTTTCCAAGATGGCGGCCGAACCACGTCACCGATGACGTCATCAATTGGGCACAGTCTATTCCAGGGCAAGACCAATATGTGTGCAAAGTTTGGCGATTCTCCGTGCAACGGTGTAGACGCAGTGCTGCAAACAGACAGACAAACAGACAAACAGACAGACAGATGAAAAATCGGTCAGAGACCGAGGACTTGCCGGAATTTACTTTTTTATCGGCCATTTAGGACAAATATGGCGGCTGAACCACCTGACCGATGACATCATCATTAACATATTTTATTCCCCACGGAGAGTTCTTTACAATGAGCCATGTCTCAATTTTTTCTGTTCAGCACTTTTGGAGATAGAGGTGCAACGTTTTTCGGATTTTCCAAGATGGCGGCCGAACCACGTGACCGATGACGACATCATTAACATATTTTATTCCCCCTGGAGAGTTCTTTCCAATGAGCCATGTCTCAATTTTTTTCTGTTCAGCACTTTTGGAGATAGAGGTGCAACGTTTTTCGGATTTTCCAAGATGGCGGCCGAACCACGTGACCGATGACGTCATCATTAACATATTTTATTCCCCCTGGAGAGTTCTTTCCAATGAGCCATGTCTCAATTTTTTCTATTCAGCACTTTCGGAGATATGGAGGTGAATTTTTTTCCCGTTTTTCCAAGATGGCGGCCGCACCACGTGACCGATGACGTCATCATTAACATATTTTATTCCACATGGAGAGTTCTTGACAATGAGCCATGTCTCAATTTTTTCTATTCAGCACTTTCGGAGATATGGAGGTGCTAGGTTTTTCGGTTTTTCCAAGATGGCGGCCGAACCACGTGACATATGACGTCATCATTAACATATTTTATTCCCCATTGAGAGTTCTTTACAATGAGCCATGTCTCAATTTTTTCTGTTCAGCACATTTGGAGATATAGTGGTGCACAGTTTTGCTGTTTTACCAAGATGGCGGCCGACCACGTGACTGATGACGTCATCATTAACATATTTTATTCCCCATGGAGAGTTCTTTACAATGAGCCATGTCTCAATTTTTTCTGTTCAGCACATTTGGAGATATAGTGGTGCAAAGTTTTGCCGTTTTTCCAAGATGGCGGCCGACCACGTGACTGATGATGTCATCATTAACATATTTTATTCCCCATGGAGAGTTCTTTACAATGAGCCATGTCTCAATTTTTTCTGTTCAGTACTTTCGGAGATATAGAAGTGCAAAGTTTTTCGGTTTTTCCAAGATGGCGGCCGAACCACGTCACCGATGACGTCATCAATTGGGCACAGTCTATTCCAGGGCAAGACCAATATGTGTGCAAAGTTTGGCGATTCTCCGTGCAACGGTGTAGACGCAGTGCTGCAAACAGACAGACAAACAGACAAACAGACAGATGAAAAATCGGTCAGAGACCGAGGACTTGCCGGAATGTACTTTTTTATCGGCCATTTAGAACAAATATGGCGGCTGAACCACGTGATAGATGACGTTATCATTAACATATTTTATTCCCCATGGAGAGTTCTTTACAATGAGCCATGTCTCAATTTTTTCTATTCAGCACTTTCGGAGATATGGAGGTGCAAAGTTTTTCGGTTTTTCCAAGATGGCGGCCGACCACGTGACATATGACGTCATCATTAACATATTTTATTCCCCATGGAGAGTTCTTACCAATGAGCCATGTCTCAATTTTTTCTGTTCAGCACTTCCGGAGATATGGAGGTGCAAAGTTTTTCGGTTTTTCCAAGATGGCGGCCGACCACGTGACATATGACGTCATCATTAACATATTTTATTCGCCATGGAGAGTTCTTTACAATGAGCCATGTCTCAATTTTTTCTGTTCAGCACTTTTGGAGATATTGTTACAGATACGACTTTGATGGTATGGTGGGCCGAGCGGGATGGCCGCCGTATCCGTACAAGTTACCCCGATTGCACCCGGGGTTGACTAATCGCGCTATGCTAGACCAATGAAGGAAAAAGAAGACACCCGGCTGGGTTATAATGACACAATACGACACCAGGGGTTCAGTTCTCAAGACCTCCGGAGGAGGTTATATTCGTGCGGAAGGTCAGATTACAGGGACGAGAGGTACATCATAGGAAGACAGGCACTTAGACACAACCTTATATTATTCCCGACAGACCACAGAGAAACAGGACAAAAACTGACTCACACGGGGATTGATGACAAGGAAAGCGGGTATTCGATGGCCAGCACAAGGTGCACCTTGTGCTCAGGGACAGGATGGCACGGCCCAACAGATGCAGGAGGTCTCTCAGCGCTCGAGGTGGCGTCTTGTCGTCTCAAGCTGGGGGCGCATCTCTCGTCACGTCCGGCAAGCGGCTGCGTATATCCGGCGGGGAGTGACACGCCCTCGGCTCGTTAGCTCCGCCTCGTGGAATCGGCACGTTGCTTCTCATTGGGTGCGTGCGGGGGGGGTTACTGGCTCCGCCCCTGACGAGGAGCTGACAGCCAGCCCCTTCGGGGTAACCCCGTGGAGCGCATGGTCTGGAGCTAATCGAGCCGGTGTGAGGACGCATCCTCCCCCGCTCCGCCGCCATCTCCTCTGTTGTTGTTGTAATTGTTGTTGTAGTTGTTGTTATTGTTGTTGTTTGGGGAAGAAGATGGGAGGAGGTATGGGAAAGGTCCTAAACTCACTACTGATGCCATATAATCACATTCTGGTGCAACGAAGAGTCATAATTAATGGAGACGAGGCCTTAACTGACATAGATTAAGAATAACTAGGAAGATGTCCGAAAGTTGGCTACGTGTGGTGCGGTGGACCTGGGCACGACATTTAATGGGGGAATAAGGGGAAGGTCGGCTCTACTGATTGTTATTTACATGCAATGGGACTAGGGAATGGGGGATTGGGGAAAGTTGGGGAGTATTGGAGAAAATAGGGGAATATTTACAAGCGGATATGGAGGCCAAATTCCATATTCGCAACATTGCACCCTTCTCTACCCTCGGGGCGTCCCGACCCGATAAACTTTTACCTACTTTAGTGTGGCACGCAATGTAGTTCCCTCTACTATTAACTCTACCCTGAGTGCGACAGTTTTACAGATATTCACAAATGAGTAAATATGTCCCCCTGCGACGTTGCACCCTTCTCCTCACAGAAACACACCCACAGGATAACCGAATCCGGAAAGAATTCGCAAACTACACATACAGCCGGTAGGGAGCATTATTTACAAGATTACGCTGATATCTACACTACGATCCAGGACCTGTCTTTGGAGGAACACATGCAGATGTTATGCATAGAGAGAGCGCGCTTGCCAACATCGATACACCAACCCACGAGTGCTCTGTGGCCGACGGCCTTTAATAACGTGCAGAGCACCCTTCCCCAGCATCAAAAGCACCACCCCACCACACAGTCAGCACCATCCGGTGCAGTCACCATTGTTCATTGGTATAAAAATAAATTCGACAACCCCTAACCCTGCAGGTGTCTCTTGCTCTTCTTGTGGTGCACTTGGTGGTAACTAAAAGTGGTTCACCTGTATGGCATAGGTGCCACGTTGACCCATAGGTCCATCCCCGGGTGGTGCTTGGCCGCAAACGAACTGCGGTCCATTGTGGGTGGCCACAAACATTGCGGTCCATATGGTGTATCGATCCCGGCAGCAAACAGCGAAAGTGCAGGCCCACAACTGCGCAGCCAGCACCTCTCTCTCCTCTCTCTCTACCCCAAAGCCAGATCCTCGGAGGTGGGAGACAAAAGAAGCAGACAAGTGAGTAAGGTGGTAAGGGCGCAAAAGTGCACGCAATACAAGATGATGCACACTGGGGGCACATGGGAACCAGGTGAGACAGGTACGTTCCTATCGTACACCCCCCCCCACCAGGTAACCTACATGGCCCCTCCCTTACCCCTTACTGTATCCACAAAACACAACACTACCCATAAACATCTACTTTACAAATCGACAAACATCCCTACTGTCTTCCCCGTTCCTCCCATAAACCAAATTCGTCTTCTCTCCCTCCTAACCAATCAAATTTGCCATTTTCAACTCTCATCAAAATTTGCCATTACCAATTCATCATCAGTCCCTCCTAGGGAGGGAGAGATGGAATCACCCCAATGTCTCATCCACGTCGTGATGCGTCTCACAAATCCTCACAGCAATCTCATTTCCTGCACAAAACAAAGAAAACACAGGTGTGGAGTCATCATCATCACCACAGGTAAGTGGCTGCGTATGGTGCGACAGGTTCATCAATCCTAACTATCTCCTAAATGACTTTAACAACTTTACACGACCCGGGGTCTCTCTCCGGCCAAACCATTGGCCCTCTTACACTATGGGTTCTAAAAACCAATTCCCATTGGCCAAACTGTGGTGCTTTTCAATTTGGGGTCTCACTCCCCCGATTCATCTCCCGGTGCCCTCGCACAATTTCTGGGCTGTGGCGTGTACCTCTCCCAGTGGGTCTACCCACCTGCACACCTCCACCACTGCAGTTGCCTCCGAGCTTACCTGCTCCTTACCCTAACCTAACTACCAGGGGAAGGCCCTCTGGCTCTCTCCCCACTCGGTGCCCTCTCTGGCACTGGGCTGCCCGATCCACACCCGGGATCCTCAGGCACCCACTCACAACTACCGGCTCCCAGAGCCCACCTGCGGCCTCACCTGGCCGACATCCTCACAGTGGTGGAGTGCCCAACCAACTACACACACTAACAGGCTACACGCCCAGCCATTTCCACAACACTAATGCACCCATTCACAACACCATTCTGCAACCGCACCACAAATGCCAATATCCAACCACAATTTACCTGCACCCTCTACCTAACACTTACACTACCCGCCCCGGGTGCTCGTGAAAGGGGTCCACTCTTCCCCCATCCACACCTTCGCACCATGCACACCACTCCGTACCACTCACTCCAACTCTCTCCACACACCTGTACCTGCACACCTGTGCTCTCACACCTGGTGCCACCTGCACCCTTCTCTCCCCAAGCGCATTCGCGCTGATCCACACACTCACTACTCATACACTGCTCCACACACCTGTCCAGTTGCACACCTGTGCAATCACACCTGTTCAATTCTCACAAACACGGCATCATCTCAGCTAACTACTCCCTTCTGAAACTTGCGCTTCCCAGTCGTCCCTTTAAACTATTGCGCTCCCTCGTCATTATCATCCATACTAATCTACCTGCGTCCCCACTACAGGTATCAGTCACTAACTAATCTTAACGTCACCTAATGTCATCTTCTAGGGCCCTATCAATATAACCTAACCCACCCGGGCTAGTTTTCACTGCCATACACCCCATAAACTATTGCTCCTTTGCCCCCCACATGGGAAAGATGGTGGATTTGCCATCCCACCACATCGGGGGTCTCTCACTACCAATTTTGCACATCAAATTTCAACAAATCAAAAATTTGCCAATCACTGCCCATCATCTGCCAATCACTACTGCCAATCCCTTGCCAATCATCAAATTTTGTTTTTCTCTAATTTTGGGTCCAAAACACTAACCTCATCACCCAGTCGACTCACTAATACCTCTCGGTGCGCCACTCCCTGTCCAAAGCCCGGCTTCGTAAAGCCAAGCAATGGATGCTGGTTGTTTTGTGCCTGCGGCTGGATGCGTCCGGCATTCGGTGCAGGGACGGGGGCTTACCCGTGCCGAGATCCCACGCACCACCTCGGCACGGAGCCATCCAATGTCCCGATCTCGACCTGCCGGAATTCCTCAACAAAAAGTGGTCGCCATGACGACTCTTTCTATCGGGCCGCCCGCTCCGCCTAGTGGAGCACAGACGCGGCCGTTCAAAGCGAGGCCCAGCACGCACCGAGGGCCCGATTCGGCTATAAGTCGTTCTAAACTCTATCCCGTTTAATGTCGATGCTTCACCTGCATGCTTACACCCCGCAGCCCGTTCCTTGCTCACACCTCCAGCCGTTTCCATGCTCCTTGTACCGTTCCTTACACACCCAGGCACACCCATTCCACTCACAGCCTTGGTCACACACCTGACCACCGAACACTTTGGCACACATTCGTTGGTAGCACACCTCACCAACACACTTCTTCGCGCCCCCTCCTCGGTCACCTCCTCTGTGACAATCACAGGTGTGCTCTCATTCGCACACCCAACCACGTGCCTCACCACCAACTCCAGCGTGCATTCCCACTCACGCTCTACCATTCCAGGTGTGCATCCTTCCATCCCAGGTGTACATCCTCGCTCACCTGTCACAACTAACTCACGCTCCATGTCACTCTCACTACTTTCACCTCCATTCCTGACAGCGCACTCACCCTTACTCTTGACAGCACACTCTTTCCCCATGCACCTGTCCGTCACACACCTTTCTTGCGCACACTCTCCCGTTACACCCTCTGTAACACTCACCACAGGTGGACACTCTTCCTTACTTCTGACAGCGCACTCTTTCCTCATGCACCTGTCCGTCACACACCTTTCTCGCGCACACTCCTGCGCACACTCTCCCGTCACACCCTCTGTAACACTTACCACACCGCGCTTCCATGTGCTCCCTCGCACACGCGCTACGACCGACTCACTCTCGCCAGCACCCTCACTACTCCTTGGCACGCACTTTTTCCTCACACACCCCAGAGTCGGACTTTCTCGCACACCTCCTCTTTCGCACACCAGACCTGTCGCACACTTCACCAACGGCCTCTCACGAACACCCGGGTCCATCTCGACCCCCAAGCTTCTTAAATCACCTGGCGCATCATACGCACGACCATATTGGTCACCACTTACACCGGGTCCTCTTCCTCTTCGCTTCTGCTCCATCACCTGCGAATCCCTCATCCGGTTAATGAGCACATCATCACGATCCAAACACAGACTTTGGACCAATTCTTTTATCTCCTCTTTTATCTCTTTCTTATCCCCTCTCCGTCGCTTCTTAATTTCGCTCATCCCTTCTTCCACTTCTTCTAATTTGTGCTTCACCTCTTTTATTCCCCGGTACGTCTCCTCAAGCTCATCCTCTAAGGCTACCTTGACCGTTTCCAGGTGCGTCCTCACCTGCCGGTCCTTCGTCTCCATTACCTCTATCACCTCGTCCAACCTCGTTGTCAGTCCCTCACGTACCATCTGACATTCCCTCTTTGTCGCTATTAAGTCGTTTTTTATGTCGTTTTGTGTCGCTTTTAAACCTCCTAATACCGCAGTGTTCCTTTGCACCTGCTCCACTAACTCCGTCTGTCCCACAGTCAGCTGCTCCACCTCCTGCGTCAGGTCCTCTATGCCCCCTTGTAACTTTACAGTCCCCTTTCTCACCTCCTTTTCCATGTGCTCCTCACAGTGCCTCACCTCCTCGCGCACTCCTCCGACCTCCTCACTCACTCCTCTTCTGATCTCTTCTCCCATCACTTGCATCTCCTGCCCAGATGCCACCCTCATCTGCTCCATTTCCTCCCTGTGAGCATCCAGTTTGGCTTCTACCCCCATTCTGACCCCCTCTATCTGCTGCTCCATTTGTTTAACTTCCCTTTCCGCTTGGTCCCTCATGTCCCTCAATTTGCCTTCCATACTGTTTTCTAACCCCTCTAACCCTTTTTGCATCCCTTCCATTTGATTCTCTTGAGCGGCCATTCTGTTTTCTACCCCCGTTAACCCATGTTTCACTCCCTCTATCTGATTCTCTTGAGCGGCCATTCTGTTTTCTACCCCCATTAACCCATTTTTCACTTCTTTTATCCCGTTGTCTAACCCCTCAAAATTATTGTCTATCTTCCCAAATTTCTTGTCTAACTCCTCAAAATTATTGTCTAACCCCTCACTGGTACCCCTCGCTTCGTCCCTCATTACCCCCATTTGCTCACTCTGAGCCCTCGCTTCGTCCCTCATTACCCCCATTTGGTTTCCCAACCGCTCACTATCAGCCCTCATTCCCACCATTTGTTCCATAAGGGCCCTCATTTGCAGGAGGAAAAGGTTCGAATCCACCAGGGGCGCTGCCGCGGGCGTGGACGCCGTGGCCACCTCGTGCGTGACAACGCTATTTTGCGACCCTGCCGCCCTCACTGCTTCGCTCTCCTCCTGTCCCTCAATTTGGTCCTGGACCGACCCTGCTTCACTCTCCCCTACCGGACCCCAGCCGTCTTGATCCGCCATAGCGCGACTTGCAAAATTCGAGTTTCGTAAAACAAAACAAATTTCGGCCGCTCCAAATTTTGACCAAATTTTTTTTTTCCTCTATTCGTTTTTTTTTTCCAAAATTTGGTCGGGCCTCGAATCTCACTCCCGACACCAATTGTTACTGATACGACTTTGATGGTATGGTGGGCCGAGCGGGATGGCCGCCGTATCCGTACAAGTTACCCCGATTGCACCCGGGGTTGACTAATCGCGCTATGCTAGACCAATGAAGGAAAAAGAAGACACCCGGCTGGGTTATAATGACACAATACGACACCAGGGGTTCAGTTCTCAAGACCTCCGGAGGAGGTTATATTCGTGCGGAAGGTCAGATTACAGGGACGAGAGGTACATCATAGGAAGACAGGCACTTAGACACAACCTTATATTATTCCCGACAGACCACAGAGAAACAGGACAAAAACTGACTCACACGGGGATTGATGACAAGGAAAGCGGGTATTCGATGGCCAGCACAAGGTGCACCTTGTGCTCAGGGACAGGATGGCACGGCCCAACAGATGCAGGAGGTCTCTCAGCGCTCGAGGTGGCGTCTTGTCGTCTCAAGCTGGGGGCGCATCTCTCGTCACGTCCGGCAAGCGGCTGCGTATATCCGGCGGGGAGTGACACGCCCTCGGCTCGTTAGCTCCGCCTCGTGGAATCGGCACGTTGCTTCTCATTGGGTGCGTGCGGGGGGGGTTACTGGCTCCGCCCCTGACGAGGAGCTGACAGCCAGCCCCTTCGGGGTAACCCCGTGGAGCGCATGGTCTGGAGCTAATCGAGCCGGTGTGAGGACGCATCCTCCCCCGCTCCGCCGCCATCTCCTCTGTTGTTGTTGTAATTGTTGTTGTAGTTGTTGTTATTGTTGTTGTTTGGGGAAGAAGATGGGAGGAGGTATGGGAAAGGTCCTAAACTCACTACTGATGCCATATAATCACATTCTGGTGCAACGAAGAGTCATAATTAATGGAGACGAGGCCTTAACTGACATAGATTAAGAATAACTAGGAAGATGTCCGAAAGTTGGCTACGTGTGGTGCGGTGGACCTGGGCACGACATTTAATGGGGGAATAAGGGGAAGGTCGGCTCTACTGATTGTTATTTACATGCAATGGGACTAGGGAATGGGGGATTGGGGAAAGTTGGGGAGTATTGGAGAAAATAGGGGAATATTTACAAGCGGATATGGAGGCCAAATTCCATATTCGCAACAATATCGTGGTGCAAAGTTTTGCCGTTTTTCCAAGATGGCGGCCGACCACGTGACTGATGACGTCATCATTAACATATTTTATTCCCCATGGAGAGTTCTTTACAATGAGCCATGTCTCAATTTTTTCTGTTCAGCACTTTCGGAGATATGGAGGTGCAAAGTTTTTCGGTTTTTCCAAGATGGCGGCCGAACCACGTGACTGATGACTTCATCAGTAACATATTTTATTCCCCATGGAGAGTTATTTACAATGAGCCATGTCTGAATTTTTTCTGTTCAGCACTTTCGGAGATATGGAGGTGTAAAGTTTTTCGGTTTTTCCAAGATGGCGGCCGAACCACGTCACCGATGACGTCATCATTTGGGCACAGTATATTAGAGGGCAAGACCAATATGTGTGCCAAGTTTGGCGATTCTACGTGCAACGGTGTAGACGTAGTGCTGCAAACAGACAAACAGACAGACAGACAGATGAAAAATCGGTCAGAGACCGAGGACTTGCCGGAATGTACTTTTTTATCGGCCATTTAGGACAAATATGGCGGCTGAACCACGTGACCGATGACGTCATAATTAACATATTTTATTCCCCATGGAGAGTTCTTTACAATGAGCCATGTCTCAATTTTTTCTGTTCAGCACTTTTGGAAATATAGTGGTGCAAAATTTTGCCGTTTTTCCAAGATGGCGGCCGACCACGTGACATATGACATCATCATTAACATATTTTATTCCCCATGGAGAGTTCTTTACAATGAGCCATGTCTCAATTTTTTCTGTTCAGCACTTTTGGAGATATAGTGGTGCAAAGTTTTGCTGTTTTTCCAAGATGGCGGCCGACCACGTGACTGATGACGTCATCATTAACATATTTTATTCCCCATGGAGAGTTCTTTACAATGAGCCATGTCTCAATTTTTTCTGTTCAGTACTTTCGGAGATATAGAGGTGCAAAGTTTTTCGAGTTTTTCCAAGATGGCGGTCGAACCACGTCACCGATGACGTCATCAATTGGGCACAGTCTATTCCAGGGCAAGACCAATATGTGTGCAAAGTTTGGCGATTCTACGTGCAACGGTGTAGACGCAGTGCTGCAAACAGACAGACAGACAAACAGATGAAAAATCGGTCAGAGACCGAGGACTTGCCGGAATTTACTTTTTTATCGGCCATTTAGGACAAATATGGCGGCTGAACCACGTGACCGATGACGTCATCATTAACATATTTTATTCCCCATGGAGAGTTCTTTACAATGAGCAATGTCTCAATTTTTTCTGTTCAGCACTTTTGGAGATATAGTGGTGCAAAGTTTTGACGTTTTTCCAAGATGGCGGCCGACCACGTGACATATGACGTCATCATTAACATATTTTATTCCCCATGGAGCGTTCTTTACAATGAGCCATGTCTCAATTTTTTCTGTTCAGCACTTTTGGAGATATCGTGGTGCAAAGTTTTGCCGTTTTTCCAAGATGGCGGCCGACCACGTGACTGATGACGTCATCATTAACATATTTTATTCCCCATGGAGAGTTCTTTACAATGAGCCATGTCTCAATTTTTTCTGTTCAGCACTTTTGGAGATATAGTGGTGCAAATTTTTGCCGTTTTTCCAAGATGGCGGCCGACCACGTGACATAGGACGTCATCGTTAACATATTTTATTCCCCATGGAGAGTTCTTTACAATGAGCCATGTCTCAATTTTTTCTGTTCAGCACTTTTGGAGATATAGTGGTGCAAATTTTTGCCGTTTTTCCAAGATGGCGGCCGACCACATGACATATGACGTCATCATTAACATATTTTATTCCCCATGGAGAGTTCTTTACAATGAGCCATGTCTCCATTTTTTCTGTTCAGTACTTTCGGAGATATAGAGGTGCAAAGTTTTTCGGTTTTTCCAAGATGGCGGCCGAACCACGTCACCGATGACGTCATCAATTGGGCACAGTCTATTCCAGGGCAAGACCAATATGTGTGCAAAGTTTGGCGATTCTCCGTGCAACGGTGTAGACGCAGTGCTGCAAACAGACAGACAAACAGACAAACAGACAGACAGACAAACAGACAAACAAACGAACAGATCAACATACTTGCCGGAATCTTTTCCGGCAAGTAATGAAAAATCGGTCAGAGACCGAGGACTTGCCGGAATTTACTTTTTTATTGGCCATTTAGGACAAATATGGCGGCTGAACCACCTGACCGATGACATCATCATTAACATATTTTATTCCCCCTGGAGAGTTCTTTCCAATGAGCCATGTCTCAATTTTTTCTGTTCAGCACTTTTGGAGATAGAGGTGCAACGTTTTTCGGATTTTCCAAGATGGCGGCCGAACCACGTGACCGATGACGTCATCATTAACATATTTTATTCCCCATGGAGAGTTCTTTCCAATGAGCCATGTCTCAATTTTTTCTATTCAGCACTTTCGGAGATATGGAGGTGATTTTTTTCCCGTTTTTCCAAGATGGCGGCCGCACCACGTGACCGATGACGTCATCATTAACATATTTTATTCCCCATGGAGCGTTCTTTACAATGAGCCATGTCTCAATTTTTTCTGTTCAGCACTTTTGGAGATATCGTGGTGCAAAGTTTTGCCGTTTTTCAAAGATGGCGGCCGACCACGTGACTGATGACGTCATCATTAACATATTTTATTCCCCATGGAGAGTTCTTTACAATGAGCCATGTCTCAATTTTTTCTGTTCAGCACTTTTGGAGATATAGTGGTGCAAATTTTTGCCGTTTTTCCAAGATGGCGGCCGACCACGTGACATATGACGTCATCGTTAACATATTTTATTCCCCATGGAGAGTTCTTTACAATGAGCCATGTCTCAATTTTTTCTGTTCAGCACTTTTGGAGATACAGTATAGTGGTGCAAATTTTTGCCGTTTTTCCAAGATGGCGGCCGACCACGTGACATATGACGTCATCATTAACATATTTTATTCCCCATGGAGAGTTCTTTACAATGAGCCATGTCTCCATTTTTTCTGTTCAGTACTTTCGGAGATATAGAGGTGCAAAGTTTTTCGGTTTTTCCAAGATGGCGGCCGAACCACGTCACCGATGACGTCATCAATTGGGCACAGTCTATTCCAGGGCAAGACCAATATGTGTGCAAAGTTTGGCGATTCTCCGTGCAACGGTGTAGACGCAGTGCTGCAAACAGACAGACAAACAGACAAACAGACAGACAGACAAACAGACAAACAAACGAACAGATCAACATACTTGCCGGAATCTTTTCCGGCAAGTAACAAACAGACAAACAAACGAACAGATCAACATACTTGCCGGAAAAATTTTTCCGGCAAGTAACAAACAAACGAACAGATCAACATACTTGCCGGAATATTTTCCGGCAAGTAATGAAAAATCGGTCAGAGACCGAGGACTTGCCGGAATGTACTTTTTTATCGGCCATTTAGGACAAATATGGCGGCTGAACCACGTGACCGATGACGTCATCATTAACATATTTTATTCCCCATGGAGAGTTCTTTACAATGAGCCATGTCTCAATTTTTTCTATTCAGCACTTTCGGAGATATGGAGGTGCTAAGATTTTCGGTTTTTCCAAGATGGCGGCCGACCACGTGACTGATGACGTCATCATTAACATATTTTATTCCCCATGGAGAGTTCTTTACAATGAGCCATGTCTCAATTTTTTCTGTACAGTACTTTCGGAGATATAGAGGTGCAAAGTTTTTCGGTTTTTCCAAGATGGCGGCCGAACCACGTCACCGATGACGTCATCAATTGGGCACAGTCTATTCCAGGGCAAGACCAATATGTGTGCAAAGTTTGGCGATTCTCCGTGCAACGGTGTAGACGCAGTGCTGCAAACAGACAGACAAACAGACAAACAGACAGACAAACAGACAAACATACGAACAGATCAACATACTTGCCGGAAAAATTTTCCGGCAAGTAACAAACAGACAGACAAACGAACAGATCAACATACTTGCCGGAAAAATTTTTCCGGCAAGTAACAAACAAATCAGAGACCGAGGACTTGCCGGAATGTACTTTTTTATCGGCCATTTAGAACAAATATGGCGGCCGAACTATGTGATACATGACGTCATCATTAACATATTTTATTCCCCATGGAGAGTTCTTTACAATGAGCCATACCTCAATTTTTTCTGTTCAGGACTTTTGGAGATGTGGAGGTGCAGAGTTTTTCGGTTTTTCCAAGATGGCGGCCGACCACGTGACTGATGACGTCATCATTAACATATTTTATTCCCCATGGAGAGTTCTTTACAATGAGCCATGTCTCAATTTTTTCTGTTCAGCACTTTTGGAGTTATAGTGGTGAAATTTTTTGCCGTTTTTCCAAGATGGCGGCCGACCACGTGACATATGACGTCATCATTAACATATTTTATTCCCCATGGAGAGTTCTTTACAATGAGCCATGTCTCAATTTTTTCTGTTCAGTACTTTCGGAGATATAGAGGTGCAAATTTTTTCGGTTTTTCCAAGATGGCGGCCGAACCACGTCACCGATGACGTCATCAATTGGGCACAGTCTATTCCAGGGCAAGACCAATATGTGTGCAAAGTTTGGCGATTCTACGTGCAACGGTGTAGACGCAGTGCTGCAAACAGACAGACAGACAGACAGACAGACAAACAGACAGACAAACGAACAGATCAACATACTTGCCGGAAAAATTTTTCCGGCAAGTAACAAATGAAAAATCGGTCAGAGACCGAGGACTTGCCGGAATGTACTTTTTTATCGGCCATTTAGGACAAATATGGCGACCGAACCACGTGACCGATGACGTCATCATTAACATATTTTATTCCCCATGGAGAGTTCTTTACAATGAGCCATGTCTCAATTTTTTCTATTCAGCACTTTCGGAGCTGTTGAGGTGCAAAGTTTTCGGTTTTTCAAAGATGGCGGCCGAACCACGTGACATATGACGTCATCATTAACAAATTTCATTCCCCATAGAGAGTTCTTTACAATGAGCCATGTCTCAATTCTTTCTGTTCAGCACTTTTGGAGATATAGTGGTGCAAATTTTTGCCGTTTTTCCAAGATGGCGGCCGACCACGTGACATATGACATCATCATTAACATATTTTATTCCCCATGGAGAGTTCTTTACCATGAGCCATGTCTCAATTTTTTCTGTTCAGCACTTTTGGAGATACAGTGGAACAAATTTTTGCCGTTTTTCCAAGATGGCGGCCGACCACGTGACATATGACGTCATCATTAACATATTTTATTCCCCATGGAGAGTTCTTTACAATGAGCCATGTCTCAACTTTTTCATTTCAGCACTTTCGGAGATGTTGAGGTGCAAAGTTTTCGGTTTTTCCAAGATGGCGGCCGAACCACGTGACCGATGACGTCATCATTAACATATTTTATTCCACATGGAGAGTTATTGACAATGAGCCATGTCTCAATTTTTTCTATTCAGCACTTTCAGAGATATGGAGGTGCAAAGTTTTTCGGTTTTTCCAAGATGGCGGCCGAACCACGTGACATATGACGTCATCATTAACATATTTTATTCCCCATGGAGAGTTCTTTACAATGAGCCATGTCTCCATTTTTTCTGTTCAGCACTTTTGGAGATATAGTGGTGCAAAGTTTTGCCGTTTTTCCAAGATGGCGGCCGACCACGTGACATATGACGTCATCATTAACATATTTTATTCCCCATGGAGAGTTCTTTACAATGAGCCATGTCTCAATTTTTTCTGTTCAGCACTTTTGGAGATATAGTGGCGCAACGTTTTGCCGTTTTTCCAAGATGGCGACCGAACCACGTGACTGATGACGTCATCATTTACATATTTTATTCCCCATGGAGGGTTCTTTACAATGAGCCATGTCTCAATTTTTTCTGTTCAGTACTTTCGGAGATATAGAGGTGCAAAGTTTTTCGGTTTTTCCAAGATGGCGGCCGAACCACGTCACCGATGACGTCATCAATTGGGCACAGTCTATTCCAGGGCAAGACCAATAAGTGTGCAAAGTTTGGCGATTCTACGTGCAACGGTGTAGACGCAGTGCTGCAAACAGACAGACAGACAGACAGATGAAAAATCGGTCAGAGACCGAGGACTTGCCGGAATGTACTTTTTTATAGGCCATTTAGGACAAATATGGCGGCCGAACCACGTGACCGATGACGTCATCATTAACATATTTTATTCCACATGGAGAGTTATTTGTAACGAGCGATGTCTCAATTCTTTCTATTCAGCACTTTTGGAGATATGGAGGTGCTAAGTTTTTCCGTTTTTCCAAGATGGCGGCCGAACCACGTGACCTATGACGTCTTATTAACATATTTTATTCCACATGGAGAGTTCTTTACAATGAGCCATGTCTCAATTTTTTCTATTCAGTACTTTCAGAGATATAGAGGTGCAAAATTTTTCGGTTTTTCCAAGATGGCGGCCGAACCACGTGACTGATGACGTCATCATTAACATATTTTATTCCGCATGGAGAGTTCTTTACAATGAGCCATGTCTCAATTTTTTCTGTTCAGCACTTTTGGAGATATAGTGGTGCAACGTTTTGCCGTTTTTCCAAGATGGCGGCGGAACCACGTGACTGATGGCGTCATCATTAACATATTTTATTCCCCATGGAGAGTTCTTTACGATGAGCCATGTCTCAATTTTTTATATTCAGTACTTTCAGAGATATGGAGGTGCAAAGTTTTGCCGTTTTTCCAAGATGGCGGCCGAACCACGTGACCTATGACGTCATCATTAACATGTTTTATTCCCCATGGAGAGTTCTTTACAATGAGCCATGTCTCAATTTTTTCTGTTCAGCACTTTGAGATGTCGAGGTGCAAAATTTTTCGGTTTTCCAAGATGGCGGCCGAACCACGTGACCGATGACGTCATCATTTGGGCACAGTATATTAGAGGGCAAGACAAATACGTGTGCAAAGTTTGGCGATTCTACGTGCAACGGTGTAGACGTAGTGCTGCAAACAGACAAACAGACAGACAAACAAACGAACAGATCAACATACTTGCCGGAATATTTTCCGGCAAGTAATGAAAAATCGGTCAGAGACCGAGGACTTGCCGGAATGTACTTTTTTATCGGCCATTTAGGACAAATATGGCGGCTGAAGCACGTGACCGATGACGTCATCATTAACATATTTTATTCCCCATGGAGAGTTCTTTACAATGAGCCATGTCTCAATTTTTTCTATTCAGCACTTTCGGAGATATGGAGGTGCTAAGTTTTTCGGTTTTTCCAAGATGGCGGCCGACCACGTGACTGATGACGTCATCATTAACATATTTTATTCCCCATGGAGAGTTCTTTACAATGAGCCATGTCTCAATTTTTTCTGTACAGTACTTTCAGAGATATAGAGGTGCAAAGTTTTTCGGTTTTTCCAAGATGGCGGCCGAACCACGTCACCGATGACGTCATCAATTGGGCACAGTCTATTCCAGGGCAAGACCAATATGTGTGCAAAGTTTGGCGATTCTCCGTGCAACGGTGTAGACGCAGTGCTGCAAACAGACAGACAAACAGATGAAAAATCGGTCAGAGACCGAGGACTTGCCGGAATGTACTTTTTTATAGGCCATTTAGGACAAATATGGCGGCCGAACCACGTGACCGATGACGTCATCAATAACATATTTTATTCCACATGGAGAGTTCTTTGTAACGAGCGATGTCTCAATTCTTTCTATTCAGCACTTTTGGAGATATGGAGGTGCTAAGTTTTTCCGTTTTTCCAAGATGGCGGCCGAACCACGTGACCTATGACGTCTTATTAACATATTTTATTCCACATGGAGAGTTCTTTACAATGAGCCATGTCTCAATTTTTTCTATTCAGTACTTTCAGAGATATAGAGGTGCAAAATTTTTCGGTTTTTCCAAGATGGCGGCCGAACCACGTGACTGATGACGTCATCATTAACATATTTTATTCCGCATGGAGAGTTCTTTACAATGAGCCATGTCTCAATTTTTTCTGTTCAGCACTTTTGGAGATATAGTGGTGCAACGTTTTGCCGTTTTTCCAAGATGGCGGCGGAACCACGTGACTGATGGCGTCATCATTAACATATTTTATTCCCCATGGAGAGTTCTTTACGATGAGCCATGTCACAATTTTTTCTATTCAGCACTTTCGGAGATATGGAGGTGCAACGTTTTTCGGTTTTTCCAAGATGGCGGCCGAACCACGTGACCGATGACGTCATCCTTAACATATTTTTATTCCTCATGGAGAGTTCTTTCCAATGAGCCATGTCTCAATTTTTTATATTCAGTACTTTCAGAGATATGGAGGTGCAAAATTTTTCGGTTTTTCCAAGATGGCGGCCGAACCACGTGAACGATGACGTCATCATTTGGGCACAGTATATTAGAGGGCAAGACAAATACGTGTGCAAAGTTTGGCGATTCTACGTGCAACGGTGTAGACGTAGTGCTGCAAACAGACAAACAGACAGACAAACAAACGAACAGATCAACATACTTGCCGGAATATTTTCCGGCAAGTAATGAAAAATCGGTCAGAGACCGAGGACTTGCCGGAATGTACTTTTTTATCGGCCATTTAGGACAAATATGGCGGCTGAAGCACGTGACCGATGACGTCATCATTAACATATTTTATTCCCCATGGAGAGTTCTTTACAATGAGCCATGTCTCAATTTTTTCTATTCAGCACTTTCGGAGATATGGAGGTGCTAAGTTTTTCGGTTTTTCCAAGATGGCGGCCGACCACGTGACTGATGACGTCATCATTAACATATTTTATTCCCCATGGAGAGTTCTTTACAATGAGCCATGTCTCAATTTTTTCTGTACAGTACTTTCGGAGATATAGAGGTGCAAAGTTTTTCGGTTTTTCCAAGATGGCGGCCGAACCACGTCACCGATGACGTCATCAATTGGGCACAGTCTATTCCAGGGCAAGACCAATATGTGTGCAAAGTTTGGCGATTCTCCGTGCAACGGTGTAGACGCAGTGCTGCAAACAGACAGACAAACAGATGAAAAATCGGTCAGAGACCGAGGACTTGCCGGAATTTACTTTTTTGTCGGCCATTTAGGACAAATATGGCGGCCGAACCATGTGACCGATGACATCATCATTAACATATTTTATTCCCCATGGAGAGTTCTTTACAATGAGCCACGTCTCAATTTTTTCTATTCAGCACTTCCGGAGATATATCGAGGTGCTAAGTTTTTTGGTTTTTCCAAGATGGCGGCCGAACCACGTGACCGATGACGTCATCATTAACATGTTTTATTCCCCATGGAGAGTTCTTTCCAATGAGCCATGTCTCATTTTTTCTATTCAGCACTGGAGGTGCAAAGTTTTTCGGTTTTTCCAAGATGGCGGCCGGACCACATGACCGATGACGTCATCACTAACATGTTTTATTCCGCATGGAGAGTTCTTTACAATGAGCCATGTCTCAATTTTTTCTATTCAGAGATATGGAGGTGCAAAAATTTTCGGTTTTTCCCAGATGGCGGCCGAACCACGTGACATATGATGTCATCATTAACAAATTTTATTCCCCATGGAGAGTTCTTTACAATGAGCCATGTCTCAATTTTTTCTGTTCAGCACTTTTGGAGATATAGTGGTGCAAAGTTTTGCCGTTTTTCCAAGATGGCGGCCGACCACGTGACATATGACATCATCATTAACATATTTTATTCCCCATGGAGAGTTCTTTACAATGAGCCATGTCTCAATTTTTTCTGTTCAGCACTTTTGGAGATTTCGTGGTGCAAAGTTTTGCCGTTTTTCCAAGATGGCGGCCGACCACGTGACTGCTGACGTCATCATTAACATATTTTATTCCCCATGGAGAGTTCTTTACAATGAGCCATGTCTCTATTTTTTCTGTTCAGCACTTTTGGAGATATAGTGGTGCAAAAGTTTTCGGTTTTTCCAAGATGGCGGCCGACCACGTGACATATGCCGTCATCATTAACATATTTTATTGCCCATGGAGAGTTCTTTACAATGAGCCATGTCTGATTTTTTTCTGTTCAGCACTTTTGGAGATATAGTGGTGCAAAGTTTTGCAGTTTTTCCAAGATGGCGGCCGACCACGTGACATATGACATCATCATTAACATATTTTATTCCCCATGCAGAGTTCTTTACAATGAGCCATGTCTCAATTTTTTATGTTCAGCACTTTTGGAGATATAGTGGTGCAAAGTTTTGCCGTTTTTCCAAGATGGCGGCCGACCACGTGACTGATGACGTCATCATTAACATATTTTATTTCCCATGGAGAGTTCTTTACAATGAGCCATGTCTCAATTTTTTCTGTTCAGCACTTTTGGAGAAAAAGTGGTGCAAAGTTTTGCCGTTTTTCCAAGATGGCGGCCGACCACGTGACATATGACGTCATCATTAACATATTTTATTCCCCATGGAGAGTTCTTTACAATGAGCCATGTCTCAATTTTTTCTGTTCAGCACTTTTGGAGATATAGTGGTGCAAAGTTTTGCCGTTTTTCCAAGATGGCGGCCGACCACGTGACATATGACGTCATCATTAACATATTTTATTCCCCATGGAGAGTTCTTTACAATGAGCCATGTCTCAATTTTTTCTGTTCAGCACTTTTGGAGATATAGTGGTGCAAATTTTTGCCGTTTTTCCAAGATGGCGGCCGACCACGTGACATATGACGTCATCATTAACATATTTTATTCCCCATGGAGAGTTCTTTACAATGAGCCATGTCTCAATTTTTTCTGTTCAGTACTTTTGGAGATATAGAGGTGCAAATTTTTTCGGTTTTTCCAAGATGGCGGCCGAACCACGTCACCGATGACGTCATCAATTGGGCACAGTCTATTCCAGGGCAAGACCAATATGTGTGCAAAGTTTGGCGATTCTACGTGCAACGGTGTAGACGCAGTGCTGCAAACAGACAGACAGACAGACAGACAGACAAACAGACAGACAAACGAACAGATCAACATACTTGCCGGAAAATTTTTTCCGGCAAGTAACAAACAGACAGATGAAAAATCGGTCAGAGACCGAGGACTTGCCGGAATTTACTTTTTTATCGGCCATTTAGGACAAATATGGCGGCCGAACCATGTGACCGATGACATCATCATTAACATATATTATTCCCCATGGAGAGTTCTTTACAATGAGTCATGTCTCAATTGTTTCTATTCAGCACTTTCGGAGATATGGAGGTGCTACGTTTTTCCAAGATGGCGGCTAAACCACGTGACCGATGACGTCATTATTAACATATTTTATTCCCCATGGAGAGTTCTTTACAATGAGCCATGTCTCAATTTTTTCTATTCAGCACTTTCGGAGATATGGAGGTGCTAGGTTTTTCCAAGATGGCGGCTAAACCACGTGACCGATGACGTCATTATTAACATATTTTATTCCCCATGGAGTGTTCTTTACAATGAGCCATGTCTCAATTTTTTCTATTCAGCACTTTCGGAGATATGGAGGTGCAAAGTTTTTGAGTTTTTCCAAGATGGCGGCCGAACCACGTGACCGATGACGTCATCACTAACATTTTATTCCCCATGGAGAGTTCTTTACAATGAGCTCAATTTTTTCTGTTCAGTACTTTCGGAGATATAGAGGTGCAAAGTTTTTCGGTTTTTCCAAGATGGCGGCCGAACCACGTCACCGATGACGTCATCAATTGGGCACAGTCTATTCCAGGGCAAGACCAATAAGTGTGCAAAGTTTGGCGATTCTACGTGCAACGGTGTAGACGCAGTGCTGCAAACAGACAGACAGACAGACAGATGAAAAATCGGTCAGAGACCGAGGACTTGCCGGAATGTACTTTTTTATAGGCCATTTAGGACAAATATGGCGGCCGAACCACGTGACCGATGACGTCATCATTAACATATTTTATTCCACATGGAGAGTTCTTTGTAACGAGCGATGTCTCAATTCTTTCTATTCAGCACTTTTGGAGATATGGAGGTGCTAAGTTTTTCGGTTTTTCCAAGATGGCGGCCGAACCACGTGACCTATGACGTCTTATTAACATATTTTATTCCACATGGAGAGTTCTTTACAATGAGCCATGTCTCAATTTTTTCTATTCAGTACTTTCAGAGATATAGAGGTGCAAAATTTTTCGGTTTTTCCAAGATGGCGGCCGAACCACGTGACTGATGACGTCATCATTAACATATTTTATTCCGCATGGAGAGTTCTTTACAATGAGCCATGTCTCAATTTTTTCTGTTCAGCACTTTTGGAGATATAGTGGTGCAACGTTTTGCCGTTTTTCCAAGATGGCGGCGGAACCACGTGACTGATGGCGTCATCATTAACATATTTTATTCCCCATGGAGAGTTCTTTACGATGAGCCATGTCACAATTTTTTCTATTCAGCACTTTCGGAGATATGGACGTGCAACGTTTTTCGGTTTTTCCAAGATGGCGGCCGAACCACGTGACCGATGACGTCATCCTTAACATACTTTTATTCCTCATGGAGAGTTCTTTCCAATGAGCCATGTCTCAATTTTTTATATTCAGTACTTTCAGAGATATGGAGGTGCAAAGTTTTGCCGTTTTTCCAAGATGGCGGCCGAACCACGTGACCTATGACGTCATCATTAACATGTTTTATTCCCCATGGAGAGTTCTTTACAATGAGCCATGTCTCAATTTTTTCTGTTCAGCACTTTGAGATGTCGAGGTGCAAAATTTTTCGGTTTTTCCAAGATGGCGGCCGAACCACGTGACCGATGACGTCATCATTTGGGCACAGTATATTAGAGGGCAAGACAAATACGTGTGCAAAGTTTGGCGATTCTACGTGCAACGGTGTAGACGTAGTGCTGCAAACAGACAAACAGACAGACAAACAAACGAACAGATCAACATACTTGCCGGAATATTTTCCGGCAAGTAATGAAAAATCGGTCAGAGACCGAGGACTTGCCGGAATGTACTTTTTTATCGGCCATTTAGGACAAATATGGCGGCTGAACCACGTGACCGATGACGTCATCATTAACATATTTTATTCCCCATGGAGAGTTCTTTACAATGAGCCATGTCTCAATTTTTTCTATTCAGCACTTTCGGAGATATGGAGGTGCTAAGTTTTTCGGTTTTTCCAAGATGGCGGCCGACCACGTGACTGATGACGTCATCATTAACATATTTTATTCCCCATGGAGAGTTCTTTACAATGAGCCATGTCTCAATTTTTTCTGTACAGTACTTTCGGAGATATAGAGGTGCAAAGTTTTTCGGTTTTTCCAAGATGGCGGCCGAACACGTCACCGATGACGTCATCAATTGGGCACAGTCTATTCCAGGGCAAGACCAATATGTGTGCAAAGTTTGGCGATTCTCCGTGCAACGGTGTAGACGCAGTGCTGCAAACAGACAGACAAACAGATGAAAAATCGGTCAGAGACCGAGGACTTGCCGGAATTTACTTTTTCATTGGGGATTTAGGACAAATATGGCGGCCGAACCACGTGACCGATGACGTCATCATTAACATATTTTATTCCCCATGGACATTTCTTTCCAATGAGCCATGTCTCAATTTTTTCTATTCAGCACTTTTGGAGATATGGAGATGCGAATTTTTTCGGTTTTTCCAAGATGGCGGCCGAACCACGTGACCTATGACGTCATCATTAACATATTATATTCCCCATGGACATTTCTTTCCAATGAGCCATGTCTCAATTTTTTCTGTTCAGCACTTTCGGAGATATAGAGGTGCAAAGCTTTTCCAAGATGGCGGCCGAACCACGTGACCGATGACGTCATCATTAACCTATTTTATTCCACATGGAGAGTTCTTTACAATGAGCCATGTCTCAATTTTTTCTATTCAGCACTTTCGGAGATATGGAGGTGCAAAGTTTTTCGGTTTTTCCAAGATGGCGGCCGACCACGTGACTGATGACGTCATCATTAACATATTTTATTCCCCATGGAGAGTTCTTTACAATGAGCCATGTCTCAATTTTTTCTGTTCAGCACTTTTGGAGATATAGTGGTGCAAATTTTTGCCGTTTTTCCAAGATGGCGGCCGACCACGTGACATATGACGTCATCATTAACATATTTTATTCCCCATGGAGAGTTCTTTACAATGAGCCATGTCTCAATTTTTTCTGTACAGTACTTTCGGAGATATAGAGGTGCAAAGTTTTTCGGTTTTTCCAAGATGGCGGCCGAACCACGTCACCGATGACGTCATCAATTGGGCACAGTCTATTCCAGGGCAAGACCAATATGTGTGCAAAGTTTGGCGATTCTACGTGCAACGGTGTAGACGCAGTGCTGCAAACAGACAGACAAACAGACAAACAGACAGATGAAAAATCGGTCAGAGACCGAGGACTTGCCGGAATGTACTTTTTGATTGGCCATTTAGGACAAATATGGCGGCCGAACCACGTGACTGATGACGTCATCATTAACATATTTTATTCCCCATGGAGAGTTCTTTACATTGAGCCACGTCCCAAGTTTTTCTATTCAGGACTTTCGGAGATATGGAGGTGTAACGTTTTCCGGTTTTTCCAAGATGGCGGCCGAACCACGTGACATATGACCTCATCATTAACATATTTTATTCCCCATGGAGAGTTCTTTACAATGAGCCATGTCTCAATTTTTTCTGTTCAGCACTTTTGGAGATTTCGTGGTGCAAAGTTTTGCCGTTTTTCCAAGATGGCAGCCGACCACGTGACCGGTGACGTCATCATTAACATATTTTATTCCCCATGGAGAGTTCTTTACAATGAGCCATGTCTCAATTTTTTCTGTTCAGCACTTTTGGAGATATAGTGGTGCAAAGTTTTGCCGTTTTTCCAAGATGGCGGCCGACCACGTGACATATGACGTCATCATTAACATATTTTATTCCCCATGGAGAGTTCTTTACAATGAGCCATGTCTCAATTTTTTCTGTTCAGCACTTTTGGAGATATAGTGGCGCAACGTTTTGCCGTTTTTCCAAGATGGCGACCGAACCACGTGACTGATGACGTCATCATTTACATATTTTATTCCCCATGGAGAGTTCTTTACAATGAGCCATGTCTCAATTTTTTATGTTCAGTACTTTCGGAGATATAGAGGTGCAAAAAATTTTCGGTTTTTCCAAGATGGCGGCCGAATCACGTCACCGATGACGTCATCAATTGGGCACAGTCTATTCCAGGGCAAGACCAATATGTGTGCAAAGTTTGGCGATTCTCCGTGCAACGGTGTAGACGCAGTGCTGCAAACAGACAGACAAACAGACAGACAGACAAACAGATGAAAAATCGGTCAGAGACCGAGAACTTGCCGGAATTTACTTTATCGGCCATTTAGGACAAATATGGCGGCCGAACCACGTCACCGATGACGTCATCATTAACATATTTTATTTCCCATAGAGTTCTTTACAATGAGCCATGTCACAATTTTTTCTATTCAGCACTTTCGGAGATATGGAGGTGCTAGGTTTTTCGGTTTTTCCAAGATGGCGGCCGACCACGTGACTGATGACGTCATCATTAACATATTTTATTCCCCATGGAGAGTTCTTTACAATGAGCCATGTCTCAATTTTTTCTGTTCAGCACTTTTGGAGATATAGTGGTGCAAAGTTTTGCTGTTTTTCCAAGATGGCGGCCGACCACGTGACTGATGACGTCATCATTAACATATTTTATTCCCCATGGAGAGTTCTTTACAATGAGCCATGTCTCAATTTTTTCTCTACAGTACTTTCGGAGATATAGAGGTGCAAAGTTTTTCGGTTTTTCCAAGATGGCGGCCGAACCACGTCACCGATGACGTCATCAATTGGGCACAGTCTATTCCAGGGCAAGACCAATATGTGTGCAAAGTTTGGCGATTCTACGTGCAACGGTGTAGACGCAGTGCTGCAAACAGACAGACAGACAGACAAACAGACAAACAGACAAACAGACAAATGAAAAATCGGTCAGAGACCGAGGACTTGCCGGAATGTACTTTTTTATCGGCCATTTAGGACAAATATGGCGGCTGAACCACGTGACCGATGACGTCATCATTAACATATTTTATTCCCCATGGAGAGTTCTTTACAATGAGCCATGTCTCAATTTTTTCTGTTCAGCACTTTTGGAAATATAGTGGTGCAAAGTTTTGCCGTTTTTCCAAGATGGCGGCTGACCACGTGACATATGACGTCATCATTATCATATTTTATACCCCATGGAGAGTTCGTTACAATGAGCCATGTCTCAATTTTTTCTGTTCAGCACTTTTGGAGATATAGTGGCGCAACGTTTTGCCGTTTTTCCAAGATGGCGACCGAACCACGTGACTGATGACGTCATCAATTGGGCACAGTCTATTCCAGGGCAAGACCAATATGTGTGCAAAGTTTGGCGATTCTACGTGCAACGGTGTAGACGCAGTGCTGCAAACAGACAGACAGACAAACAGACAGACAAACAGATGAAAAATCGGTCAGAGACCGAGGACTTGCCGGAATGTACTTTTTTATCCGCCATTTAGGACAAATATGGCGGCCGAACCACGTGACCGATGACGTCATCATTAACATATTTTATTCCCCATGGAGAGTTCTTTACAATGAGCCATGCCTCAATTTTTTCTATTCAGGACTTTTGGAGATGTGGAGGTGCAGAGTTTTTCGGTTTTTCCAAGATGGCGGCCGAACCACGTGACTGATGACGTCATCATTAACATATTTTATTCCCCATGGAGAGTTCTTTACAATGAGCCATGTCTCAATTTTTTCTGTTCAGCACTTTTGGAGATATAGTGGTGCAAAGTTTTGCCGTTTTTCCAAGATGGCGGCCGACCACGTGACATATGACATCATCATTAACATATTTTATTCCCCATGGAGAGTTCTTTACAATGAGCCATGTCTCAATTTTTTCTGTTCAGGACTTTTGGAGATTTTGTGGTGCAAAGTTTTGCCGTTTTTCCAAGATGGTGGCCGACCACGTGACTGATGACGTCATCATTAACATATTTTATTCCCCATGGAGAGTTCTTTACAATGAGCCATGTCTCAATTTTTTCTGTTCAGCACTTTTGGAGATATAGTGGTGCAAAGTTTTTCGGTTTTTCCAAGATGGCGGCCGTCCACGTGACATATGACGTCATCATTAACATATTTTATTCCCCATGGAGAGTTCTTTACAATGAGCCAGGTCTCAATTTTTTCTGTTCAGCACTTTTGGAGATATAGTGGCGCAACGTTTTGCCGTTTTTCCAAGATGGCGACCGAACCACGTGACTGATGACGTCATCATTTACATATTTTATTCCCCATGGAGAGTTCTTTACAATGAGCCATGTCTCAATTTTTTCTGTTCAGTACTTTCGGAGATATAGAGGTGCAAAGTTTTTCGGTTTTTCCAAGATGGCGGCCAAACCACGTCACCGATGACGTCATCAATTGGGCACAGTCTATTCCAGGGCAAGACCAATATTTGTGCAAAGTTTGGCGATTCTACGTGCAACGGTGTAGACGCAGTGCTGCAAACAGACAGACAAACAGACAGACAGACAGACAGACAGACAAACAAACGAACAGATCAACATACTTGCCGGAAAATTTTTCCGGCAAGTAACAAACGAACAGATCAACATACTTGCCGGAAATTTTTCCGGCAAGTAACAAACAGACAAACGAACAGATCAACATACTTGCCGGAAAAAATTTTCCGGCAAGTAACAAACGAACAGATCAACATACTTGCCGGAACATTTTTCCGGCAAGTAACAAATGAAAAATCGGTCAGAGACCGAGGACTTGCCAGAATGTACTTTTTTATCGGCCATTTAGAACAAATATGGCGGCCGAACTACGTGATACATGACGTCATCATTAACATATTTTATTCCCCATGGAGAGTTCTTTACAATGAGCCATCTCTCAATTTTTTCCATTCTGCACTTTTGGAGATATAGTGGTGCAAAGTTTTCCCGTGTTTCCAAGATGGCGGCCGAACCACGTGACCAATGGCATCATCATTAACATATTTTATTCCCCATGGAGAGTTCTTTACAATGAGCCATGTCTCAATTTTTTCTATTCAGCACTTTCGGAGATATGGAGGTGCTAGGTTTTTCGGTTTTTCCAAGATGGCGGCCGAACCACGTGACCTATGACGTCATTATTAACATATTTTATTCCCCATGGAGAGTTCTTTACAATGAGCCATGCCTCAATTTTTTCTGTTCAGCACTTTTGGAGATTTCGTGGCGCAACGTTTTGCCGTTTTTCCAAGATGGCGGCCGACCACGTGACATATGACGTCATCATTAACATATTTTATTCCCCATGGAGAGTTCTTTACAATGAGCCATGTCTCAATTTTTTCTGTTCAGCACTTTTGGAGATATAGTGGCGCAACGTTTTGCCGTTTTTCCAAGATGGCGACCGAACCACGTGACTGATGACGTCATCATTTACATATTTTATTCCCCATGGAGAGTTCTTTACAATGAGCCATGTCTCAATTTTTTCTGTTCAGTACTTTCGGAGATATAGAGGTGCAAAGTTTTTCGGTTTTTCCAAGATGGCGGCCGAACCACGTCACCGATGACGTCATCAATTGGGCACAGTCTATTCCAGGGCAAGACCAATATGTGTGCAAAGTTTGGCGATTCTACGTGCAACGGTGTAGACGCAGTGCTGCAAACAGACAGACAGACAAACAGACAGACAGACAGACAGACAAACAAACGAACAGATCAACATACTTGCTGGAAAATTTTTCCGGCAAGTAACAAACAGACAGACAAACAAACGAACAGATCAACATACTTGCCGGAATCTTTTCCGGCAAGTAACAAACAGACAGACAAACAGAAAAACAGACAAATGAAAAATCGGTCAGAGACCGAGGACTTGCCGGAATTTACTTTTTTGTCGGCCATTTAGGACAAATATGGCGGCCGAACCATGTGACCGATGACATCATCATTAACATATTTTATTCCCCATGGAGAGTTCTTTACAATGAGCCACGTCTCAATTTTTTCTATTCAGCACTTCCGGAGATATATCGAGGTGCTAAGTTTTTTGGTTTTTCCAAGATGGCGGCCGAACCACGTGACCGATGACATCATTATTAACATATTTTATTCCCCATGGAGAGTTCTTTCCAATGAGCCATGTCTCATTTTTTCTATTCAGCACTGGAGGTGCAAAGTTTTTCGGTTTTTCCAAGATGGCGGCCGGACCACGTGACCGATGACGTCATCATTAACATATTTTATTCCCCATGGAGAGTTCTTTACAATGAGCCATGTCTCAATTTTTTCTATTCAGCACTTTCAGAGATGTGGAGGTGCAAAAATTTTCGGTTTTTCCAAGATGGCGGCCGAACCACGTGACCTATGACGTCATTATTATCATATTTTATTCCCCATGGAGAGTTCTTTACAATGAGCCGTGTCTCAATTTTTTCTGTTCAGCACTTTTGGAGATTTTGTGGTGCAAAGTTTGCCGTTTTTCCAAGATGGCGGCCGACCACGTGACTGATGACGTCATCATTAACATATTTTATTCCCCATGGAGAGTTCTTTACAATGAGCCATGTTTCAATTTTTTCTGTTCAGCACTTTTGGAGATATAGTGGTGCAAAGTTTTGCCGTTTTTCGAAGATGGCGGCCGACCACGTGACATATGACGTCATCATTAACATATTTTATTCCCCATGGAGAGTTCTTTACAATGAGCCACGTCTCAATTTTTTCTGTTCAGCACTTTTGGAGATATAGTGGTGCAACGTTTTGCCGTTTTTCCAAGATGGCGACCGAACCACGTGACTGATAACGTCATCATTTACATATTTTATTCCCCATGGAGAGTTCTTTACAATGAGCCATGTCTAAATTTTTTCTGTTCAGTACTTTCGGAGATATAGAGGTGCAAAGTTTTTCGGTTTTTCCAAGATGGCGGCCGAACCACCTGACTGATGACGTCATCATTAACATATTTTATTCACCATGGAGAGTTATTTACAATGAGCCATGTCTCAATTTTTTCTATTCAGCACATTCAGAGATATGGAGGTGCAAATTTTTTCGCTTTTTCCAAGATGGCGGCCGAACCACGTGACATATGACGTCATCATTAACAAATTTTATTCCCCATGGAGAGTTCTTTACAATGAGCCATGTCTCAATTTTTTCTATTCAGCACTTTTGGAGATATGGAGGTGCAAAGTTTTTCGGTTTTTCCAAGATGGCGGCCGAACCACGTGACAGATGACGTCATCAACATGTGTTATTCCCCATGGAGAGTTCTTTACAATGAGCCATGTCTCAATTTTTTCTATTCAGTACTTTCAGAGCTATGGAGGTGCAAAGTTTTGCCGTTTTTCCAAGATGGCAGCCGAACGACGTGACCTATGACGTCATCATTAACATATTTTATTCCCCATGGAGAGTTCTTTACAATGAGGCATGTCTCAATTTTTTCTGTTCAGCACTTTTGGAGATTTCGTGGTGCAAAGTTTTGCCGTTTTTCCAAGATGGCGACCGACCACGTGACTGATGACGTCATCATTAACATATTTTATTCCCCATGGAGAGTTCTTTACAATGAGCCATGTCTCAATTTTTTCTGTTCAGCACGTTTGGAGATATAGTGGCGCAACGTTTTGCCGTTTTTCCAAGATGGCGACCGAACCACGTGACTGATGACGTCATCATTTACATATTTTATTCCCCATGGAGAGTTCTTTACAATGAGCCATGTCTCAATTTTTCCTGTTCAGTACTTTCGGAGATATAGAGGTGCAAAGTTTTTCGGTTTTTCCAAGATGGCGGCCGAACCACGTCACCGATGACGTCATCAATTGGGCACAGTCTATTCCAGGGCAAGACCAATATGTGTGCAAAGTTTGGCGATTCTACGTGCAACGGTGTAGACGCAGTGCTGCAAACAGACAGACAAACAGACAGACAGACAGACAGACAGACAAATGAAAAATCGGTCAGAGACCGAGGACTTGCCGGAATGTACTTTTTTATTGGCCATTTAGGACAAATATGGCGGCCGAACCACGTGACCGATGACGTCATCATTAACATATTTTATTCCCCATGGAGAGTTCTTTTCAATGAGCCATGTCTCAATTTTTTCTATTCAGCACTTTCGGAGATGTGGAGGTTTCGGTTTTTCCAATATGGCGGCCGAACCACGTGACCGATGACGTCATCATTAACCTATTTTATTCCACATGGAGAGTTCTTTACAATGAGCCATGTCTCAATTTTTTCTATTCAGCACTTTCGGAGATATGGAGGTGCAAAGTTTTTCGGTTTTTCCAAGATGGCGGCCGACCACGTGACTGATGACGTCATCATTAACATATTTTATTCCCCATGGAGAGTTCTTTACAATGAGCCATGTCTCAATTTTTTCTGTTCAGCACTTTTGGAGATATAGTGGTGCAAATTTTTGCCGTTTTTCCAAGATGGCGGCCGACCACGTGACATATGACGTCATCATTAACATATTTTATTCCCCATGGAGAGTTCTTTACAATGAGCCATGTCTCAATTTTTTCTGTACAGTACTTTCGGAGATATAGAGGTGCAAAGTTTTTCGGTTTTTCCAAGATGGCGGCCGAACCACGTCACCGATGACGTCATCAATTGGGCACAGTCTATTCCAGGGCAAGACCAATATGTGTGCAAAGTTTGGCGATTCTACGTGCAACGGTGTAGACGCAGTGCTGCAAACAGACAGACAAACAGACAAACAGACAGATGAAAAATCGGTCAGAGACCGAGGACTTGCCGGAATGTACTTTTTGATTGGCCATTTAGGACAAATATGGCGGCCGAACCACGTGACTGATGACGTCATCATTAACATATTTTATTCCCCATGGAGAGTTCTTTACATTGAGCCACGTCCCAAGTTTTTCTATTCAGGACTTTCGGAGATATGGAGGTGTAACGTTTTCCGGTTTTTCCAAGATGGCGGCCGAACCACGTGACATATGACCTCATCATTAACATATTTTATTCCCCATGGAGAGTTCTTTACAATGAGCCATGTCTCAATTTTTTCTGTTCAGCACTTTTGGAGATATAGTGGTGCAAAGTTTTGCCGTTTTTCCAAGATGGCGGCCGACCACGTGACATATGACATCATCATTAACATATTTTATTCCCCATGGAGAGTTCTTTACAATGAGCCATGTCTCAATTTTTTCTGTTCAGCACTTTTGGAGATTTCGTGGTGCAAAGTTTTGCCGTTTTTCCAAGATGGCAGCCGACCACGTGACCGGTGACGTCATCATTAACATATTTTATTCCCCATGGAGAGTTCTTTACAATGAGCCATGTCTCAATTTTTTCTGTTCAGCACTTTTGGAGATATAGTGGTGCAAAGTTTTGCCGTTTTTCCAAGATGGCGGCCGACCACGTGACATATGACGTCATCATTAACATATTTTATTCCCCATGGAGAGTTCTTTACAATGAGCCATGTCTCAATTTTTTCTGTTCAGCACTTTTGGAGATATAGTGGCGCAACGTTTTGCCGTTTTTCCAAGATGGCGACCGAACCACGTGACTGATGACGTCATCATTTACATATTTTATTCCCCATGGAGAGTTCTTTACAATGAGCCATGTCTCAATTTTTTATGTTCAGTACTTTCGGAGATATAGAGGTGCAAAAAATTTTCGGTTTTTCCAAGATGGCGGCCGAATCACGTCACCGATGACGTCATCAATTGGGCACAGTCTATTCCAGGGCAAGACCAATATGTGTGCAAAGTTTGGCGATTCTCCGTGCAACGGTGTAGACGCAGTGCTGCAAACAGACAGACAAACAGACAGACAGACAAACAGATGAAAAATCGGTCAGAGACCGAGAACTTGCCGGAATTTACTTTATCGGCCATTTAGGACAAATATGGCGGCCGAACCACGTCACCGATGACGTCATCATTAACATATTTTATTTCCCATAGAGTTCTTTACAATGAGCCATGTCACAATTTTTTCTATTCAGCACTTTCGGAGATATGGAGGTGCTAGGTTTTTCGGTTTTTCCAAGATGGCGGCCGACCACGTGACTGATGACGTCATCATTAACATATTTTATTCCCCATGGAGAGTTCTTTACAATGAGCCATGTCTCAATTTTTTCTGTTCAGCACTTTTGGAGATATAGTGGTGCAAAGTTTTGCTGTTTTTCCAAGATGGCGGCCGACCACGTGACTGATGACGTCATCATTAACATATTTTATTCCCCATGGAGAGTTCTTTACAATGAGCCATGTCTCAATTTTTTCTCTACAGTACTTTCGGAGATATAGAGGTGCAAAGTTTTTCGGTTTTTCCAAGATGGCGGCCGAACCACGTCAACGATGACGTCATCAATTGGGCACAGTCTATTCCAGGGCAAGACCAATATGTGTGCAAAGTTTGGCGATTCTACGTGCAACGGTGTAGACGCAGTGCTGCAAACAGACAGACAGACAGACAAACAGACAAACAGACAAACAGACAAATGAAAAATCGGTCAGAGACCGAGGACTTGCCGGAATGTACTTTTTTATCGGCCATTTAGGACAAATATGGCGGCTGAACCACGTGACCGATGACGTCATCATTAACATATTTTATTCCCCATGGAGAGTTCTTTACAATGAGCCATGTCTCAATTTTTTCTGTTCAGCACTTTTGGAAATATAGTGGTGCAAAGTTTTGCCGTTTTTCCAAGATGGCGGCTGACCACGTGACATATGACGTCATCATTATCATATTTTATACCCCATGGAGAGTTCGTTACAATGAGCCATGTCTCAATTTTTTCTGTTCAGCACTTTTGGAGATATAGTGGCGCAACGTTTTGCCGTTTTTCCAAGATGGCGACCGAACCACGTGACTGATGACGTCATCAATTGGGCACAGTCTATTCCAGGGCAAGACCAATATGTGTGCAAAGTTTGGCGATTCTACGTGCAACGGTGTAGACGCAGTGCTGCAAACAGACAGACAGACAAACAGACAGACAAACAGATGAAAAATCGGTCAGAGACCGAGGACTTGCCGGAATGTACTTTTTTATCCGCCATTTAGGACAAATATGGCGGCCGAACCACGTGACCGATGACGTCATCATTAACATATTTTATTCCCCATGGAGAGTTCTTTACAATGAGCCATGCCTCAATTTTTTCTATTCAGGACTTTTGGAGATGTGGAGGTGCAGAGTTTTTCGGTTTTTCCAAGATGGCGGCCGAACCACGTGACTGATGACGTCATCATTAACATATTTTATTCCCCATGGAGAGTTCTTTACAATGAGCCATGTCTCAATTTTTTCTGTTCAGCACTTTTGGAGATATAGTGGTGCAAAGTTTTGCCGTTTTTCCAAGATGGCGGCCGACCACGTGACATATGACATCATCATTAACATATTTTATTCCCCATGGAGAGTTCTTTACAATGAGCCATGTCTCAATTTTTTCTGTTCAGGACTTTTGGAGATTTTGTGGTGCAAAGTTTTGCCGTTTTTCCAAGATGGTGGCCGACCACGTGACTGATGACGTCATCATTAACATATTTTATTCCCCATGGAGAGTTCTTTACAATGAGCCATGTCTCAATTTTTTCTGTTCAGCACTTTTGGAGATATAGTGGTGCAAAGTTTTTCGGTTTTTCCAAGATGGCGGCCGTCCACGTGACATATGACGTCATCATTAACATATTTTATTCCCCATGGAGAGTTCTTTACAATGAGCCAGGTCTCAATTTTTTCTGTTCAGCACTTTTGGAGATATAGTGGCGCAACGTTTTGCCGTTTTTCCAAGATGGCGACCGAACCACGTGACTGATGACGTCATCATTTACATATTTTATTCCCCATGGAGAGTTCTTTACAATGAGCCATGTCTCAATTTTTTCTGTTCAGTACTTTCGGAGATATAGAGGTGCAAAGTTTTTCGGTTTTTCCAAGATGGCGGCCAAACCACGTCACCGATGACGTCATCAATTGGGCACAGTCTATTCCAGGGCAAGACCAATATTTGTGCAAAGTTTGGCGATTCTACGTGCAACGGTGTAGACGCAGTGCTGCAAACAGACAGACAAACAGACAGACAGACAGACAGACAGACAAACAAACGAACAGATCAACATACTTGCCGGAAAATTTTTCCGGCAAGTAACAAACGAACAGATCAACATACTTGCCGGAAATTTTTCCGGCAAGTAACAAACAGACAAACGAACAGATCAACATACTTGCCGGAAAAAATTTTCCGGCAAGTAACAAACGAACAGATCAACATACTTGCCGGAACATTTTTCCGGCAAGTAACAAATGAAAAATCGGTCAGAGACCGAGGACTTGCCAGAATGTACTTTTTTATCGGCCATTTAGAACAAATATGGCGGCCGAACTACGTGATACATGACGTCATCATTAACATATTTTATTCCCCATGGAGAGTTCTTTACAATGAGCCATCTCTCAATTTTTTCCATTCTGCACTTTTGGAGATATAGTGGTGCAAAGTTTTCCCGTGTTTCCAAGATGGCGGCCGAACCACGTGACCAATGGCATCATCATTAACATATTTTATTCCCCATGGAGAGTTCTTTACAATGAGCCATGTCTCAATTTTTTCTATTCAGCACTTTCGGAGATATGGAGGTGCTAGGTTTTTCGGTTTTTCCAAGATGGCGGCCGAACCACGTGACCTATGACGTCATTATTAACATATTTTATTCCCCATGGAGAGTTCTTTACAATGAGCCATGCCTCAATTTTTTCTGTTCAGCACTTTTGGAGATTTCGTGGCGCAACGTTTTGCCGTTTTTCCAAGATGGCGGCCGACCACGTGACATATGACGTCATCATTAACATATTTTATTCCCCATGGAGAGTTCTTTACAATGAGCCATGTCTCAATTTTTTCTGTTCAGCACTTTTGGAGATATAGTGGCGCAACGTTTTGCCGTTTTTCCAAGATGGCGACCGAACCACGTGACTGATGACGTCATCATTTACATATTTTATTCCCCATGGAGAGTTCTTTACAATGAGCCATGTCTCAATTTTTTCTGTTCAGTACTTTCGGAGATATAGAGGTGCAAAGTTTTTCGGTTTTTCCAAGATGGCGGCCGAACCACGTCACCGATGACGTCATCAATTGGGCACAGTCTATTCCAGGGCAAGACCAATATGTGTGCAAAGTTTGGCGATTCTACGTGCAACGGTGTAGACGCAGTGCTGCAAACAGACAGACAGACAAACAGACAGACAGACAGACAGACAAACAAACGAACAGATCAACATACTTGCTGGAAAATTTTTCCGGCAAGTAACAAACAGACAGACAAACAAACGAACAGATCAACATACTTGCCGGAATCTTTTCCGGCAAGTAACAAACAGACAGACAAACAGAAAAACAGACAAATGAAAAATCGGTCAGAGACCGAGGACTTGCCGGAATTTACTTTTTTGTCGGCCATTTAGGACAAATATGGCGGCCGAACCATGTGACCGATGACATCATCATTAACATATTTTATTCCCCATGGAGAGTTCTTTACAATGAGCCACGTCTCAATTTTTTCTATTCAGCACTTCCGGAGATATATCGAGGTGCTAAGTTTTTTGGTTTTTCCAAGATGGCGGCCGAACCACGTGACCGATGACATCATTATTAACATATTTTATTCCCCATGGAGAGTTCTTTCCAATGAGCCATGTCTCATTTTTTCTATTCAGCACTGGAGGTGCAAAGTTTTTCGGTTTTTCCAAGATGGCGGCCGGACCACGTGACCGATGACGTCATCATTAACATATTTTATTCCCCATGGAGAGTTCTTTACAATGAGCCATGTCTCAATTTTTTCTATTCAGCACTTTCAGAGATGTGGAGGTGCAAAAATTTTCGGTTTTTCCAAGATGGCGGCCGAACCACGTGACCTATGACGTCATTATTATCATATTTTATTCCCCATGGAGAGTTCTTTACAATGAGCCGTGTCTCAATTTTTTCTGTTCAGCACTTTTGGAGATTTTGTGGTGCAAAGTTTGCCGTTTTTCCAAGATGGCGGCCGACCACGTGACTGATGACGTCATCATTAACATATTTTATTCCCCATGGAGAGTTCTTTACAATGAGCCATGTCTCAATTTTTTCTGTTCAGCACTTTTGGAGATATAGTGGTGCAAAGTTTTGCCGTTTTTCCAAGATGGCGGCCGACCACGTGACATATGACGTCATCATTAACATATTTTATTCCCCATGGAGAGTTCTTTACAATGAGCCATGTCTCAATTTTTTCTGTTCAGGACTTTTGGAGATTTTGTGGTGCAAAGTTTTGCCGTTTTTCCAAGATGGTGGCCGACCACGTGACTGATGACGTCATCATTAACATATTTTATTCCCCATGGAGAGTTCTTTACAATGAGCCATGTCTCAATTTTTTCTGTTCAGCACTTTTGGAGATATAGTGGTGCAAAGTTTTTCGGTTTTTCCAAGATGGCGGCCGTCCACGTGACATATGACGTCATCATTAACATATTTTATTCCCCATGGAGAGTTCTTTACAATGAGCCAGGTCTCAATTTTTTCTGTTCAGCACTTTTGGAGATATAGTGGCGCAACGTTTTGCCGTTTTTCCAAGATGGCGACCGAACCACGTGACTGATGACGTCATCATTTACATATTTTATTCCCCATGGAGAGTTCTTTACAATGAGCCATGTCTCAATTTTTTCTGTTCAGTACTTTCGGAGATATAGAGGTGCAAAGTTTTTCGGTTTTTCCAAGATGGCGGCCAAACCACGTCACCGATGACGTCATCAATTGGGCACAGTCTATTCCAGGGCAAGACCAATATTTGTGCAAAGTTTGGCGATTCTACGTGCAACGGTGTAGACGCAGTGCTGCAAACAGACAGACAAACAGACAGACAGACAGACAGACAGACAAACAAATGAACAGATCAACATACTTGCCGGAAAATTTTTCCGGCAAGTAACAAACGAACAGATCAACATACTTGCCGGAAATTTTTCCGGCAAGTAACAAACAGACAAACGAACAGATCAACATACTTGCCGGAAAAAATTTTCCGGCAAGTAACAAACGAACAGATCAACATACTTGCCGGAACATTTTTCCGGCAAGTAACAAATGAAAAATCGGTCAGAGACCGAGGACTTGCCAGAATGTACTTTTTTATCGGCCATTTAGAACAAATATGGCGGCCGAACTACGTGATACATGACGTCATCATTAACATATTTTATTCCCCATGGAGAGTTCTTTACAATGAGCCATCTCTCAATTTTTTCCATTCTGCACTTTTGGAGATATAGTGGTGCAAAGTTTTCCCGTGTTTCCAAGATGGCGGCCGAACCACGTGACCAATGGCATCATCATTAACATATTTTATTCCCCATGGAGAGTTCTTTACAATGAGCCATGTCTCAATTTTTTCTATTCAGCACTTTCGGAGATATGGAGGTGCTAGGTTTTTCGGTTTTTCCAAGATGGCGGCCGAACCACGTGACCTATGACGTCATTATTAACATATTTTATTCCCCATGGAGAGTTCTTTACAATGAGCCATGCCTCAATTTTTTCTGTTCAGCACTTTTGGAGATTTCGTGGCGCAACGTTTTGCCGTTTTTCCAAGATGGCGGCCGACCACGTGACATATGACGTCATCATTAACATATTTTATTCCCCATGGAGAGTTCTTTACAATGAGCCATGTCTCAATTTTTTCTGTTCAGCACTTTTGGAGATATAGTGGCGCAACGTTTTGCCGTTTTTCCAAGATGGCGACCGAACCACGTGACTGATGACGTCATCATTTACATATTTTATTCCCCATGGAGAGTTCTTTACAATGAGCCATGTCTCAATTTTTTCTGTTCAGTACTTTCGGAGATATAGAGGTGCAAAGTTTTTCGGTTTTTCCAAGATGGCGGCCGAACCACGTCACCGATGACGTCATCAATTGGGCACAGTCTATTCCAGGGCAAGACCAATATGTGTGCAAAGTTTGGCGATTCTACGTGCAACGGTGTAGACGCAGTGCTGCAAACAGACAGACAGACAAACAGACAGACAGACAGACAGACAAACAAACGAACAGATCAACATACTTGCTGGAAAATTTTTCCGGCAAGTAACAAACAGACAGACAAACAAACGAACAGATCAACATACTTGCCGGAATCTTTTCCGGCAAGTAACAAACAGACAGACAAACAGAAAAACAGACAAATGAAAAATCGGTCAGAGACCGAGGACTTGCCGGAATTTACTTTTTTGTCGGCCATTTAGGACAAATATGGCGGCCGAACCATGTGACCGATGACATCATCATTAACATATTTTATTCCCCATGGAGAGTTCTTTACAATGAGCCACGTCTCAATTTTTTCTATTCAGCACTTCCGGAGATATATCGAGGTGCTAAGTTTTTTGGTTTTTCCAAGATGGCGGCCGAACCACGTGACCGATGACATCATTATTAACATATTTTATTCCCCATGGAGAGTTCTTTCCAATGAGCCATGTCTCATTTTTTCTATTCAGCACTGGAGGTGCAAAGTTTTTCGGTTTTTCCAAGATGGCGGCCGGACCACGTGACCGATGACGTCATCATTAACATATTTTATTCCCCATGGAGAGTTCTTTACAATGAGCCATGTCTCAATTTTTTCTATTCAGCACTTTCAGAGATGTGGAGGTGCAAAAATTTTCGGTTTTTCCAAGATGGCGGCCGAACCACGTGACCTATGACGTCATTATTATCATATTTTATTCCCCATGGAGAGTTCTTTACAATGAGCCGTGTCTCAATTTTTTCTGTTCAGCACTTTTGGAGATTTTGTGGTGCAAAGTTTGCCGTTTTTCCAAGATGGCGGCCGACCACGTGACTGATGACGTCATCATTAACATATTTTATTCCCCATGGAGAGTTCTTTACAATGAGCCATGTTTCAATTTTTTCTGTTCAGCACTTTTGGAGATATAGTGGTGCAAAGTTTTGCCGTTTTTCGAAGATGGCGGCCGACCACGTGACATATGACGTCATCATTAACATATTTTATTCCCCATGGAGAGTTCTTTACAATGAGCCACGTCTCAATTTTTTCTGTTCAGCACTTTTGGAGATATAGTGGTGCAACGTTTTGCCGTTTTTCCAAGATGGCGACCGAACCACGTGACTGATAACGTCATCATTTACATATTTTATTCCCCATGGAGAGTTCTTTACAATGAGCCATGTCTAAATTTTTTCTGTTCAGTACTTTCGGAGATATAGAGGTGCAAAGTTTTTCGGTTTTTCCAAGATGGCGGCCGAACCACCTGACTGATGACGTCATCATTAACATATTTTATTCACCATGGAGAGTTATTTACAATGAGCCATGTCTCAATTTTTTCTATTCAGCACATTCAGAGATATGGAGGTGCAAAATTTTTCGCTTTTTCCAAGATGGCGGCCGAACCACGTGACATATGACGTCATCATTAACAAATTTTATTCCCCATGGAGAGTTCTTTACAATGAGCCATGTCTCAATTTTTTCTATTCAGCACTTTTGGAGATATGGAGGTGCAAAGTTTTTCGGTTTTTCCAAGATGGCGGCCGAACCACGTGACAGATGACGTCATCAACATGTGTTATTCCCCATGGAGAGTTCTTTACAATGAGCCATGTCTCAATTTTTTCTATTCAGTACTTTCAGAGCTATGGAGGTGCAAAGTTTTGCCGTTTTTCCAAGATGGCAGCCGAACGACGTGACCTATGACGTCATCTTTAACATATTTTATTCCCCATGGAGAGTTCTTTACAATGAGGCATGTCTCAATTTTTTCTGTTCAGCACTTTTGGAGATTTCGTGGTGCAAAGTTTTGCCGTTTTTCCAAGATGGCGACCGACCACGTGACTGATGACGTCATCATTAACATATTTTATTCCCCATGGAGAGTTCTTTACAATGAGCCATGTCTCAATTTTTTCTGTTCAGCACGTTTGGAGATATAGTGGCGCAACGTTTTGCCGTTTTTCCAAGATGGCGACCGAACCACGTGACTGATGACGTCATCATTTACATATTTTATTCCCCATGGAGAGTTCTTTACAATGAGCCATGTCTCAATTTTTTCTGTTCAGTACTTTCGGAGATATAGAGGTGCAAAGTTTTTCGGTTTTTCCAAGATGGCGGCCGAACCACGTCACCGATGACGTCATCAATTGGGCACAGTCTATTCCAGGGCAAGACCAATATGTGTGCAAAGTTTGGCGATTCTACGTGCAACGGTGTAGACGCAGTGCTGCAAACAGACAGACAAACAGACAGACAGACAGACAGACAGACAAATGAAAAATCGGTCAGAGACCGAGGACTTGCCGGAATGTACTTTTTTATTGGCCATTTAGGACAAATATGGCGGCCGAACCACGTGACCGATGACGTCATCATTAACATATTTTATTCCCCATGGAGAGTTCTTTTCAATGAGCCATGTCTCAATTTTTTCTATTCAGCACTTTCGGAGATGTGGAGGTTTCGGTTTTTCCAATATGGCGGCCGAACCACGTGACATATGATGTCATCATTAACAAATTTTATTCCCCATGGAGAGGTCTTTACAATGAGCCATGTCTCAATTTTTTCCATTCTGCACTTTTGGAGATATAGTGGTGCAAAGTTTTTGCCGTTTTTCCAAGATGGCGGCCGACCACGTGACATATGACATCATCATTAACATATTTTATTCCCCATGGAGAGTTCTTTACAATGAGCCATGTCTCAATTTTTTCTGTTCAGCACTTTTGGAGATATAGTGGTGCAAAGTTTTGCCTTTTTTCCAAGATGGCGGCCGACCACGTGACATATGACATCATTAACATATTTTATTCCCCATGGAGAGTTTTTTACAATGAGCCATGTCTCAATTTTTTCTGTTCAGCACTTTTGGAGATTTTGTAGTGCAAAGTTTTGCCGTTTTTCCAAGATGGCGGCCGACCACGTGACTGATGACGTCATCATTAACATATTTTATTCCCCATGTGGAGTTCTTTACAATGAGCCATGTCTCAATTTTTTCTGTTCAGCACTTTTGGCGATATAGTGGTGCAAAGTTTTGCCGTTTTTCCAAGATGGCGGCCGACCACGTGACATATGACGTCATCATTAACATATTTTATTCCCATGGAGAGTTCTTTCCAATGAGCCATGTCTCAATTTTTTCTGTTCAGCACTTTTGGAGCTTTCGTGGTACAAAGTTTTGCCGTTTTTCCAAGATGGCGGCCGACCACGTGACTGATGACGTCATCATTAACATATTTTATTCCCCATGGAGAGTTCTTTACAATGAGCCATGTCTCAATTTTTTCTGTTCTGCACTTTTGGAGATATAGTGGTGCAAAGTTTTGCCGTTTTTCCAAGATGGCGGCCGACCACGTGACATATGACGTCATCATTAACAGATTGTTTTCCCCATGGAGAGTTCTTTACAATGAGCCATGTCTCAATTTTTTCTGTTCAGTACTTTCGGAGATATAGAGGTGCAAAGTTTTTCGGTTTTTCCAAGATGGCGGCCGAACCACGTCACCGATGACGTCATCAATTGGGCACAGTCTATTCCAGGGCAAGACCAATATGTGTGCAAAGTTTGGCGATTCTAATTGCAACGGTGTAGACGCAGTGCTGCAAACAGACAGACAGACAGACAAACAGACAAACAGACAAACAGACAAACAAACGAACAGATCAACATACTTGCCGGAATCTTTTCCGGCAAGTAATGAAAAATCGGTCAGAGACCGAGGACTTGCCGGAATGTACTTTTTTATCGGCCATTTAGAACAAATATGGCGGCCGAACTATGTGATACATGACGTCATCATTAACATATTTTATTCCCCATGGAGAGTTCTTTACAATGAGCCATACCTCAATTTTTTCTGTTCAGGACTTTTGGAGATGTGGAGGTGCAGAGTTTTTCGGTTTTTCCAAGATGGCGGCCGACCACGTGACTGATGACGTCATCATTAACATATTTTATTCCCCATGGAGAGTTCTTTACAATGAGCCATGTCTCAATTTTTTCTGTTCAGCACTTTTGGAGTTATAGTGGTGAAAATATTTGCCGTTTTTACCAAGATGGCGGCCGACCACGTGACATATGACGTCATCATTAACATATTTTATTCCCCATGGAGAGTTCTTTACAATGAGCCATGTCTCAATTTTTTCTGTTCAGTACTTTCGGAGATATAGAGGTGCAAAGTTTTTCGGTTTTTCCAAGATGGCGGCCGAACCACGTCACCGATGACGTCATCAATTGGGCACAGTCTATTCCAGGGCAAGACCAATATGTGTGCAAAGTTTGGCGATTCTACGTGCAACGGTGTAGACGCAGTGCTGCAAACAGACAGACAGACAGACAGACAGACAGACAGACAGACAAACAGACAGACAAACGAACAGATCAACATACTTGCCGGAAAAATTTTTCCGGCAAGTAACAAACGAACAGATCAACATACTTGCCGGAAAATTTTTCCGGCAAGTAATGAAAAATCGGTCAGAGACCGAGGACTTGCCGGAATATACTTTTTTATTGGCCATTTAGGACAAATATGGCGGCCGAACCACATGGCCGATGACGTCATCATTAACATATTTTATTCCCCATGGAGAGTTCTTTACAATGAGCCATGTCTCAATTTTTTCTGTTCAGCACTTTTGGAGATATAGTGGTGCAAAGTTTTGCCGTTTTTCCAAGATGGCGGCCGAACCACGTGACTGATGAGGTCATCATTAACATATTTTATTGCCCATGGAGAGTTCTTTACAATGAGCCATGTCTCAATTTTTTCTATTCAGCACTTTCGGAGATATGGAGGTGCAAAGTTTTTCGGATTTTCAAAGATGGCGGCCGAATCACGTGACCGATGACGTCATCATTAACATATTGTATTCTCCATGGAGAGTTCTTTGCAATGAGCCATGTCTCAATTTTTTCTATTCAGTACATTCAGAGATATGGATGTGCAAATTTTTTCGGTTTTTCCAAGATGGCGGCCGACCACGTGACTGATGACGTCATCATTAACATATTTTATTCCCCATGTGGAGTTCTTTACAATGAGCCATGTCTCAATTTTTTCTGTTCAGCACTTTTGGCGATATAGTGGTGCAACGTTTTGCCGTTTTTCCAAGATGGCGGCCGACCACGTGACATATGACGTCATCATTAACATATTTTATTCCCCATGGAGAGTTCTTTACAATGAGCCATGTCTCAATTTTTTCTGTTCAGCACTTTTGGAGATATCGTGGCGCAACGTTTTGCCGTTTTTCCAAGATGGCGACCGAACCACGTGACTGATGACGTCATCATTTACATATTTTATTCCGCATGGAGAGTTCTTTACAATGAGCCATGTCTCAATTTTTTCTGTTCAGCACTTTCGGAGATGTGGAGGTGCAGAGTTTTTCGGTTTTTCCAAGATGGCGGCCGAACCACGTGACCGATGACGTCATCAATTGGGCACAGTCTATTCCAGGGCAAGACCAATATGTGTGCAAAGTTTGGCGATTCTACGTGCAACGGTGTAGACGCAGTGCTGCAAACAGACAGACAGACAGACAGACAAACAGACAAACGAACAGATCAACATACTTGCCGGAAAAATTTTTCCGGCAAGTAATGAAAAATCGGTCAGAGACCGAGGACTTGCCGGAATGTACTCTTTTATCGGCCATTTAAGACAAATATGGCGTCCGAACCACGTGATAGATGACGTCATCATTAACATATACTAGGGCATGCCCGTACTATATCTATATCTAAAATTATATCCCCCCCCTCTATTTACATGAAATGGTTTGGTCCAAAGCGAACGGCTTGCGAGTGGTGACAATCCCCCCCCTCTATTTACATGCAATGGTTTGGTCCAAAGCGAACGGCTTCCGGAGTTTGGTAAAGAAATCGCCATCGCGTGCACAAACGCGCAGGAAAGCGAATGAAACGCAAATTCGTTTTTATTAGTTGTAAAACATAGTTTAACGCCAACATAGTTTGCAAACGTGAAATAAATGAATACGCTCTCAAATGTGCCATCCGAGGCAGAGTGTGCCCGCCACGTTCGGCACACGCGATCGTTCGCTGCTCTCTGATTGGTTGAATCGTTTTTTGGACATAGCTCGGTAAGTAATTGTCCGATTAATATGAAACCTTGAAAAGGCACATCCTCGGGTCCCCAGCAATATACCTGGCAAGTTAAAAGTATATCGGACCCGTGGTTGTCGAGAAACAGCGGTCACAGACAAACGTACAGACAGACAGAGATTACTGGAATTATAGATAGATTATTCCCCATGGAGAGTTCTTCACAAAGAGCCATGTCTCAACTTTTTCTATTCAGCACTTTTGGAGATATGGAGGTGCTACGTTTTTCGGTTTTTCCAAGATGGCAGCCGAACCACGTGACCTATGATGTCATCATTAACATATTTTATTCCCCATGGAGAGTTCTTTACAATGAGCCATGTCTCAATTTTTTCTATTCAGCACTTTCAGAGATATGGAGGTGCACAATTTTTCGGTTTTTCCAAGATGGCGGCCGAACCACGTGACATATGACGTCATCATTAACATATTTTATTCCCCATTGAGAGTTCTTTACAATGAGCCATGTCTCAATTTTTTCCATTCTGCACTTTTGGAGATATAGTGGTGCAAAGTTTTCCCATTTTTCCAAGATGGCGGCCGAACCACGTGACCGATGGCGTCATCATTAACATATTTTATTCCCCATGGAGAGTTCTTTACAATGAGCCATGTCTCAATTTTTTCTGTTCAGCACTTTTGGAGATTTTGTGGTGCAAAGTTTTGCCGTTTTTCCAAGATGGCGGCCGACCACGTGACTGATGACGTCATCATTAACATATTTTATTCCCCATGGAGAGTTCTTTACAATGAGCCATGTCTCAATTATTTCTGTTCAGCACTTTTGGAGATATAGTGGTGCAAAGTTTTGCCGTTTTTCCAAGATGGCGGCCGACCACGTGACATATGACGTCATCATTAACATATTTTATTCCCCATGGAGAGTTCTTTCCAATGAGCCATGTCTCAATTTTTTCTGTTCAGCACTTTTGGAGATATAGTGGCACAACGATTTGCCGTTTTTCCAAGATGGCGACCGAACCACGTGAATGATGACGTCATCATTTACATATTTTATTCCCCATGGAGAGTTCTTTACAATGAGCCATGTCTCAATTTTTTCTGTTCAGTACTTTCGGAGATATAGAGGTGCAAATTTATTCGGTTTTTCCAAGATGGCGGCCGAACCACGTCACCGATGACGTCATCATTGGGGCACAGTATATTAGAGGGCAAGACCATTATGTGTGCAAAGTTTGGCGATTCTCCGTGCAACGGTGTAGACGCAGTGCTGCAAACAGACAAACAGACAGATGAAAAATCGGTCAGAGACCGAGGACTTGCCGGAATTTACTTTTTCATTGGGGATTTAGGACAAATATGGCGGCCGAACCACGTGACCGATGACGTCATCATTAACATATTTTATTCCCCATGGACATTTCTTTCCAATGAGCCATGTCTCAATTTTTTCTATTCAGCACTTTTGGAGATATGGAGATGCGAATTTTTTCGGTTTTTCCAAGATGGCGGCCGAACCACGTGACCTATGACGTCATCATTAACATATTATATTCCCCATGGACATTTCTTTCCAATGAGCCATGTCTCAATTTTTTCTGTTCAGCACTTTCGGAGATATAGAGGTGCAAAGCTTTTCCAAGATGGCGGCCGAACCACGTGATCTATAACGTCATCACTCATCAGTAACATATTTTATTCGCCATGAAGAGTTCTTTGCAATGAGCCATATCTAAATTTTTTCTATTCAGCACTTTCGGAGATATGGACGTGCAAAATTTTTCGGTTTTCCCAAGATGGCGGCCGAACCACGTGACCGATGGCATCATCATTAACATATTTTATTCCCCATGGAGGGTTCTTTACAATGAGCCATGTCTCAATTTTTTCTGTTCAGTACTTTCGGAGATATAGTGGCACAAATGTTTTCGGTTTTTCCAAGATGGCGGCCGAACCACGTGACTGATGACGTCATCATTAACATATTTTATTCCCCATGGAGAGTTCTTTACAATGAGCCATGTCTCAATTTTTTCTGTTGCGTACTTTCGGAGATATGGAGGTGCAAAGTTTTTCGGTTTTTCCAAGATGGCGGCCGACCACGTGACATATGACGTCATCATTAACATATTTTATTCCCCATGGAGAGTTCTTTACAATGAGCCAGGTCTCAATTTTTTCTGTTCAGCACTTTTGGAGATATAGTGGCGCAACGTTTTGCCGTTTTTCCAAGATGGCGACCGAACCACGTGACTGATGACATCATCATTTACATATTTTATTCCCCATGGAGAGTTCTTTACAATGAGCCATGTCTCAATTTTTTCTGTTCAGTACTTTCGGAGCTATAGAGGTGCAAAGTTTTTCGGTTTTTCCAAGATGGCGGCCAAACCACGTCACCGGTGACGTCATCAATTGGGCACAGTCTATTACAGGGCAAGACCAATATTTGTGCAAAGTTTGGCGATTCTACGTGCAACGGTGTAGACGCAGTGCTGCAAACAGACAAACAGACAGACAGACAGACAGACAGACAAACAAATGAAAAATCGGTCAGAGACCGAGGACTTGCCGGAATGTACTCTTTTATCGGCCATTTAAGACAAATATGGCGTCCGAACCACGTGATAGATGACGTCATCATTAACATATATTATTCCCCATGGAGAGTTCTTTACAAAGAGCCATGTCTCAACTTTTTCTATTCAGCACTTTTGGAGATATGGAGGTGCTACGTTTTTCGGTTTTTCCAAGATGGCAGCCGAACCACGTGACCTATGATGTCATCATTAACATATTTTATTCCCCATGGAGAGTTCTTTACAATGAGCCATGTCTCAATTTTTTCTATTCAGCACTTTCAGAGATATGGAGGTGCACAATTTTTCGGTTTTTCCAAGATGGCGGCCGAACCACGTGACATATGACGTCATCATTAACATATTTTATTCCCCATTGAGAGTTCTTTACAATGAGCCATGTCGCAATTTTTTCCATTCTGCACTTTTGGAGATATAGTGGTGCAAAGTTTTCCCATTTTTCCAAGATGGCGGCCGAACCACGTGACCGATGGCGTCATCATTAACATATTTTATTCCCCATGGAGAGTTCTTTACAATGAGCCATGTCTCAATTTTTTCTGTTCAGCACTTTTGGAGATTTTGTGGTGCAAAGTTTTGCCGTTTTTCCAAGATGGCGGCCGACCACGTGACTGATGACGTCATCATTAACATATTTTATTCCCCATGGAGAGTTCTTTACAATGAGCCATGTCTCAATTATTTCTGTTCAGCACTTTTGGAGATATAGTGGTGCAAAGTTTTGCCGTTTTTCCAAGATGGCGGCCGACCACGTGACATATGATGGCATCATTAACATATTTTATTCCCCATGGAGAGTTCTTTCCAATGAGCCATGTCTCAATTTTTTCTGTTCAGCACTTTTGGAGATATAGTGGCGCAACGTTTTGCCGTTTTTCCAAGATGGCGACCGAACCACGTGACTGATGACGTCATCATTTACATATTTTATTCCCCATGGAGAGTTCTTTCCAATGAGCCATGTCTCAATTTTTTCTGTTCAGCACTTTTGGAGATATAGTGGCGCAACCTTTTTGCCGTTTTTCCAAGATGGCGACCGAACCACGTGACTGATGACGTCATCATTTACATATTTTATTCCGCATGGAGAGTTCTTTCCAATGAGCCATGTCTCAATTTTTTCTGTTCAGTACTTTCGGAGATATAGAGGTGCAAATTTATTCGGTTTTTCCAAGATGGCGGCCGAACCACGTCACCGATGACGTCATCATTGAGGCACAGTATATTAGAGGGCAAGACCATTATGTGTGCAAAGTTTGGCGATTCTCCGTGCAACGGTGTAGACGCAGTGCTGCAAACAGACAAACAGACAGACAAACAGACAGACAAACAGACAGACAGACAAACAAACGAACAGATCAACATACTTGCCGGAAAAAAATTTCCGGCAAGTAATGAAAAATCGGTCAGAGACCGAGGACTTGCCGGAATGTACTTTTTTATCAGCCATTTAGGACAAATAGGGCGGCCGAACCACGTGACCGATGACGTCATAATTAACATATTTTATTCCCCATGGAGAGTTCTTTACAATGAGCCATACCTCAATTTTTTCTATTCAGGACTTTTGGAGATGTGGAGGTGCAGAGTTTTTCGGTTTTTCCAAGATGGCGGCCGAACCACGTGACCGATGACATCATCATTAACATATTTTGTTCCCCATGGAGAGTTCTTTACAATGAGCCATGTCTCAATTTTTTCTATTCAGCACTTTCGGAGATATGGAGGTGCTAAGTTTTTCGGTTTTTCCAAGATGGCGGCCGACCACGTGACTGATGACGTCATCATTAACATATTTTATGCCCCATGGAGAGTTCTTTACAATGAGCCATGTCTCAATTTTTTCTGTTCAGCACTTTTGGAGATATAGTGGTGCAAATTTTTGCCGTTTTTCCAAGATGGCGGCCGACCACGTGACATATGACGTCATCATTAACATATTTTATTCCCCATGGAGAGTTCTTTACAATGAGCCATGTCTCAATTTTTTCTGTTCAGTACTTTCGGAGATATAGAGGTGCAAATTTATTCGGTTTTTCCAAGATGGCGGCCGAACCACGTCACTGATGACGTCATCATTGAGGCACAGTATATTAGAGGGCAAGACCATTATGTGTGCAAAGTTTGGCGATTCTCCGTGCAACGGTGTAGACGCAGTGCTGCAAACAGACAAACAGACAGACAAACAGACAGACAAACAGACAGACAGACAAACAAACGAACAGATCAACATACTTGCCGGAAAATTTTTCCGGCAAGTAATGAAAAATCGGTCAGAGACCGAGGACTTGCCGGCATGTACTTTTTTATCGGCCATTTAGGACAAATATGGCAGCCGAACCACGTGACCGATGACGTCATCATTAACATATTTTATTCCCCATGGAGAGTTCTTTACAATGAGCCATGCCTCAATTTTTTCTATTCAGGACTTTTGGAGATGTGGAGGTGCAGAGTTTTTCGGTTTTTCCAAGATGGCGACCGAACCACGTGACCAATGACATCATCATTAACATATTTTATTCCCCATGGAGAGTTCCTTACAATGAGCCATGTCTCAATTTTTTCTATTCAGCACTTTCGGAGATATGGAGGTGCTAGGTTTTTCGGTTTTTCCAAGATGGCGGCCGACCACGTGACTGATGACGTCATCATTAACATATTTTATTCCCCATGGAGAGTTCTTTAGAATGAGCCATGTCTCAATTTTTTCTGTTCAGCACTTTTGGAGATATTGTGGTGCAAAGTTTTGCCGTTTTTCCAAGATGGCGGCCGACCACGTGACCGATGGCATCATCATTACCATATTTTATTCCCCATGGAGAGTTCTTTACAATGAGCCATGTCTCAATTTTTTCTATTCAGCACATTCAGAGATATGGAGGTGCAAAATTTTTCGGTTTTTCCAAGACGGCGGCCGAACCACCTGACATATGACGTCATCATTAACAAATTTTCTTCCCCATGGAGAGTTCTTTACAATGAGCCATGTCTCAATTTTTTCTGTTCAGCACTTTTGGAGATTTCGTGGTGCAAAGTTTTGCCGTTTTTCCAAGATGGCGGCCGACCACGTGACTAATGATGTCATCATTAACATATTTTATTCCCCATCGAGAGTTCTTTACAATGAGCCATGTCTCAATTTTTTCTGTTCAGCACTTTTGGAGATTTCGTGGTGCAAAGTTTTGCCGTTTTTCCAAGATGGCGGCCGACCACGTGACTGATGATGTCATCATTAACATATTTTATTCCCCATGGAGAGTTCTTTACAATGAGCCATGTCTCAATTTTTTCTGTTCAGCACTTTCGGAGATATAGAAGTGCAAAGTTTTTCGGTTTTTCCAAGATGGCGGCCGAACCACGTCACCGATGACGTCATCAATTGGGCACAGTCTATTCCAGGGCAAGACCAATATGTGTGCAAAGTTTGGCGATTCTACGTGCAACGGTGTAGACACAGTGCTGCAAACAGACAGACAAACAGACAGACAAACAGACAAACAGACAGACAAACAAACGAACAGATCAACATACTTGCCGGAATCTTTTCCGGCAAGTAATGAAAAATCGGTCAGAGACCGAGGACTTGCCGGAATTTACTTTTTTATCGGCCATTTAGGACAAATATGGCGGCTGAACCACCTGACCGATGACATCATCATTAACATATTTTATTCCCCACGGAGAGTTCTTTACAATGAGCCATGTCTCAATTTTTTCTGTTCAGCACTTTTGGAGATAGAGGTGCAACGTTTTTCGGATTTTCCAAGATGGCGGCCGAACCACGTGACCGATGACGACATCATTAACATATTTTATTCCCCCTGGAGAGTTCTTTCCAATGAGCCATGTCTCAATTTTTTCTGTTCAGCACTTTTGGAGATAGAGGTGCAACGTTTTTCGGATTTTCCAAGATGGCGGCCGAACCACGTGACCGATGACGTCATCATTAACTTATTTTATTCCCCCTGGAGAGTTCTTTCCAATGAGCCATGTCTCAATTTTTTCTATTCAGCACTTTCGGAGATATGGAGGTGAATTTTTTTCCCGTTTTTCCAAGATGGCGGCCGCACCACGTGACCGATGACGTCATCATTAACATATTTTATTCCACATGGAGAGTTCTTGACAATGAGCCATGTCTCAATTTTTTCTATTCAGCACTTTCGGAGATATGGAGGTGCTAGGTTTTTCGGTTTTTCCAAGATGGCGGCCGACCACGCGACTGATGACGTCATCATTAACATATTTTATTCCCCATGGAGAGTTCTTTACAATGAGCCATGTCTCAATTTTTTCTGTTCAGCACTTTTGGAGATATAGTGGTGCAAAGTTTTGCCGTTTTTCCAAGATGGCGGCCGACCACGTGACATATGACGTCATCATTAACATATTTTATTCCCCATGGAGAGTTCTTTACAATGAGCCATGTCTCAATTTTTTCTGTTCAGCACTTTTGGAGATATAGTGGCGCAACGTTTTGCCGTTTTTCCAAGATGGCGACCGAACCACGTGACTGATGACGTCATCATTTACATATTTTATTCCCCATGGAGAGTTCTTTACAATGAGCCATGTCTCAATTTTTTCTGTTCAGTACTTTCGGAGATATAGAGGTGCAAGGTTTTTCAGTTTTTCCAAGATGGCGGCCGAACCACGTCACCGATGACGTCATCAATTGGGCACAGTCTATTCCAGGGCAAGACCAATATGTGTGCAAAGTTTGGCGATTCGCCGTGCAACGGTGTAGACGCAGTGCTGCAAACAGACAGACAGACAGACAGACAGACAGACAAACAGACAGACAAACGAACAGATCAACATACTTGCCGGAAAAATTTTTCCGGCAAGTAACAAACGAACAGATCAACATACTTGCCGGAAAATTTTTCCGGCAAGTAACGAACAGATCAACATACTTGCCGGAAAATTTTTCCGGCAAGTAATGAAAAATCGGTCAGAGACCGAGGACTTGCCGGAATGTACTTTTTTATTGGCCATTGAGGACAAATATGGCGGCCGAACCACGTGACCGATGACGTCATCATTAACATATTTTATTCCCCATGGAGAGTTCTTTACAATGAGGCATGTCTCAATTTTTTCTATTTAGCACTTTTGGACACATAGAGGTGCTAAGTTTTTCGGTTTTTCCAAGATGGCGGCCGAACCACGTGACCGATGACGTCATCATTAACATATTTTATTCCCCATGGAGAGTTCTTTACAATGAGCCATACCTCAATTTTTTCTATTCAGGACTTTTGGAGATGTGGAGGTGCAGAGTTTTTCGGTTTTTCCAAGATGGCGGCCGACCACGTGACATATGACATCATCATTAACATATTTTATTCCCCATGGAGAGTTCTTTACAATGAGCCATGTCTCAATTTTTTCTATTCAGCACTTTCGGAGATTTCGTGGTGCTAAGTTTTTCGGTTTTTCCAAGATCGCGGCCGACCACGTGACCGATGACGTCATAATTAACATATTTTATTCCCCATGGAGAGTTCTTTACAATGAGCCATGTCTCAATTTTTTCTATTCAGCACTTTTGGAGATATGGAGGTGCTAGGTTTTTCGGTTTTTCCAAGATGGCGGCCGACCACGCGACTGATGACGTCATCATTAACATATTTTATTCCCCATGGAGAGTTCTTTACAATGAGCCATGTCTCAATTTTTTCTGTTCAGCACTTTTGGAGATATAGTGGCGCAACGTTTTTCCGTTTTTCCAAGATGGCGACCGAACCACGTGACTGATGACGTCATCATTTACATATTTTATTCCCCATGGAGAGTTCTTTACAATGAGCCATGTCTCAATTTTTTCTGTTCAGTACTTTCGGAGATATAGAGGTGCAAGGTTTTTTCGGTTTTTCCAAGATGGCGGCCGAACCACGTCACCGATGACGTCATCAATTGGGCACAGTCTATTCCAGGGCAAGACGAATATGTGTGCAAAGTTTGGCGATTCTCCGTGCAACGGTGTAGACGCAGTGCTGCAAACAGACGGACAGACAGACAGACAGACAGACAAACAGACAAACAGACAAACAGACAGACAAACGAACAGATCAACATACTTGCCGGAAAAAAATTTCCGGCAAGTAATGAAAAATCGGTCAGAGACCGAGGACTTGCCGGAATGTACTTTTTTATCGGCCATTTAGGACAAATATGGCGGCCGAACCACGTGACCGATGACGTCATCATTAACATATTTTATTCCCCATGGAGAGTTCTTTACAATGAGCCATGTCTCAATTTTTTCTATTCAGCACTTTTGGAGATGTGGAGGTGCAGAGGTTTTCGGTTTTTCCAAGATGGCGGCCGATCCACGTGACCAATGACATCATCATTAACATATTTTATTCCCCATGGAGAGTTCTTTACAATGAGCCATGTCTCAATTTTTTCTATTCAGCACTTTCGGAGATATGGAGGTGCTAAATTTTTCGGTTTTTCCAAGATGGCGGCCGACCACGTGACATATGACGTCATCATTAACATATTTTATTCCCCATGGAGAGTTCTTTACAATGAGCCATGTCTCAATTTTTTCTGTTCAGCACTTTTGGAGATATAGTGGCGCAACGTTTTGCCGTTTTTCCAAAATGGCGACCGAACCACGTGACTGATGACATCATCATTTACATATTTTATTCCCCATGGAGAGTTCTTTACAATGAGCCATGTCTCAATTTTTTCTGTTCAGTACTTTCGGAGATATAGAGGTGCAAAGTTTTTCGGTTTTTCCAAGATGGCGGCCGAACCACGTCACCGATGACGTCATCAATTGGGCACAGTCTATTCCAGGGCAAGACCCATATGTGTGCAAAGTTTGGCGATTCTACGTGCAACGGTGTAGACGCAGTGCTGCAAACAGACAAACAGACAAACAGACAGACAGACAGACAGACAGATGAAAAATCGGTCAGAGACCGAGGACTTGGCCGGAATGTACTTTTTTATCGGCCATTTAGGACAAATATGGCGGCCGAACCACGTGACCGATGACGTCATCATTAACATATTTTATTCCCCATGGAGAGTTCTTTACAATGAGCCATGTCTCAATTTTTTCTATTCAGCACTTTTGGAGATGTGGAGGTGCAGAGGTTTTCGGTTTTTCCAAGATGGCGGCCGATCCACGTGACCAATGACATCATCATTAACATATTTTATTCCCCATGGAGAGTTCTTGACAATGAGCCATGTCTCAATTTTTTCTATTCAGCACTTTCGGAGATATGGAGGTGCTAGGTTTTTCGGTTTTTCCAAGATGGCGGCCGACCACGCGACTGATGACGTCATCATTAACATATTTTATTCCCCATGGAGAGTTCTTTACAATGAGCCATGTCTCAATTTTTTCTGTTCAGCACTTTTGGAGATATAGTGGTGCAAAGTTTTGCCGTTTTTCCAAGATGGCGGCCGACCACGTGACATATGACGTCATCATTAACATATTTTATTCCCCATGGAGAGTTCTTTACAATGAGCCATGTCTCAATTTTTTCTGTTCAGCACTTTTGGAGATATAGTGGCGCAACGTTTTGCCGTTTTTCCAAGATGGCGACCGAACCACGTGACTGATGACGTCATCATTTACATATTTTATTCCCCATGGAGAGTTCTTTACAATGAGCCATGTCTCAATTTTTTCTGTTCAGTACTTTCGGAGATATAGAGGTGCAAGGTTTTTCAGTTTTTCCAAGATGGCGGCCGAACCACGTCACCGATGACGTCATCAATTGGGCACAGTCTATTCCAGGGCAAGACCAATATGTGTGCAAAGTTTGGCGATTCGCCGTGCAACGGTGTAGACGCAGTGCTGCAAACAGACAGACAGACAGACAGACAGACAGACAAACAGACAGACAAACGAACAGATCAACATACTTGCCGGAAAAATTTTTCCGGCAAGTAACAAACGAACAGATCAACATACTTGCCGGAAAATTTTTCCGGCAAGTAACGAACAGATCAACATACTTGCCGGAAAATTTTTCCGGCAAGTAATGAAAAATCGGTCAGAGACCGAGGACTTGCCGGAATGTACTTTTTTATTGGCCATTGAGGACAAATATGGCGGCCGAACCACGTGACCGATGACGTCATCATTAACATATTTTATTCCCCATGGAGAGTTCTTTACAATGAGGCATGTCTCAATTTTTTCTATTTAGCACTTTTGGACACATAGAGGTGCTAAGTTTTTCGGTTTTTCCAAGATGGCGGCCGAACCACGTGACCGATGACGTCATCATTAACATATTTTATTCCCCATGGAGAGTTCTTTACAATGAGCCATACCTCAATTTTTTCTATTCAGGACTTTTGGAGATGTGGAGGTGCAGAGTTTTTCGGTTTTTCCAAGATGGCGGCCGACCACGTGACATATGACATCATCATTAACATATTTTATTCCCCATGGAGAGTTCTTTACAATGAGCCATGTCTCAATTTTTTCTATTCAGCACTTTCGGAGATTTCGTGGTGCTAAGTTTTTCGGTTTTTCCAAGATCGCGGCCGACCACGTGACCGATGACGTCATAATTAACATATTTTATTCCCCATGGAGAGTTCTTTACAATGAGCCATGTCTCAATTTTTTCTATTCAGCACTTTTGGAGATATGGAGGTGCTAGGTTTTTCGGTTTTTCCAAGATGGCGGCCGACCACGCGACTGATGACGTCATCATTAACATATTTTATTCCCCATGGAGAGTTCTTTACAATGAGCCATGTCTCAATTTTTTCTGTTCAGCACTTTTGGAGATATAGTGGCGCAACGTTTTTCCGTTTTTCCAAGATGGCGACCGAACCACGTGACTGATGACGTCATCATTTACATATTTTATTCCCCATGGAGAGTTCTTTACAATGAGCCATGTCTCAATTTTTTCTGTTCAGTACTTTCGGAGATATAGAGGTGCAAGGTTTTTTCGGTTTTTCCAAGATGGCGGCCGAACCACGTCACCGATGACGTCATCAATTGGGCACAGTCTATTCCAGGGCAAGACGAATATGTGTGCAAAGTTTGGCGATTCTCCGTGCAACGGTGTAGACGCAGTGCTGCAAACAGACGGACAGACAGACAGACAGACAGACAAACAGACAAACAGACAAACAGACAGACAAACGAACAGATCAACATACTTGCCGGAAAAAAATTTCCGGCAAGTAATGAAAAATCGGTCAGAGACCGAGGACTTGCCGGAATGTACTTTTTTATCGGCCATTTAGGACAAATATGGCGGCCGAACCACGTGACCGATGACGTCATCATTAACATATTTTATTCCCCATGGAGAGTTCTTTACAATGAGCCATGTCTCAATTTTTTCTATTCAGCACTTTTGGAGATGTGGAGGTGCAGAGGTTTTCGGTTTTTCCAAGATGGCGGCCGATCCACGTGACCAATGACATCATCATTAACATATTTTATTCCCCATGGAGAGTTCTTTACAATGAGCCATGTCTCAATTTTTTCTATTCAGCACTTTCGGAGATATGGAGGTGCTAAATTTTTCGGTTTTTCCAAGATGGCGGCCGACCACGTGACATATGACGTCATCATTAACATATTTTATTCCCCATGGAGAGTTCTTTACAATGAGCCATGTCTCAATTTTTTCTGTTCAGCACTTTTGGAGATATAGTGGCGCAACGTTTTGCCGTTTTTCCAAGATGGCGACCGAACCACGTGACTGATGACATCATCATTTACATATTTTATTCCCCATGGAGAGTTCTTTACAATGAGCCATGTCTCAATTTTTTCTGTTCAGTACTTTCGGAGATATAGAGGTGCAAAGTTTTTCGGTTTTTCCAAGATGGCGGCCGAACCACGTCACCGATGACGTCATCAATTGGGCACAGTCTATTCCAGGGCAAGACCCATATGTGTGCAAAGTTTGGCGATTCTACGTGCAACGGTGTAGACGCAGTGCTGCAAACAGACAAACAGACAAACAGACAGACAGACAGACAGACAGATGAAAAATCGGTCAGAGACCGAGGACTTGGCCGGAATGTACTTTTTTATCGGCCATTTAGGACAAATATGGCGGCCGAACCACGTGACCGATGACGTCATCATTAACATATTTTATTCCCCATGGAGAGTTCTTTACAATGAGCCATGTCTCAATTTTTTCTATTCAGCACTTTTGGAGATGTGGAGGTGCAGAGGTTTTCGGTTTTTCCAAGATGGCGGCCGATCCACGTGACCAATGACATCATCATTAACATATTTTATTCCCCATGGAGAGTTCTTTACAATGAGCCATGTCTCAATTTTTTCTATTCAGCACTTTCGGAGATATGGAGGTGCTAAATTTTTCGGTTTTTCCAAGATGGCGGCCGACCACGTGACTGATGACGTCATCATTAACATATTTTATTCCCCATGGAGAGTTCTTTACAATGAGCCATGTCTCAATTTTTTCTGTTCAGCACTTTTGGAGATATAGTGGCGCAACGTTTTGCCGTTTTTCCAAGATGGCGACCGAACCACGTGACTGATGACATCATCATTTACATATTTTATTCCCCATGGAGAGTTCTTTACAATGAGCCATGTCTCAATTTTTTCTGTTCAGTACTTTCGGAGATATAGAGGTGCAAAGTTTTTCGGTTTTTCCAAGATGGCGGCCGAACCACGTCACCGATGACGTCATCAATCGGGCACAGTCTATTCCAGGGCAAGACCCATATGTGTGCAAAGTTTGGCGATTCTACGTGCAACGGTGTAGACGCAGTGCTGCAAACAGACAAACAGACAAACAGACAGACAGACAGACAGACAAACGAACAGATCAACATACTTGCCGGAAAATTTTTTCCGGCAAGTAACAAACGAACAGATCAACATACTTGCCGGAAAAATTTTTCCGGCAAGTAATGAAAAATCGGTCAGAGACCGAGGACTTGCCGGAATGTACTTTTTATCGGCCATTTAGAACAAATATGGCGGCCGAACCACGTGACCAATGATATCATCATTAACATATTTTATTCCCCATGGAGAGTTCTTTACAATGAGCCATGTCTCAATTTTTTCTGTTCAGCACTTTTGGAGATATAGTGGTGCAAAGTTTTGCCGTTTTTCCAAGATGGCGGCCGACCACGTGACATATGACATCATCATTAACATATTTTATTCCCCATGGAGAGTTCTTTACAATGAGCCATGTCTCAATTTTTTCTGTTCAGCACTTTTGGAGATTTCGTGGTGCAAAGTTTTGCCGTTTTTCCAAGATGGCGGCCGACCACGTGACTGATGACGTCATCATTAACATATTTTATTCCCCATGGAGAGTTCTTTACAATGAGCCATGTCTCAATTTTTTCTGTTCAGCACTTTTGGAGATATAGTGGTGCAAAGTTTTGCCGTTTTTCCAAAATGGCGGCCGACCACGTGACATATGACATCATCATTAACATATTTTATTCCCCATGGAGAGTTCTTTACAATGAGCCATGTCTCAATTTTTTCTGTTCAGCACTTTTGGAGATATAGTGGTGCAAAGTTTTGCTGTTTTTCCAAGATGGCGGCCGACCACGTGACTGATGACGTCATCATTAACATATTTTATTCCCCATGGAGAGTTCTTTACAATGAGCCATGTCTCAATTTTTTCTGTTCAGCACTTTTGGAGATATGGAACTGCGAAGTTTTTCGGTTTTTCCAAGATGGCGACCGAACCACGTGACTGATGACGTCATCATTAACATATTTTATTCCCCATGCAGAGTTCTTTACAATGAGCCATGTCTCATTTTTTTCTATTCAGTACTTTCAGAGATATGGAGGTGCAAATTTTTCTGTTTTTCCAAGATGGCGGCCGAACCACGTGACTGAATACGTCATCATTTATACATTTTATTCCCCATGGAGAGTTCTTTACAATGAGCCATGTCTCAATTTTTTCTGTTCAGTACTTTCGGAGATAAAGAGCTGCAAAGTTTTTCCAAGATGGCGGCCGAACCATGTGACCGATGACGTCATCATTTGGGCACAGTATATTAGAGGGCAAGACAAATACGTGTGCAAAGTTGGCTATTCTACGTATGGAAAGATTCTACGTATAGAAAGTTTTCCGGTTTTTCCAAGATGGCGGCCGAACCACGTGACCAATGACGTCATCATTAACATATTTTATTCCCCATCGAGAGTTCTTTACAATGAGCCATGTCTCAATTTTTTCTGTTCAGCACTTTTGGAGATATAGTGGTGCAAAGTTTTGCCGTTTTTCCAAGATGGCGGCCGTCCACGTGACATATGACCTCATCATTAACATATTTTATTCCCCATGGAGAGTTCTTTACAATGAGCCATGTCTCAATTTTTTCTATTCAGCACTTTCGGGGATATGGAGGTGCAAAGTTTTTCGTTTTTTCCAAGATGGCGGCCGAACCACGTGACCGATGACGTCATCATTAACATATTTTATTCCCCATGGAGAGTTCTTTGCAATGAGCCATGTCTCAATTTTTTCTATTCAGCACTTTCGGGGATATGGAGGTGCAAAGTTTTTCGTTTTTTCCAAGATGGCGGCCGAACCACGTGACCGATGACGTCATCATTAACATATTTTATTCCCCATGGAGAGTTCTTTGCAATGAGCCATGTCTCAATTTTTTCTATTCAGCACTTTTGGAGATATAGTGGTGCAAAGTTTTGCCGTTTTTCCAAGATGGCGGCCGACCACGTGACTGATGACGTCATCATTAACATATTTTATTCCCCATGGAGAGTTCTTTACAATGAGCCATGTCTCAATATTTTCTGTTCAGCACTTTTGGAGATATGGAGGTGCTAGGTTTTTCCAAGATGGCGGCTAAACCACGTGACCTATGACATCATTATTAACATATTTTATTCCCCATGGAGAGTTCTTTACAATGAGCCATATCTCAATTTTTTCTATTCAGCACTTTCGGAGATATGGAGGTGCTAGGTTTTTCCAAGATGGCGGCGAAACCACGTGACCGATGACATCATTATTAACATATTTTATTCCCCACGGAGAGTTCTTTACAATGAGCCGTCTCAATTTTTTCTGTTCAGCACTTTCGGAGATAGAGGTGCAACGTTTTTCGGATTTTCCAAGATGGCGGCCGAACCACGTGACCGATGACGTCATCATTAACATATTTTATTCCCCCTGGAGAGTTCTTTCCAATGAGCCATGTCCCAATTTTTTCTATTCAGCACTTTCGGAGATATGGAGGTGCAAAATTTTTCCGTTATTCAAAGATGGCGACCGCACCACCTGACCGATGACGTCATCATTAACATGTTTTATTCCCCATGGAGAGTTCTTTACAATGAGCCATGTCTCAATTTTTTCTGTTCAGCACCTTTGGAGATATAGTGGAGCAAAGTTTTGCCGTTTTTCAAAGATGGCGGCCGACCACGTGACATATGACGTCATCATTAACATATTTTATTCCCCATGGAGAGTTCTTTACAATGAGCCATGTCTCAATTTTTTCAATTCAGCACTTTCAGAGATGTTGAGGTGCAAAGTTTTCGGTTTTTCCAAGATGGCGGCCGACCACGTGACATATGACGTCATCATTAACATATTTTATTCCCCATGGAGAGTTCTTTACAATGAGCCATGTCTCAATTTTTTCTGTTCAGCACTTTTGGAGATATAGTGGCGCAACGTTTTGCCGTTTTTCCAAGATGGCGACCGAACCACGTGACTGATGACATCATCATTTACATATTTTATTCCCCATGGAGAGTTCTTTACAATGAGCCATGTCTCAATTTTTACTGTTCAGTACTTTCGGAGATATAGAGGTGCAAAGTTTTTCGGTTTTTCCTAGATGGCGGCCGAACCACGTCACCGATGACGTCATCAATCGGGCACAGTCTATTCCAGGGCAAGACCCATATGTGTGCAAAGTTTGGCGATTCTACGTGCAACGGTGTAGACGCAGTGCTGCAAACAGACAAACAGACAAACAGACAGACAGACAGACAGACAAACGAACAGATCAACATACTTGCCGGAAAATTTTTTCCGGCAAGTAACAAACGAACAGATCAACATACTTGCCGGAAAAATTTTTCCGGCAAGTAATGAAAAATCGGTCAGAGACCGAGGACTTGCCGGAATGTACTTTTTATCGGCCATTTAGAACAAATATGGCGGCCGAACCACGTGACCAATGATATCATCATTAACATAATTTATTCCCCATGGAGAGTTCTTTACAATGAGCCATGTCTCAATTTTTTCTGTTCAGCACTTTTGGAGATATAGTGGTGCAAAGTTTTGCCGTTTTTCCAAGATGGCGGCCGACCACGTGACATATGACATCATCATTAACATATTTTATTCCCCATGGAGAGTTCTTTACAATGAGCCATGTCTCAATTTTTTCTGTTCAGCACTTTTGGAGATTTCGTGGTGCAAAGTTTTGCCGTTTTTCCAAGATGGCGGCCGACCACGTGACTGATGACGTCATCATTAACATATTTTATTCCCCATGGAGAGTTCTTTACAATGAGCCATGTCTCAATTTTTTCTGTTCAGCACTTTTGGAGATATAGTGGTGCAAAGTTTTGCCGTTTTTCCAAAATGGCGGCCGACCACGTGACATATGACATCATCATTAACATATTTTATTCCCCATGGAGAGTTCTTTACAATGAGCCATGTCTCAATTTTTTCTGTTCAGCACTTTTGGAGATATAGTGGTGCAAAGTTTTGCTGTTTTTACAAGATGGCGGCCGACCACGTGACTGATGACGTCATCATTAACATATTTTATTCCCCATGGAGAGTTCTTTACAATGAGCCATGTCTCAATTTTTTCTGTTCAGCACTTTTGGAGATATGGAACTGCGAAGTTTTTCGGTTTTTCCAAGATGGCGACCGAACCACGTGACTGATGACGTCATCATTAACATATTTTATTCCCCATGCAGAGTTCTTTACAATGAGCCATGTCTCATTTTTTTCTATTCAGTACTTTCAGAGATATGGAGGTGCAAATTTTTCTGTTTTTCCAAGATGGCGGCCGAACCACGTGACTGAATACGTCATCATTTATACATTTTATTCCCCATGGAGAGTTCTTTACAATGAGCCATGTCTCAATTTTTTCTGTTCAGTACTTTCGGAGATAAAGAGCTGCAAAGTTTTTCCAAGATGGCGGCCGAACCATGTGACCGATGACGTCATCATTTGGGCACAGTATATTAGAGGGCAAGACAAATACGTGTGCAAAGTTGGCTATTCTACGTATGGAAAGATTCTACGTATAGAAAGTTTTCCGGTTTTTCCAAGATGGCGGCCGAACCACGTGACCAATGACGTCATCATTAACATATTTTATTCCCCATCGAGAGTTCTTTACAATGAGCCATGTCTCAATTTTTTCTGTTCAGCACTTTTGGAGATATAGTGGTGCAAAGTTTTGCCGTTTTTCCAAGATGGCGGCCGTCCACGTGACATATGACCTCATCATTAACATATTTTATTCCCCATGGAGAGTTCTTTACAATGAGCCATGTCTCAATTTTTTCTATTCAGCACTTTCGGGGATATGGAGGTGCAAAGTTTTTCGTTTTTTCCAAGATGGCGGCCGAACCACGTGACCGATGACGTCATCATTAACATATTTTATTCCCCATGGAGAGTTCTTTGCAATGAGCCATGTCTCAATTTTTTCTATTCAGCACTTTCGGGGATATGGAGGTGCAAAGTTTTTCGTTTTTTCCAAGATGGCGGCCGAACCACGTGACCGATGACGTCATCATTAACATATTTTATTCCCCATGGAGAGTTCTTTGCAATGAGCCATGTCTCAATTTTTTCTATTCAGCACTTTTGGAGATATAGTGGTGCAAAGTTTTGCCGTTTTTCCAAGATGGCGGCCGACCACGTGACTGATGACGTCATCATTAACATATTTTATTCCCCATGGAGAGTTCTTTACAATGAGCCATGTCTCAATATTTTCTGTTCAGCACTTTTGGAGATATGGAGGTGCTAGGTTTTTCCAAGATGGCGGCTAAACCACGTGACCTATGACATCATTATTAACATATTTTATTCCCCATGGAGAGTTCTTTACAATGAGCCATGTCTCAATTTTTTCTGTTCAGCACTTTCGGAGATATGGAGGTGCTAGGTTTTTCCAAGATGGCGGCGAAACCACGTGACCGATGACATCATTATTAACATATTTTATTCCCCACGGAGAGTTCTTTACAATGAGCCGTCTCAATTTTTTCTGTTCAGCACTTTCGGAGATAGAGGTGCAACGTTTTTCGGATTTTCCAAGATGGCGGCCGAACCACGTGACCGATGACGTCATCATTAACATATTTTATTCCCCCTGGAGAGTTCTTTCCAATGAGCCATGTCCCAATTTTTTCTATTCAGCACTTTCGGAGATATGGAGGTGCAAAATTTTTCCGTTATTCCAAGATGGTGACCGCACCACCTGACCGATGACGTCATCATTAACATGTTTTATTCCCCATGGAGAGTTCTTTACAATGAGCCATGTCTCAATTTTTTCTGTTCAGCACCTTTGGAGATATAGTGGAGCAAAGTTTTGCCGTTTTTCCAAGATGGCGGCCGACCACGTGACATATGACGTCATCATTAACATATTTTATTCCCCATGGAGAGTTCTTTACAATGAGCCATGTCTCAATTTTTTCAATTCAGCACTTTCAGAGATGTTGAGGTGCAAAGTTTTCGGTTTTTCCAAGATGGCGGCCGCACCACGTGACCGACGACGTCATCATTAACATATTTTATTCCCCATGGAGAGTTCTTTACAATGAGCCATGTCTCAATTTTTTCTATTCAACACTTTCGGAGATATGGAGGTGCAAAGTTTTTCGGTTTTTCCAAGATGGCGGCCGAAACACGTGACCTATGACGTCAGCATTAACATATTTTATTCCCCATGGAGAGTTCTTTACAATGAGCCATGTCTCAATTTTTTCTATAAAGCACTTTCGAAGATATGGAGGTGCAAAGTTTTTGCGTTTTTCCAAGATGGCGGCCGAACCACGTGACTGATGACGTCATCATTAACATATTTTATTCCCCATGGAGAGTTCTTTTCAATGAGCCATGTCTCAATTTTTTCTATTCGCGACTTTCGGAGATATGGAGGTGTAAAGATTTCCGGTTTTTCCAAGATGGCGGCCGAACTACGTGACCAATGACGTCATCATTAACATATTTTATTCCCCATCAAGAGGTCTTTACAATGAGCCATGTCTCAATTTTTTCTGTTCAGCACTTTCGGAGATATGGAGGTGCAAAGTTTTTCGGTTTTTCCAAGATGGCGGCCAAACCACGTGACCGATGACGTCATCATTTGGGCACAGTATATTAGAGGGCAAGACAAATACGTGTGCAAAGTTTGGCAATCTACGTATAGAAAGATTCTACGTATAGAAAGTTTGCCGGTTTTTCCAAGATGGCGGCCGAACCACGTGACCAATGACGTCATCATTAACATATTTTATTCCCCATGGAGAGTTCTTTACAATGAGCCATGTCTCAATTTTTTCTGTTCAGCACTTTTGGAGATATCGTGGCGCAACGTTTTGCCGTTTTTCCAAGATGGCGACCGAACCACGTGACTGATGACGTCATCATTTACATATTTTATTCCGCATGGAGAGTTCTTTACAATGAGCCATGTCTCAATTTTTTCTGTTCAGTACTTTCGGAGATATAGAGGTGCAACGTTTTTCGGTTTTTCCAAGATGGCGGCCGAACCACGTCACCGATGACGTCATCAATTGGGCACAGTCTATTCCAGGGCAAGACCAATATGTGTGCAAAGTTTGGCGATTCTACGTGCAACGGTGTAGACGCAGTGCTGCAAACAGACAGACAGACAGACAGACAGATTAAAAATCGGTCAGAGACCGAGGACTTGCCGCAATGTACATTTTTATCGGCCATTTAGGACAAATATGGTGGCCGAACCACGTGACCGATGACGTCATCATAAACATTTATTCCCCATGGAGAGTTCTTTTCAATGAGCCATGTCTCAATTTTTTCAATTCAGCACTTTCGGAGATGTTGAGGTGCAAAGTTTTCGGTTTTTCCAAGATGGCGGCCGAACCACGTGACCGATGACGTCATCATTAACATATTTTATTCCCCATGGAGAGTTCTTTACAATGAGCCACGTTCCAATTTTTTCTATTCAGGACTTTCGGAGATATGGAGGTGTAAATTTTTCCGGTTTTTCCAAGATGGCGGCCGAACCACGTGACCAATGACGTAATCATTAACATATTTTATTCCCCATGGAGAGTTCTTTACAATGAGCCACGTTCCAATTTTTTCTATTCAGGACTTTCGGAGATATGGAGGTGCAAAGGTTTTCGGTTTTTCCAAGATGGCGGCCGAAACACCTGACCGATGACGTCATAAATTGGGCACAGTCTATTCCAGGGCAAGACGAATATGTGTGCAAAGTTTGGCGATTCTCCGTGCAACGGTGTAGACGCAGTGCTGCAAACAGACAGACAAACAGACAAACAGACAGACAGACAAACAGACAAACAAACGAACAGATCAACATACTTGCCGGAAATTTTTCCGGCAAGTAACGAACAGATCAACATACTTGCCGGAATCTTTTCCGGCAAGTAACAAACAGACAGACAAACAGAAAAACAGACAAATGAAAAATCGGTCAGAGACCGAGGACTTGCCGGAATATACTTTTTTATCGGCCATTTAGGACAAATATGGCGGCTGAACCACCTGACCGATGACGTCATCATTAACATATTTTATTCCCCACGGAGAGTTCTTTACAATGAGCCATGTCTCAATTTTTTCTGTTCAGCACTTTTGGAGATAGAGGTGCAACGTTTTTCGGATTTTCCAAGATGGCGGCCGAACCACGTGACCGATGACGTCATCATTAACATATTTTATTCCCCATGGAGAGTTCTTTCCAATGAGCCATGTCTCAATTTTTTCTGTACAGTACTTTCGGAGATATAGAGGTGCCAAGTTTTTCGGTTTTTCCAAGATGGCGGCCGAACCACGTCACCGATGACGTCATCAATTGGGCACAGTCTATTCCAGGGCAAGACCAATATGTGTGCAAAGTTTGGCGATTCTCCGTGCAACGGTGTAGACGCAGTGCTGCAAACAGACAGACAAACAGACAGACAGACAAACAAACGAACAGATCAACATACTTGCCGGAAAATTTTTCCGGCAAGTAACGAACAGATCAACATACTTGCCGGAAAATTTTTTCCAGCAAGTAATGAAAAATCGGTCAGACCGAGGACTTGCCGGAATTTACTTTTTTATCGGCCATTTAGGACAAATATGGCGGCCGAACCACGTGACCGATGATGTCATCATGAACATATTTTATTCCCCATGGAGAGTTCTTTACAATGAGTCACGTCTCAATTTTTTCTATTCAGCACTTTGGGAGATATGGAGGTGGTAGGTTTTTCGGTTTTTCCAAGATGGCGGCCGAACTACGTAACTCATGACGTCATCATTAACATATTTTATTCCCCATCAAGAGTTCTTTACAATGAGCCATGTCTCAATTTTTTCTATTCAGTACTTTCAGAGATATGGAGGTGCAAAGTTTTTAGGTTTTTCCAAGATGGCGGCCGAACCACGTGACTGATGACGTCATCATTAACATATTTTATTCCCCATGGAGAGTTCTTTACAATGAGCCATGTCTCAATTTTTTCTGTTCAGCACTTTCGGAGATATAGAGTTGCAAACTTTTTCCAAGATGGCGGCCGAACCACGTGACCAATGACGTCATCACTATCATTTTATTCCCCATGGAGAGTTCTTTACAATGAGCTCAATTTTTTCTGTTCAGCACTTTTGGAGATATAGTGGTGCAAAATTTTGCCATTTTCCAAGATGGCGGCCGAACCACGTGACTGATGACGTCATCATTAACATATTTTATTACCCATGGAGAGTTCTTTACAATGAGCCATGTCTCAATTTTTTCTGTTCAGCACTTTTGGAGATATAGCGGTGCAAAGTTTTGCCGTTTTTCCAAGATGGCGGCCGACCACGTGACATATGACATCATCATTAACATATTTTATTCCGCATGGCGAGTTCTTTACAATGAGCCATGTCTCAATTTTTTCTGTTCAGCACTTTTGGAGATTTCGTGGTGCAAAGTTTTGCCGTTTTTCCAAGATGGCGGCCGACCACGTGACTGATGATGTCATCATTAACATATTTTATTCCCCATGGAGAGTTCTTTACAATGAGCCATGTCTCAATTTTTTCTGTTCAGTACTTTCGGAGATATAGAAGTGCAAAGTTTTTTGGTTTTTCCAAGATGGCGGCCGAACCACGTCACCGATGACGTCATCAATTGGGCACAGTCTATTCCAGGGCAAGACCAATATGTGTGCAAAGTTTGGCGATTCTCCGTGCAACGGTGTAGACGCAGTGCTGCAAACAGACAGACAAACAGACAGACAGACAAACAGACAGACAAACAGACAGACAAACAAATGAAAAATCGGTCAGAGACCGAGGACTTGCCGGAATGTACTTTTTTATCGGCCATTTAGGACAAATATGGCGGCCAAACCACGTGACCGATGAAGTCATCATTACTTGTTTTCTAAACTAATTTATTCCTTGATGATGCTCAAGAAATTTCATCTTGATCGGATGAAGTTTTGTACTTGGCGAATTATGACGTCATAATGGAGGAACCTATGACATCATCATTAACATATTTTATTCCCCATGGAGAGTTCTTTACAATGAGTCATGTCTCAATTTTTTCTATTCAGGACGTTTGGAGATGTGGAGGTGCAGAGTTTTTCGGTTTTTCCAAGATGGCGGCCGAACCACGTGACTGATGACGTCATCATTAACATATTTTATTCCCCATGGAGAGTTCTTTACAATGAGCCATGTCTCAATTTTTTCTGTTCAGCACTTTTGGAGATATAGTGGTGCAAAGTTTTGCCGTTTTTCCAAGATGGCGGCCGACCACGTGACATATGACATCATCGTTAACATATTTTATTCCCCATGGAGAGTTCTTTACAATGAGCCATGTCTCAATTTTTTCTGTTCAGGACTTTTGGAGATTTCGTGGTGCAAAGTTTTGCCGTTTTTCCAAGATGGCGGCTGACCACGTGACTGATGACGTCATCATTAACATATTTTATTCCCCATGGAGAGTTCTTTACAATGAGCCATGTCTCAATTTTTTCTGTTCAGCACTTTTGGAGATATAGTGGTGCAAAGTTTTGCCGTTTTTCCAAGATGGCGGCCAACCACGTGACATATGACGTCATCATTAACATATTTTATTCCCCATGGAGAGTTCTTTACAATGAGCCATGTCTCAATTTTTTCTGTTCAGCACGTTTGGAGATATAGTGGCGCAACGTTTTGCCGTTTTTCCAAGATCGCGACCGAACCACGTCACCGATGACGTCATCAATTGGGCACAGTCTATTCCAGGGCAAGACCAATATGTGTGCAAAGTTTGGCGATTCTACGTGCAACGGTGTAGACGCAGTGCTGCAAACAGACAGACAAACAGACAGACAGACAGACAGACAGACAAACAAACGAACAGATCAACATACTTGCCGGAAAATTTTTCCGGCAAGTAACGAACAGATCAACATACTTGCCGGAATCTTTTCCGGCAAGTAACGAACAGATCAACATACTTGCCGGAAAATTTTTTCCGGCAAGTAACAAATGAAAAATCGGTCAGAGACCGAGGACTTGCCGGAATGTACTTTTTTATCGGCCATTTAGGACAAATATGGCGACCGAACCACGTGACCGATGACGTCATCATTAACATATTTTATTCCCCATGGAGAGTTCTTTACAATGAGCCATGTCTCAATTTTTTCTATTCAGCACTTTCGGAGCTGTTGAGGTGCAAAGTTTTCGGTTTTTCAAAGATGGCGGCCGAACCACGTGACATATGACGTCATCATTAACAAATTTCATTCCCCATGGAGAGTTCTTTACAATGAGCCATGTCTCAATTCTTTCTGTTCAGCACTTTTGGAGATATAGTGGTGCAAATTTTTGCCGTTTTTCCAAGATGGCGGCCGACCACGTGACATATGACATCATCATTAACATATTTTATTCCCCATGGAGAGTTCTTTACCATGAGCCATGTCTCAATTTTTTCTGTTCAGCACTTTTGGAGATACAGTGGAACAAATTTTTGCCGTTTTTCCAAGATGGCGGCCGACCACGTGACATATGACGTCATCATTAACATATTTTATTCCCCATGGAGAGTTCTTTACAATAAGCCATGTCTCAACTTTTTCATTTCAGCACTTTCGGAGATGTTGAGGTGCAAAGTTTTCGGTTTTTCCAAGATGGCGGCCGAACCACGTGACCGATGACGTCATCATTAACATATTTTATTCCACATGGAGAGTTATTGACAATGAGCCATGTCTCAATTTTTTCTATTCAGCACTTTCAGAGATATGGAGGTGCAAAGTTTTTCGGTTTTTCCAAGATGGCGGCCGAACCACGTGACATATGACGTCATCATTAACATATTTTATTCCCCATGGAGAGTTCTTTACAATGAGCCATGTCTCCATTTTTTCTGTTCAGCACTTTTGGAGATATAGTGGTGCAAAGTTTTGCCGTTTTTCCAAGATGGCGGCCGACCACGTGACATATGACGTCATCATTAACATATTTTATTCCCCATGGAGAGTTCTTTACAATGAGCCATGTCTCAATTTTTTCTGTTCAGCACTTTTGGAGATATAGTGGCGCAACGTTTTGCCGTTTTTCCAAGATGGCGACCGAACCACGTGACTGATGACGTCATCATTTACATATTTTATTCCCCATGGAGGGTTCTTTACAATGAGCCATGTCTCAATTTTTTCTGTTCAGTACTTTCGGAGATATAGAGGTGCAAATTTTTTCGGTTTTTCCAAGATGGCGGCCGAACCACGTCACCGATGACGTCATCATTAACATATTTTATTGCCCATGGAGAGTTCTTTACAATGAGCCATGTCTGATTTTTTTCTGTTCAGCACTTTTGGAGATATAGTGGTGCAAAGTTTTGCAGTTTTTCCAAGATGGCGGCCGACCACGTGACATATGACATCATCATTAACATATTTTATTCCCCATGCAGAGTTCTTTACAATGAGCCATGTCTCAATTTTTTATGTTCAGCACTTTTGGAGATATAGTGGTGCAAAGTTTTGCCGTTTTTCCAAGATGGCGGCCGACCACGTGACTGATGACGTCATCATTAACATATTTTATTTCCCATGGAGAGTTCTTTACAATGAGCCATGTCTCAATTTTTTCTGTTCAGCACTTTTGGAGAAAAAGTGGTGCAAAGTTTTGCCGTTTTTCCAAGATGGCGGCCGACCACGTGACATATGACGTCATCATTAACATATTTTATTCCCCATGGAGAGTTCTTTACAATGAGCCATGTCTCAATTTTTTCTGTTCAGCACTTTTGGAGATATAGTGGTGCAAAGTTTTGCCGTTTTTCCAAGATGGCGGCCGACCACGTGACTGATGACGTCATCATTAACATATTTTATTTCCCATGGAGAGTTCTTTACAATGAGCCATGTCTCAATTTTTTCTGTTCAGCACTTTTGGAGAAAAAGTGGTGCAAAGTTTTGCCGTTTTTCCAAGATGGCGGCCGACCACGTGACATATGACGTCATCATTAACATATTTTATTCCCCATGGAGGGTTCTTTACAATGAGCCATGTCTCAATTTTTTCTGTTCAGTACTTTCGGAGATATAGAGGTGCAAATTTTTTCGGTTTTTCCAAGATGGCGGCCGAACCACGTGACATATGCCGTCATCATTAACATATTTTATTGCCCATGGAGAGTTCTTTACAATGAGCCATGTCTGATTTTTTTCTGTTCAGCACTTTTGGAGATATAGTGGTGCAAAGTTTTGCAGTTTTTCCAAGATGGCGGCCGACCACGTGACATATGACATCATCATTAACATATTTTATTCCCCATGCAGAGTTCTTTACAATGAGCCATGTCTCAATTTTTTATGTTCAGCACTTTTGGAGATATAGTGGTGCAAAGTTTTGCCGTTTTTCCAAGATGGCGGCCGACCACGTGACTGATGACGTCATCATTAACATATTTTATTTCCCATGGAGAGTTCTTTACAATGAGCCATGTCTCAATTTTTTCTGTTCAGCACTTTTGGAGAAAAAGTGGTGCAAAGTTTTGCCGTTTTTCCAAGATGGCGGCCGACCACGTGACATATGACGTCATCATTAACATATTTTATTCCCCATGGAGAGTTCTTTACAATGAGCCATGTCTCAATTTTTTCTGTTCAGCACTTTTGGAGATATAGTGGTGCAAAGTTTTGCCGTTTTTCCAAGATGGCGGCCGACCACGTGACTGATGACGTCATCATTAACATATTTTATTTCCCATGGAGAGTTCTTTACAATGAGCCATGTCTCAATTTTTTCTGTTCAGCACTTTTGGAGAAAAAGTGGTGCAAAGTTTTGCCGTTTTTCCAAGATGGCGGCCGACCACGTGACATATGACGTCATCATTAACATATTTTATTCCCCATGGAGAGTTCTTTACAATGAGCCATGTCTCAATTTTTTCTATTCAGCACTTTCGGAGCTGTTGAGGTGCAAAGTTTTCGGTTTTTCAAAGATGGCGGCCGAACCACGTGACATATGACGTCATCATTAACAAATTTCATTCCCCATGGAGAGTTCTTTACAATGAGCCATGTCTCAATTCTTTCTGTTCAGCACTTTTGGAGATATAGTGGTGCAAATTTTTGCCGTTTTTCCAAGATGGCGGCCGACCACGTGACATATGACATCATCATTAACATATTTTATTCCCCATGGAGAGTTCTTTACCATGAGCCATGTCTCAATTTTTTCTGTTCAGCACTTTTGGAGATACAGTGGAACAAATTTTTGCCGTTTTTCCAAGATGGCGGCCGACCACGTGACATATGACGTCATCATTAACATATTTTATTCCCCATGGAGAGTTCTTTACAATGAGCCATGTCTCAACTTTTTCATTTCAGCACTTTCGGAGATGTTGAGGTGCAAAGTTTTCGGTTTTTCCAAGATGGCGGCCGAACCACGTGACCGATGACGTCATCATTAACATATTTTATTCCACATGGAGAGTTATTGACAATGAGCCATGTCTCAATTTTTTCTATTCAGCACTTTCAGAGATATGGAGGTGCAAAGTTTTTCGGTTTTTCCAAGATGGCGGCCGAACCACGTGACATATGACGTCATCATTAACATATTTTATTCCCCATGGAGAGTTCTTTACAATGAGCCATGTCTCCATTTTTTCTGTTCAGCACTTTTGGAGATATAGTGGTGCAAAGTTTTGCCGTTTTTCCAAGATGGCGGCCGACCACGTGACATATGACGTCATCATTAACATATTTTATTCCCCATGGAGAGTTCTTTACAATGAGCCATGTCTCAATTTTTTCTATTCAGCACTTTCGGAGCTGTTGAGGTGCAAAGTTTTCGGTTTTTCAAAGATGGCGGCCGAACCACGTGACATATGACGTCATCATTAACAAATTTCATTCCCCATGGAGAGTTCTTTACAATGAGCCATGTCTCAATTCTTTCTGTTCAGCACTTTTGGAGATATAGTGGTGCAAATTTTTGCCGTTTTTCCAAGATGGCGGCCGACCACGTGACATATGACATCATCATTAACATATTTTATTCCCCATGGAGAGTTCTTTACCATGAGCCATGTCTCAATTTTTTCTGTTCAGCACTTTTGGAGATACAGTGGAACAAATTTTTGCCGTTTTTCCAAGATGGCGGCCGACCACGTGACATATGACGTCATCATTAACATATTTTATTCCCCATGGAGAGTTCTTTACAATGAGCCATGTCTCAACTTTTTCATTTCAGCACTTTCGGAGATGTTGAGGTGCAAAGTTTTCGGTTTTTCCAAGATGGCGGCCGAACCACGTGACTGATGACGTCATCATTAACATATTTTATTCCCCATGGAGAGTTCTTTACAATGAGCCATGTCTCAATTTTTTCTGTACAGTACTTTCGGAGATATAGAGGTGCAAAGTTTTTCGGTTTTTCCAAGATGGCGGCCGAACCACGTCACCGATGACGTCATCAATTGGGCACAGTCTATTCCAGGGCAAGACCAATATGTGTGCAAAGTTTGGCGATTCTCCGTGCAACGGTGTAGACGCAGTGCTGCAAACAGACAGACAAACAGATGAAAAATCGGTCAGAGACCGAGGACTTGCCGGAATTTACTTTTTTGTCGGCCATTTAGGACAAATATGGCGGCCGAACCATGTGACCGATGACATCATCATTAACATATTTTATTCCCCATGGAGAGTTCTTTACAATGAGCCACGTCTCAATTTTTTCTATTCAGCACTTCCGGAGATATATCGAGGTGCTAAGTTTTTTGGTTTTTCCAAGATGGCGGCCGAACCACGTGACCGATGACGTCATCATTAACATGTTTTATTCCCCATGGAGAGTTCTTTCCAATGAGCCATGTCTCATTTTTTCTATTCAGCACTGGAGGTGCAAAGTTTTTCGGTTTTTCCAAGATGGCGGCCGGACCACATGACCGATGACGTCATCACTAACATGTTTTATTCCGCATGGAGAGTTCTTTACAATGAGCCATGTCTCAATTTTTTCTATTCAGAGATATGGAGGTGCAAAAATTTTCGGTTTTTCCAAGATGGCGGCCGAACCACGTGACATATGATGTCATCATTAACAAATTTTATTCCCCATGGAGAGTTCTTTACAATGAGCCATGTCTCAATTTTTTCTGTTCAGCACTTTTGGAGATATAGTGGTGCAAAGTTTTGCCGTTTTTCCAAGATGGCGGCCGACCACGTGACATATGACATCATCATTAACATATTTTATTCCCCATGGAGAGTTCTTTACAATGAGCCATGTCTCAATTTTTTCTGTTCAGCACTTTTGGAGATTTCGTGGTGCAAAGTTTTGCCGTTTTTCCAAGATGGCGGCCGACCACGTGACTGCTGACGTCATCATTAACATATTTTATTCCCCATGGAGAGTTCTTTACAATGAGCCATGTCTCAATTTTTTCTGTTCAGCACTTTTGGAGATATAGTGGTGCAAAAGTTTTCGGTTTTTCCAAGATGGCGGCCGACCACGTGACATATGCCGTCATCATTAACATATTTTATTGCCCATGGAGAGTTCTTTACAATGAGCCATGTCTGATTTTTTTCTGTTCAGCACTTTTGGAGATATAGTGGTGCAAAGTTTTGCAGTTTTTCCAAGATGGCGGCCGACCACGTGACATATGACATCATCATTAACATATTTTATTCCCCATGCAGAGTTCTTTACAATGAGCCATGTCTCAATTTTTTATGTTCAGCACTTTTGGAGATATAGTGGTGCAAAGTTTTGCCGTTTTTCCAAGATGGCGGCCGACCACGTGACTGATGACGTCATCATTAACATATTTTATTTCCCATGGAGAGTTCTTTACAATGAGCCATGTCTCAATTTTTTCTGTTCAGCACTTTTGGAGAAAAAGTGGTGCAAAGTTTTGCCGTTTTTCCAAGATGGCGGCCGACCACGTGACATATGACGTCATCATTAACATATTTTATTCCCCATGGAGAGTTCTTTACAATGAGCCATGTCTCAATTTTTTCTGTTCAGCACTTTTGGAGATATAGTGGTGCAAAGTTTTGCCGTTTTTCCAAGATGGCGGCCGACCACGTGACTGATGACGTCATCATTAACATATTTTATTTCCCATGGAGAGTTCTTTACAATGAGCCATGTCTCAATTTTTTCTGTTCAGCACTTTTGGAGAAAAAGTGGTGCAAAGTTTTGCCGTTTTTCCAAGATGGCGGCCGACCACGTGACATATGACGTCATCATTAACATATTTTATTCCCCATGGAGAGTTCTTTACAATGAGCCATGTCTCAATTTTTTCTATTCAGCACTTTCGGAGCTGTTGAGGTGCAAAGTTTTCGGTTTTTCAAAGATGGCGGCCGAACCACGTGACATATGACGTCATCATTAACAAATTTCATTCCCCATGGAGAGTTCTTTACAATGAGCCATGTCTCAATTCTTTCTGTTCAGCACTTTTGGAGATATAGTGGTGCAAATTTTTGCCGTTTTTCCAAGATGGCGGCCGACCACGTGACATATGACATCATCATTAACATATTTTATTCCCCATGGAGAGTTCTTTACCATGAGCCATGTCTCAATTTTTTCTGTTCAGCACTTTTGGAGATACAGTGGAACAAATTTTTGCCGTTTTTCCAAGATGGCGGCCGACCACGTGACATATGACGTCATCATTAACATATTTTATTCCCCATGGAGAGTTCTTTACAATGAGCCATGTCTCAACTTTTTCATTTCAGCACTTTCGGAGATGTTGAGGTGCAAAGTTTTCGGTTTTTCCAAGATGGCGGCCGAACCACGTGACCGATGACGTCATCATTAACATATTTTATTCCACATGGAGAGTTATTGACAATGAGCCATGTCTCAATTTTTTCTATTCAGCACTTTCAGAGATATGGAGGTGCAAAGTTTTTCGGTTTTTCCAAGATGGCGGCCGAACCACGTGACATATGACGTCATCATTAACATATTTTATTCCCCATGGAGAGTTCTTTACAATGAGCCATGTCTCCATTTTTTCTGTTCAGCACTTTTGGAGATATAGTGGTGCAAAGTTTTGCCGTTTTTCCAAGATGGCGGCCGACCACGTGACATATGACGTCATCATTAACATATTTTATTCCCCATGGAGAGTTCTTTACAATGAGCCATGTCTCAATTTTTTCTGTTCAGCACTTTTGGAGATATAGTGGCGCAACGTTTTGCCGTTTTTCCAAGATGGCGACCGAACCACGTGACTGATGACGTCATCATTTACATATTTTATTCCCCATGGAGGGTTCTTTACAATGAGCCATGTCTCAATTTTTTCTGTTCAGTACTTTCGGAGATATAGAGGTGCAAATTTTTTCGGTTTTTCCAAGATGGCGGCCGAACCACGTCACCGATGACGTCATCAATTGGGCACAGTCTATTCCAGGGCAAGACCAATAAGTGTGCAAAGTTTGGCGATTCTACGTGCAACGGTGTAGACGCAGTGCTGCAAACAGACAGACAGACAGACAGATGAAAAATCGGTCAGAGACCGAGGACTTGCCGGAATGTACTTTTTTATAGGCCATTTAGGACAAATATGGCGGCCGAACCACGTGACCGATGACGTCATCATTAACATATTTTATTCCACATGGAGAGTTCTTTGTAACGAGCGATGTCTCAATTCTTTCTATTCAGCACTTTTGGAGATATGGAGGTGCTAAGTTTTTCCGTTTTTCCAAGATGGCGGCCGAACCACGTGACCTATGACGTCTTATTAACATATTTTATTCCACATGGAGAGTTCTTTACAATGAGCCATGTCTCAATTTTTTCTATTCAGTACTTTCAGAGATATAGAGGTGCAAAATTTTTCGGTTTTTCCAAGATGGCGGCCGAACCACGTGACTGATGACGTCATCATTAACATATTTTATTCCGCATGGAGAGTTCTTTACAATGAGCCATGTCTCAATTTTTTGTGTTCAGCACTTTTGGAGATATAGTGGTGCAACGTTTTGCCGTTTTTCCAAGATGGCGGCGGAACCACGTGACTGATGGCGTCATCATTAACATATTTTATTCCTCATGGAGAGTTCTTTCCAATGAGCCATGTCTCAATTTTTTATATTCAGTACTTTCAGAGATATGGAGGTGCAAAGTTTTGCCGTTTTTCCAAGATGGCGGCCGAACCACGTGACCTATGACGTCATCATTAACATGTTTTATTCCCCATGGAGAGTTATTTACAATGAGCCATGTCTCAATTTTTTCTGTTCAGCACTTTGAGATGTCGAGGTGCAAAATTTTTCGGTTTTTCCAAGATGGCGGCCGAACCACGTGACCGATGACGTCATCATTTGGGCACAGTATATTAGAGGGCAAGACAAATACGTGTGCAAAGTTTGGCGATTCTACGTGCAACGGTGTAGACGTAGTGCTGCAAACAGACAAACAGACAGACAAACAAACGAACAGATCAACATACTTGCCGGAATATTTTCCGGCAAGTAATGAAAAATCGGTCAGAGACCGAGGACTTGCCGGAATGTACTTTTTTATCGGCCATTTAGGACAAATATGGCGGCTGAAGCACGTGACCGATGACGTCATCATTAACATATTTTATTCCCCATGGAGAGTTCTTTACAATGAGCCATGTCTCAATCTTTTCTATTCAGCACTTTCGGAGATATGGAGGTGCTAAGTTTTTCGGTTTTTCCAAGATGGCGGCCGACCACGTGACTGATGACGTCATCATTAACATATTTTATTCCCCATGGAGAGTTCTTTACAATGAGCCATGTCTCAATTTTTTCTGTACAGTACTTTCGGAGATATAGAGGTGCAAAGTTTTTCGGTTTTTCCAAGATGGCGGCCGAACCACGTCACCGATGACGTCATCAATTGGGCACAGTCTATTCCAGGGCAAGACCAATATGTGTGCAAAGTTTGGCGATTCTCCGTGCAACGGTGTAGACGCAGTGCTGCAAACAGACAGACAAACAGATGAAAAATCGGTCAGAGACCGAGGACTTGCCGGAATTTACTTTTTTGTCGGCCATTTAGGACAAATATGGCGGCCGAACCATGTGACCGATGACATCATCATTAACATATTTTATTCCCCATGGAGAGTTCTTTACAATGAGCCACGTCTCAATTTTTTCTATTCAGCACTTCCGGAGATATATCGAGGTGCTAAGTTTTTTGGTTTTTCCAAGATGGCGGCCGAACCACGTGACCGATGACGTCATCATTAACATGTTTTATTCCCCATGGAGAGTTCTTTCCAATGAGCCATGTCTCATTTTTTCTATTCAGCACTGGAGGTGCAAAGTTTTTCGGTTTTTCCAAGATGGCGGCCAGACCACATGACCGATGACGTCATCATTAACATGTTTTATTCCGCATGGAGAGTTCTTTACAATGAGCCATGTCTCAATTTTTTCTATTCAGAGATATGGAGGTGCAAAAATTTTCGGTTTTTCCAAGATGGCGGCCGAACCACGTGACATATGATGTCATCATTAACAAATTTTATTCCCCATGGAGAGTTCTTTACAATGAGCCATGTCTCAATTTTTTCTGTTCAGCACTTTTGGAGATATAGTGGTGCAAAGTTTTGCCGTTTTTCCAAGATGGCGGCCGACCACGTGACATATGACATCATCATTAACATATTTTATTCCCCATGGAGAGTTCTTTACAATGAGCCATGTCTCAATTTTTTCTGTTCAGCACTTTTGGAGATTTCGTGGTGCAAAGTTTTGCCGTTTTTCCAAGATGGCGGCCGACCACGTGACTGCTGACGTCATCATTAACATATTTTATTCCCCATGGAGAGTTCTTTACAATGAGCCATGTCTCAATTTTTTCTGTTCAGCACTTTTGGAGATATAGTGGTGCAAAAGTTTTCGGTTTTTCCAAGATGGCGGCCGACCACGTGACATATGACGTCATCATTAACATATTTTATTGCCCATGGAGAGTTCTTTACAATGAGCCATGTCTGATTTTTTTCTGTTCAGCACTTTTGGAGATATAGTGGTGCAAAGTTTTGCAGTTTTTCCAAGATGGCGGCCGACCACGTGACATATGACATCATCATTAACATATTTTATTCCCCATGCAGAGTTCTTTACAATGAGCCATGTCTCAATTTTTTATGTTCAGCACTTTTGGAGATATAGTGGTGCAAAGTTTTGCCGTTTTTCCAAGATGGCGGCCGACCACGTGACTGATGACGTCATCATTAACATATTTTATTTCCCATGGAGAGTTCTTTACAATGAGCCATGTCTCAATTTTTTCTGTTCAGCACTTTTGGAGAAAAAGTGGTGCAAAGTTTTGCCGTTTTTCCAAGATGGCGGCCGACCACGTGACATATGACGTCATCATTAACATATTTTATTCCCCATGGAGAGTTCTTTACAATGAGCCATGTCTCAATTTTTTCTGTTCAGCACTTTTGGAGATATAGTGGTGCAAAGTTTTGCCGTTTTTCCAAGATGGCGGCCGACCACGTGACATATGACGTCATCATTAACATATTTTATTCCCCATGGAGAGTTCTTTACAATGAGCCATGTCTCAATTTTTTCTGTTCAGCACTTTTGGAGATATAGTGGTGCAAATTTTTGCCGTTTTTCCAAGATGGCGGCCGACCACGTGACATATGACGTCATCATTAACATATTTTATTCCCCATGGAGAGTTCTTTACAATGAGCCATGTCTCAATTTTTTCTGTTCAGCACTTTTGGAGATATAGTGGCGCAACGTTTTGCCGTTTTTCCAAGATGGCGCCCGAACCACGTGACTGATGACGTCATCATTTACATATTTTATTCCCCATGGAGTGTTCTTTACAATGAGCCATGTCTCAATTTTTTCTGTACAGTACTTTCGGAGATATAGAGGTGCAAAGTTTTTCGGTTTTTCCAAGATGGCGGCCGAACAACGTCACCGATGACGTCATCAATTGGGCACAGTCTATTCCAGGGCAAGACCAATATGTGTGCAAAGTTTGGCGATTCTCCGTGCAACGGTGTAGACGCAGTGCTGCAAACAGACAGACAGACAAACAGACAGACAAACAGATGAAAAATCGGTCAGAGACCGAGGACTTGCCGGAATGTACTTTTTTATCGGCCATTTAGGACAAATATGGCGACCGAACCACGTGACCGATGACGTCATCATTAACATATTTTATTCCCCATGGAGAGTTCTTTACAATGAGCCATGTCTCAATTTTTTCTATTCAGCACTTTCGGAGCTGTTGAGGTGCAAAGTTTTCGGTTTTTCAAAGATGGCGGCCGAACCACGTGACATATGACGTCATCATTAACAAATTTCATTCCCCATGGAGAGTTCTTTACAATGAGCCATGTCTCAATTCTTTCTGTTCAGCACTTTTGGAGATATAGTGGTGCAAATTTTTGCCGTTTTTCCAAGATGGCGGCCGACCACGTGACATATGACATCATCATTAACATATTTTATTCCCCATGGAGAGTTCTTTACCATGAGCCATGTCTCAATTTTTTCTGTTCAGCACTTTTGGAGATACAGTGGAACAAATTTTTGCCGTTTTTCCAAGATGGCGGCCGACCACGTGACATATGACGTCATCATTAACATATTTTATTCCCCATGGAGAGTTCTTTACAATGAGCCATGTCTCAACTTTTTCATTTCAGCACTTTCGGAGATGTTGAGGTGCAAAGTTTTCGGTTTTTCCAAGATGGCGGCCGAACCACGTGACCGATGACGTCATCATTAACATATTTTATTCCACATGGAGAGTTATTGACAATGAGCCATGTCTCAATTTTTTCTATTCAGCACTTTCAGAGATATGGAGGTGCAAAGTTTTTCGGTTTTTCCAAGATGGCGGCCGAACCACGTGACATATGACGTCATCATTAACATATTTTATTCCCCATGGAGAGTTCTTTACAATGAGCCATGTCTCCATTTTTTCTGTTCAGCACTTTTGGAGATATAGTGGTGCAAAGTTTTGCCGTTTTTCCAAGATGGCGGCCGACCACGTGACATATGACGTCATCATTAACATATTTTATTCCCCATGGAGAGTTCTTTACAATGAGCCATGTCTCAATTTTTTCTGTTCAGCACTTTTGGAGATATAGTGGCGCAACGTTTTGCCGTTTTTCCAAGATGGCGACCGAACCACGTGACTGATGACGTCATCATTTACATATTTTATTCCCCATGGAGGGTTCTTTACAATGAGCCATGTCTCAATTTTTTCTGTTCAGTACTTTCGGAGATATAGAGGTGCAAAGTTTTTCGGTTTTTCCAAGATGGCGGCCGAACCACGTCACCGATGACGTCATCAATTGGGCACAGTCTATTCCAGGGCAAGACCAATAAGTGTGCAAAGTTTGGCGATTCTACGTGCAACGGTGTAGACGCAGTGCTGCAAACAGACAGACAGACAGACAGATGAAAAATCGGTCAGAGACCGAGGACTTGCCGGAATGTACTTTTTTATAGGCCATTTAGGACAAATATGGCGGCCGAACCACGTGACCGATGACGTCATCAATAACATATTTTATTCCACATGGAGAGTTCTTTGTAACGAGCGATGTCTCAATTCTTTCTATTCAACACTTTTGGAGATATGGAGGTGCTAAGTTTTTCCGTTTTTCCAAGATGGCGGCCGAACCACGTGACCTATGACGTCTTATTAACATATTTTATTCCACATGGAGAGTTCTTTACAATGAGCCATGTCTCAATTTTTTCTATTCAGTACTTTCAGAGATATAGAGGTGCAAAATTTTTCGGTTTTTCCAAGATGGCGGCCGAACCACGTGACTGATGACGTCATCATTAACATATTTTATTCCGCATGGAGAGTTCTTTACAATGAGCCATGTCTCAATTTTTTCTGTTCAGCACTTTTGGAGATATAGTGGTGCAACGTTTTGCCGTTTTTCCAAGATGGCGGCGGAACCACGTGACTGATGGCGTCATCATTAACATATTTTATTCCCCATGGAGAGTTCTTTACGATGAGCCATGTCACAATTTTTTCTATTCAGCACTTTCGGAGATATGGAGGTGCAACGTTTTTCGGTTTTTCCAAGATGGCGGCCGAACCACGTGACCGATGACGTCATCCTTAACATATTTTTATTCCTCATGGAGAGTTCTTTCCAATGAGCCATGTCTCAATTTTTTATATTCAGTACTTTCAGAGATATGGAGGTGCAAAGTTTTGCCGTTTTTCCAAGATGGCGGCCGAACCACGTGACCTATGACGTCATCATTAACATGTTTTATTCCCCATGGAGAGTTCTTTACAATGAGCCATGTCTCAATTTTTTCTGTTCAGCACTTTGAGATGTCGAGGTGCAAAATTTTTCGGTTTTTCCAAGATGGCGGCCGAACCACGTGAACGATGACGTCATCATTTGGGCACAGTATATTAGAGGGCAAGACAAATACGTGTGCAAAGTTTGGCGATTCTACGTGCAACGGTGTAGACGTAGTGCTGCAAACAGACAAACAGACAGACAAACAAACGAACAGATCAACATACTTGCCGGAATATTTTCCGGCAAGTAATGAAAAATCGGTCAGAGACCGAGGACTTGCCGGAATGTACTTTTTTATCGGCCATTTAGGACAAATATGGCGGCTGAAGCACGTGACCGATGACGTCATCATTAACATATTTTATTCCCCATGGAGAGTTCTTTACAATGAGCCATGTCTCAATTTTTTCTATTCAGCACTTTCGGAGATATGGAGGTGCTAAGTTTTTCGGTTTTTCCAAGATGGCGGCCGACCACGTGACTGATGACGTCATCATTAACATATTTTATTCCCCATGGAGAGTTCTTTACAATGAGCCATGTCTCAATTTTTTCTGTACAGTACTTTCGGAGATATAGAGGTGCAAAGTTTTTCGGTTTTTCCAAGATGGCGGCCGAACCACGTCACCGATGACGTCATCAATTGGGCACAGTCTATTCCAGGGCAAGACCAATATGTGTGCAAAGTTTGGCGATTCTCCGTGCAACGGTGTAGACGCAGTGCTGCAAACAGACAGACAAACAGATGAAAAATCGGTCAGAGACCGAGGACTTGCCGGAATTTACTTTTTTGTCGGCCATTTAGGACAAATATGGCGGCCGAACCATGTGACCGATGACATCATCATTAACATATTTTATTCCCCATGGAGAGTTCTTTACAATGAGCCACGTCTCAATTTTTTCTATTCAGCACTTCCGGAGATATATCGAGGTGCTAAGTTTTTTGGTTTTTCCAAGATGGCGGCCGAACCACGTGACCGATGACGTCATCATTAACATGTTTTATTCCCCATGGAGAGTTCTTTCCAATGAGCCATGTCTCATTTTTTCTATTCAGCACTGGAGGTGCAAAGTTTTTCGGTTTTTCCAAGATGGCGGCCGGACCACATGACCGATGACGTCATCACTAACATGTTTTATTCCGCATGGAGAGTTCTTTACAATGAGCCATGTCTCAATTTTTTCTATTCAGAGATATGGAGGTGCAAAAATTTTCGGTTTTTCCAAGATGGCGGCCGAACCACGTGACATATGATGTCATCATTAACAAATTTTATTCCCCATGGAGAGTTCTTTACAATGAGCCATGTCTCAATTTTTTCTGTTCAGCACTTTTGGAGATATAGTGGTGCAAAGTTTTGCCGTTTTTCCAAGATGGCGGCCGACCACGTGACATATGACATCATCATTAACATATTTTATTCCCCATGGAGAGTTCTTTACAATGAGCCATGTCTCAATTTTTTCTGTTCAGCACTTTTGGAGATTTCGTGGTGCAAAGTTTTGCCGTTTTTCCAAGATGGCGGCCGACCACGTGACTGCTGACGTCATCATTAACATATTTTATTCCCCATGGAGAGTTCTTTACAATGAGCCATGTCTCAATTTTTTCTGTTCAGCACTTTTGGAGATATAGTGGTGCAAAAGTTTTCGGTTTTTCCAAGATGGCGGCCGACCACGTGACATATGCCGTCATCATTAACATATTTTATTGCCCATGGAGAGTTCTTTACAATGAGCCATGTCTGATTTTTTTCTGTTCAGCACTTTTGGAGATATAGTGGTGCAAAGTTTTGCAGTTTTTCCAAGATGGCGGCCGACCACGTGACATATGACATCATCATTAACATATTTTATTCCCCATGCAGAGTTCTTTACAATGAGCCATGTCTCAATTTTTTATGTTCAGCACTTTTGGAGATATAGTGGTGCAAAGTTTTGCCGTTTTTCCAAGATGGCGGCCGACCACGTGACTGATGACGTCATCATTAACATATTTTATTTCCCATGGAGAGTTCTTTACAATGAGCCATGTCTCAATTTTTTCTGTTCAGCACTTTTGGAGAAAAAGTGGTGCAAAGTTTTGCCGTTTTTCCAAGATGGCGGCCGACCACGTGACATATGACGTCATCATTAACATATTTTATTCCCCATGGAGAGTTCTTTACAATGAGCCATGTCTCAATTTTTTCTGTTCAGCACTTTTGGAGATATAGTGGTGCAAAGTTTTGCCGTTTTTCCAAGATGGCGGCCGACCACGTGACATATGACGTCATCATTAACATATTTTATTCCCCATGGAGAGTTCTTTACAATGAGCCATGTCTCAATTTTTTCTGTTCAGCACTTTTGGAGATATAGTGGTGCAAATTTTTGCCGTTTTTCCAAGATGGCGGCCGACCACGTGACATATGACGTCATCATTAACATATTTTATTCCCCATGGAGAGTTCTTTACAATGAGCCATGTCTCAATTTTTTCTGTTCAGTACTTTTGGAGATATAGAGGTGCAAATTTTTTCGGTTTTTCCAAGATGGCGGCCGAACCACGTCACCGATGACGTCATCAATTGGGCACAGTCTATTCCAGGGCAAGACCAATATGTGTGCAAAGTTTGGCGATTCTACGTGCAACGGTGTAGACGCAGTGCTGCAAACAGACAGACAGACAGACAGACAGACAAACAGACAGACAAACGAACAGATCAACATACTTGCCGGAAAATTTTTTCCGGCAAGTAATGAAAAATCGGTCAGAGACCGAGGACTTGCCGGAATTTACTTTTTTATTGGCCATTGAGGACAAATATGGTGGTCGAACCACGTGACCGATGACGTCATCATTAACATATTTTATTCCCCATGGAGAGTTCTTTACAATGAGCCATGTCTCAATTTTTTCTGTTCAGCACTTTTGGAGATAGAGTGGAGCAAAGTTTTGCCGTTTTTCCAAGATGGCGGCCGAATCACGTGACGAATGACGTCATCATTAACATATTTTATTCCCCATGGAGAGTTCTTTACAATGAGGCATGTCTCAATTTTTTCTATTCAGCACTTTTGGACACATAGAGGTGCTAAGTTTTTCGGTTTTTCCAAGATGGCGGCCGAACCACTTCACCGATGACGTCATCAATTGGGCACAGTCTATTCCAGGGCAAGACCAATATGTGTGCAAAGTTTGGCGATTCTCCGTGCAACGGTGTAGACGCAGTGCTGCAAACAGACAGACAAACAGACAAACAGATGAAAAATCGGTCAGAGACCGAGGACTTGCCGGAATGTACTTTTTTATCGGCCATTTAGGACAAATATGGCGGCCAAACCACGTGACCGATGAAGTCATCATTACTTGTTTTCTAAACTAATTTATTCCTTGATGATGCTCAAGAAATTTCATCTTGATCGGATGAAGTTTTGTACTTGGCGAATTATGACGTCATAATGGAGGAACCTATGACATCATCATTAACATATTTTATTCCCCATGGAGAGTTCTTTACAATGAGTCATGTCTCAATTTTTTCTATTCAGGACGTTTGGAGATGTGGAGGTGCAGAGTTTTTCGGTTTTTCAAAGATGGCGGCCGAACCACGTGACTGATGACGTCATCATTAACATATTTTATTCCCCATGGAGAGTTCTTTACAATGAGCCATGTCTCAATTTTTTCTGTTCAGCACTTTTGGAGATATAGTGGTGCAAAGTTTTGCCGTTTTTCCAAGATGGCGGCCGACCACGTGACATATGACATCATCGTTAACATATTTTATTCCCCATGGAGAGTTCTTTACAATGAGCCATGTCTCAATTTTTTCTGTTCAGGACTTTTGGAGATTTCGTGGTGCAAAGTTTTGCCGTTTTTCCAAGATGGCGGCCGACCACGTGACTGATGACGTCATCATTAACATATTTTATTCCCCATGGAGAGTTCTTTACAATGAGCCATGTCTCAATTTTTTCTGTTCAGCACTTTTGGAGATATAGTGGTGCAAAGTTTTGCCGTTTTTCCAAGATGGCGGCCGACCACGTGACATATGACGTCATCATTAACATATTTTATTCCCCATGGAGAGTTCTTTACAATGAGCCATGTCTCAATTTTTTCTGTTCAGCACGTTTGGAGATATAGTGGCGCAACGTTTTGCCGTTTTTCCAAGATGGCGACCGAACCACGTGACTGATGACGTCATCATTTACATATTTTATTCCCCATGGAGAGTTCTTTACAATGAGCCATGTCTCAATTTTTTCTGTTCAGTACTTTCGGAGATATAGAGGTGCAAAGTTTTTCGGTTTTTCCAAGATGGCGGCCGAACCAAGTCACCGATGACGTCATCAATTGGGCACAGTCTATTCCAGGGCAAGACCAATATGTGTGCAAAGTTTGGCGATTCTACGTGCAACGGTGTAGACGCAGTGCTGCAAACAGACAGACAAACAGACAGACAGACAGACAGACAGACAAACAAACGAACAGATCAACATACTTGCCGGAAAATTTTTCCGGCAAGTAATGAAAAATCGGTCAGAGACCGAGGACTTGCCGGAATTTACTTTTTTATCGGCCATTTAGGACAAATATGGCGGCTGAACCACCTGACCGATGACATCATCATTAACATATTTTATTCCCCACGGAGAGTTCTTTACAATGAGCCATGTCTCAATTTTTTCTGTTCAGCACTTTTGGAGATAGAGGTGCAACGTTTTTCGGATTTTCCAAGATGGCGGCCGAACCACGTGACCGATGACGACATCATTAACATATTTTATTCCCCCTGGAGAGTTCTTTCCAATGAGCCATGTCTCAATTTTTTCTGTTCAGCACTTTTGGAGATAGAGGTGCAACGTTTTTCGGATTTTCCAAGATGGCGGCCGAACCACGTGACCGATGACGTCATCATTAACATATTTTATTCCCCCTGGAGAGTTCTTTCCAATGAGCCATGTCTCAATTTTTTCTATTCAGCACTTTCGGAGATATGGAGGTGAATTTTTTTCCCGTTTTTCCAAGATGGCGGCCGCACCACGTGACCGATGACGTCATCATTAACATATTTTATTCCACATGGAGAGTTCTTGACAATGAGCCATGTCTCAATTTTTTCTATTCAGCACTTTCGGAGATATGGAGGTGCTAGGTTTTTCGGTTTTTCCAAGATGGCGGCCGAACCACGTGACATATGACGTCATCATTAACATATTTTATTCCCCATTGAGAGTTCTTTACAATGAGCCATGTCTCAATTTTTTCTGTTCAGCACATTTGGAGATATAGTGGTGCACAGTTTTGCTGTTTTACCAAGATGGCGGCCGACCACGTGACTGATGACGTCATCATTAACATATTTTATTCCCCATGGAGAGTTCTTTACAATGAGCCATGTCTCAATTTTTTCTGTTCAGCACATTTGGAGATATAGTGGTGCAAAGTTTTGCCGTTTTTCCAAGATGGCGGCCGACCACGTGACTGATGATGTCATCATTAACATATTTTATTCCCCATGGAGAGTTCTTTACAATGAGCCATGTCTCAATTTTTTCTGTTCAGTACTTTCGGAGATATAGAAGTGCAAAGTTTTTCGGTTTTTCCAAGATGGCGGCCGAACCACGTCACCGATGACGTCATCAATTGGGCACAGTCTATTCCAGGGCAAGACCAATATGTGTGCAAAGTTTGGCGATTCTCCGTGCAACGGTGTAGACGCAGTGCTGCAAACAGACAGACAAACAGACAAACAGACAGACAAACAGACAGATGAAAAATCGGTCAGAGACCGAGGACTTGCCGGAATGTACTTTTTTATCGGCCACTTAGGACAAATATGGCGGCCGAACCACGTGACCGATGACGTCATCATTAACATATTTTATTCCCCATGGAGAGTTCTTTACAATGAGCCATGTCTCAATTTTTTCTATTCAGCACTTTCGGAGATGTGGAGGTTTCGGTTTTTCCAAGATGGCGGCCGAACCACGTGACATATGATGTCATCATTAACAAATTTTATTCCCCATGGAGAGGTCTTTACAATGAGCCATGTCTCAATTTTTTCCATTCTGCACTTTTGGAGATATAGTGGTGCAAAGTTTTTGCCGTTTTTCCAAGATGGCGGCCGAACCACGTGACCGATGGCATCATCATTAACATATTTTATTCCCCATGGAGAGGTCTTTACAATGAGCCATGTCTCAATTTTTTCTGTTCAGCACTTTTGGAGATATAGTGGTGCAAACTTTTGCCGTTTTTCCAAGATAGTGGCCGACCACGTGACATATGACATCATTAACATATTTTATTCCCCATGGAGAGTTTTTTACAATGAGCCATGTCTCAATTTTTTCTGTTCAGCACTTTTGGAGATTTCGTAGTGCAAAGTTTTGCTGTTTTTCCAAGATGGCGGCCGACCACGTGACTGATGACGTCATCATTAACATATTTTATTCCCCATGGAGAGTTCTGCACAATGAGCCATGTCTCAATTTTTTCTGTTCAGTACTTTCGGAGATATAGCGGTGCAAATTTTTTCGGTTTTTCCAAGATGGCGGCCAAACCACGTGACCGATGACATCATCATTTGGGCACAGTATATTAGAGGGCAAGCCAAATACGTGTGCAAAGTTTGGCGATTCTACGTGCAACGGTGTGGACGTAGTGCTGCAAACAGACAAACAGACAAACAGACAAACAGACAGACAAACAGATGAAAAATCGGTCAGAGACCGAGGACTTGCCGGAATGTACTTTTTTATCGGCCATTTTGGACAAATATGGCGGTCGAAACACGTGAACGATGACGTCATCAATAACATATTTTATTCCCCATGGAGAGTTCTTTACAATGAGCCATGTCTCAATTTTTTCTGTTCAGTACTTTCGGAGATATAGAGGTGCAAATTTATTCGGTTTTTCCAAGATGGCGGCCGAACCACGTGACCTATGACGTCATCATTAACATATTTTATTCCCCATGGAGAGTTCTTTACAATGAGCCATGTCTCAATTTTTTCTGTTCAGCACTTTTGGAGATTTCGTGGTGCAAAGTTTTGCCGTTTTTCCAAGATGGCGGCCGAACCACGTGACCTATGACGTCATCATTAACATGTTTTATTCCCAATGGAGAGTTCTTTACAATGAGCCATGGCTCAATTTTTTCTGTTCAGCACATTGAGATATCGAGGTGCAAAATTTTTCGGTTTTTCCAAGATGGCGGCCGAACCACGTGACTGATGACGTCATCATTTGGGCACAGTATATTAGAGGGCAAGACCAATATGTGTGCCAAGTTTGGCGATTCTACGTGCAACGGTGTAGACGTAGTGCTGCAAACAGACAAACAGACAAACAGATGAAAAATCGGTCAGAGACCGAGGACTTGCCGGAATTTACTTTTTTATCGGCCATTTAGGACAAATATGGCGGCTGAACCACCTGACCGATGACATCATCATTAACATATTTTATTCCCCACGGAGAGTTCTTTACAATGAGCCATGTCTCAATTTTTTCTGTTCAGCACTTTTGGAGATAGAGGTGCAACGTTTTTCGGATTTTCCAAGATGGCGGCCGAACCACGTGACCGATGACGACATCATTAACATATTTTATTCCCCCTGGAGAGTTCTTTCCAATGAGCCATGTCTCAATTTTTTCTGTTCAGCACTTTTGGAGATAGAGGTGCAACGTTTTTCGGATTTTCCAAGATGGCGGCCGAACCACGTGACCGATGACGTCATCATTAACTTATTTTATTCCCCCTGGAGAGTTCTTTCCAATGAGCCATGTCTCAATTTTTTCTATTCAGCACTTTCGGAGATATGGAGGTGTATTTTTTTCCCGTTTTTCCAAGATGGCGGCCGCACCACGTGACCGATGACGTCATCATTAACATATTTTATTCCACATGGAGAGTTCTTGACAATGAGCCATGTCTCAATTTTTTCTATTCAGCACTTTCGGAGATATGGAGGTGCTAGGTTTTTCGGTTTTTCCAAGATGGCGGCCGACCACGCGACTGATGACGTCATCATTAACATATTTTATTCCCCATGGAGAGTTCTTTACAATGAGCCATGTCTCAATTTTTTCTGTTCAGCACTTTTGGAGATATAGTGGTGCAAAGTTTTGCCGTTTTTCCAAGATGGCGGCCGACCACGTGACATATGACGTCATCATTAACATATTTTATTCCCCATGGAGAGTTCTTTACAATGAGCCATGTCTCAATTTTTTCTGTTCAGCACTTTTGGAGATATAGTGGTGCAAAGTTTTGCCGTTTTTCCAAGATGGCGGCCGACCACGTGACATATGACGTCATCATTAACATATTTTATTCCCCACGGAGAGTTCTTTACAATGAGCCATGTCTCAATTTTTTCTGTTCAGTACTTTCGGAGATATAGAGGTGCAAGGTTTTTCAGTTTTTCCAAGATGGCGGCCGACCACGTGACATATGACGTCATCATTAACATATTTTATTCCCCATGGAGAGTTCTTTACAATGAGCCATGTCTCAATTTTTTCTGTTCAGTACTTTCGGAGATATAGAGGTGCAAGGTTTTTCAGTTTTTCCAAGATGGCGGCCGAACCACGTCACCGATGACGTCATCAATTGGGCACAGTCTATTCCAGGGCAAGACCAATATGTGTGCAAAGTTTGGCGATTCTACGTGCAACGGTGTAGACGCAGTGCTGCAAACAGACAGACAAACAGACAGACAGACAGACAGACAGACAAACAAACGAACAGATCAACATACTTGCCGGAAAATTTTTCCGGCAAGTAATGAAAAATCGGTCAGAGACCGAGGACTTGCCGGAATTTACTTTTTTATCGGCCATTTAGGACAAATATGGCGGCTGAACCACCTGACCGATGACATCATCATTAACATATTTTATTCCCCACGGAGAGTTCTTTACAATGAGCCATGTCTCAATTTTTTCTGTTCAGCACTTTTGGAGATAGAGGTGCAACGTTTTTCGGATTTTCCAAGATGGCGGCCGAACCACGTGACCGATGACGACATCATTAACATATTTTATTCCCCCTGGAGAGTTCTTTCCAATGAGCCATGTCTCAATTTTTTCTGTTCAGCACTTTTGGAGATAGAGGTGCAACGTTTTTCGGATTTTCCAAGATGGCGGCCGAACCACGTGACCGATGACGTCATCATTAACATATTTTATTCCCCCTGGAGAGTTCTTTCCAATGAGCCATGTCTCAATTTTTTCTATTCAGCACTTTCGGAGATATGGAGGTGAATTTTTTTCCCGTTTTTCCAAGATGGCGGCCGCACCACGTGACCGATGACGTCATCATTAACATATTTTATTCCACATGGAGAGTTCTTGACAATGAGCCATGTCTCAATTTTTTCTATTCAGCACTTTCGGAGATATGGAGGTGCTAGGTTTTTCGGTTTTTCCAAGATGGCGGCCGAACCACGTGACATATGACGTCATCATTAACATATTTTATTCCCCATTGAGAGTTCTTTACAATGAGCCATGTCTCAATTTTTTCTGTTCAGCACATTTGGAGATATAGTGGTGCACAGTTTTGCTGTTTTACCAAGATGGCGGCCGACCACGTGACTGATGACGTCATCATTAACATATTTTATTCCCCATGGAGAGTTCTTTACAATGAGCCATGTCTCAATTTTTTCTGTTCAGCACATTTGGAGATATAGTGGTGCAAAGTTTTGCCGTTTTTCCAAGATGGCGGCCGACCACGTGACTGATGATGTCATCATTAACATATTTTATTCCCCATGGAGAGTTCTTTACAATGAGCCATGTCTCAATTTTTTCTGTTCAGTACTTTCGGAGATATAGAAGTGCAAAGTTTTTCGGTTTTTCCAAGATGGCGGCCGAACCACGTCACCGATGACGTCATCAATTGGGCACAGTCTATTCCAGGGCAAGACCAATATGTGTGCAAAGTTTGGCGATTCTCCGTGCAACGGTGTAGACGCAGTGCTGCAAACAGACAGACAAACAGACAAACAGACAGACAAACAGACAGATGAAAAATCGGTCAGAGACCGAGGACTTGCCGGAATGTACTTTTTTATCGGCCACTTAGGACAAATATGGCGGCCGAACCACGTGACCGATGACGTCATCATTAACATATTTTATTCCCCATGGAGAGTTCTTTACAATGAGCCATGTCTCAATTTTTTCTATTCAGCACTTTCGGAGATGTGGAGGTTTCGGTTTTTCCAAGATGGCGGCCGAACCACGTGACATATGATGTCATCATTAACAAATTTTATTCCCCATGGAGAGGTCTTTACAATGAGCCATGTCTCAATTTTTTCCATTCTGCACTTTTGGAGATATAGTGGTGCAAAGTTTTTGCCGTTTTTCCAAGATGGCGGCCGAACCACGTGACCGATGGCATCATCATTAACATATTTTATTCCCCATGGAGAGGTCTTTACAATGAGCCATGTCTCAATTTTTTCTGTTCAGCACTTTTGGAGATATAGTGGTGCAAACTTTTGCCGTTTTTCCAAGATAGCGGCCGACCACGTGACATATGACATCATTAACATATTTTATTCCCCATGGAGAGTTTTTTACAATGAGCCATGTCTCAATTTTTTCTGTTCAGCACTTTTGGAGATTTCGTAGTGCAAAGTTTTGCTGTTTTTCCAAGATGGCGGCCGACCACGTGACTGATGACGTCATCATTAACATATTTTATTCCCCATGGAGAGTTCTGCACAATGAGCCATGTCTCAATTTTTTCTGTTCAGTACTTTCGGAGATATAGCGGTGCAAATTTTTTCGGTTTTTCCAAGATGGCGGCCAAACCACGTGACCGATGACATCATCATTTGGGCACAGTATATTAGAGGGCAAGCCAAATACGTGTGCAAAGTTTGGCGATTCTACGTGCAACGGTGTGGACGTAGTGCTGCAAACAGACAAACAGACAAACAGACAAACAGACAGACAAACAGATGAAAAATCGGTCAGAGACCGAGGACTTGCCGGAATGTACTTTTTTATCGGCCATTTTGGACAAATATGGCGGTCGAAACACGTGAACGATGACGTCATCAATAACATATTTTATTCCCCATGGAGAGTTCTTTACAATGAGCCATGTCTCAATTTTTTCTGTTCAGTACTTTCGGAGATATAGAGGTGCAAATTTATTCGGTTTTTCCAAGATGGCGGCCGAACCACGTGACCTATGACGTCATCATTAACATATTTTATTCCCCATGGAGAGTTCTTTACAATGAGCCATGTCTCAATTTTTTCTGTTCAGCACTTTTGGAGATTTCGTGGTGCAAAGTTTTGCCGTTTTTCCAAGATGGCGGCCGAACCACGTGACCTATGACGTCATCATTAACATGTTTTATTCCCAATGGAGAGTTCTTTACAATGAGCCATGGCTCAATTTTTTCTGTTCAGCACATTGAGATATCGAGGTGCAAAATTTTTCGGTTTTTCCAAGATGGCGGCCGAACCACGTGACTGATGACGTCATCATTTGGGCACAGTATATTAGAGGGCAAGACCAATATGTGTGCCAAGTTTGGCGATTCTACGTGCAACGGTGTAGACGTAGTGCTGCAAACAGACAAACAGACAAACAGATGAAAAATCGGTCAGAGACCGAGGACTTGCCGGAATTTACTTTTTTATCGGCCATTTAGGACAAATATGGCGGCTGAACCACCTGACCGATGACATCATCATTAACATATTTTATTCCCCACGGAGAGTTCTTTACAATGAGCCATGTCTCAATTTTTTCTGTTCAGCACTTTTGGAGATAGAGGTGCAACGTTTTTCGGATTTTCCAAGATGGCGGCCGAACCACGTGACCGATGACGACATCATTAACATATTTTATTCGCCCTGGAGAGTTCTTTCCAATGAGCCATGTCTCAATTTTTTCTGTTCAGCACTTTTGGAGATAGAGGTGCAACGTTTTTCGGATTTTCCAAGATGGCGGCCGAACCACGTGACCGATGACGTCATCATTAACTTATTTTATTCCCCCTGGAGAGTTCTTTCCAATGAGCCATGTCTCAATTTTTTCTATTCAGCACTTTCGGAGATATGGAGGTGTATTTTTTTCCCGTTTTTCCAAGATGGCGGCCGCACCACGTGACCGATGACGTCATCATTAACATATTTTATTCCACATGGAGAGTTCTTGACAATGAGCCATGTCTCAATTTTTTCTATTCAGCACTTTCGGAGATATGGAGGTGCTAGGTTTTTCGGTTTTTCCAAGATGGCGGCCGACCACGCGACTGATGACGTCATCATTAACATATTTTATTCCCCATGGAGAGTTCTTTACAATGAGCCATGTCTCAATTTTTTCTGTTCAGCACTTTTGGAGATATAGTGGTGCAAAGTTTTGCCGTTTTTCCAAGATGGCGGCCGACCACGTGACATATGACGTCATCATTAACATATTTTATTCCCCATGGAGAGTTCTTTACAATGAGCCATGTCTCAATTTTTTCTGTTCAGCACTTTTGGAGATATAGTGGTGCAAAGTTTTGCCGTTTTTCCAAGATGGCGGCCGACCACGTGACATATGACGTCATCATTAACATATTTTATTCCCCACGGAGAGTTCTTTACAATGAGCCATGTCTCAATTTTTTCTGTTCAGTACTTTCGGAGATATAGAGGTGCAAGGTTTTTCAGTTTTTCCAAGATGGCGGCCGACCACGTGACATATGACGTCATCATTAACATATTTTATTCCCCATGGAGAGTTCTTTACAATGAGCCATGTCTCAATTTTTTCTGTTCAGTACTTTCGGAGATATAGAGGTGCAAGGTTTTTCAGTTTTTCCAAGATGGCGGCCGAACCACGTCACCGATGACGTCATCAATTGGGCACAGTCTATTCCAGGGCAAGACCAATATGTGTGCAAAGTTTGGCGATTCGCCGTGCAACGGTGTAGACGCAGTGCTGCAAACAGACAGACAGACAGACAGACAGACAGACAGACAGACAAACAGACAGACAAACGAACAGATCAACATACTTGCCGGAAAATTTTTTCCGGCAAGTAATGAAAAATCGGTCAGAGACCGAGGACTTGCCGGAATTTACTTTTTATCGGCCATTTAGGACAAATATGGCGGCCGAACCACGTGACCGATGAGGTCATCATTAACATATTTTATTCCCCATGGAGATTTCTTTACAATGAGCCATGTCTCAATTTTTGTCTGTTCAGCACTTTTGGAGATATGGAGGTGCTAAGTTTTTCGGTTTTTCCAAGATGGCGGCCGAACCACGTGACTGATGACGTCATCAGTAACATATTTTATTCCCCATGGAGAGTTCTTTCCAATGAGCCATGTCTCAATTTTTTCTGTTCAGCACTTTTGGAGATATAGTGGCGCAACGTTTTGCCGTTTTTCCAAGATGGCGACCGAACCACGTGACTGATGACGTCATCATTTACATATTTTATTCCCCATGGAGAGTTCTTTACAATGAGCCATGTCTCAATTTTTTCTGTTCAGTACTTTCGGAGATATAGAGGTGCAAATTTATTCGGTTTTTCCAAGATGGCGGCCGAACCACGTCACCGATGACGTCATCATTGAGGCACAGTATATTAGAGGGCAAGACCATTATGTGTGCAAAGTTTGGCGATTCTCCGTGCAACGGTGTAGACGCAGTGCTGCAAACAGACAAACAGACAGACAAACAGACAAACAGACAAACAGACAAACAGACAAATGAAAAATCGGTCAGAGACCGAGGACTTGCCGGAATGTACTTTTTTATCGGCCATTTAGGACAAATATGGCGGCCGAACCACGTGACCGATGACGTCAGCATTAACATATTTTATTCCCCATGGAGAGTTCTTTACAATGAGCCATGTCTCAATTTTTTCCATTCTGCACTTTTGGAGATATAGTGGTGCAAAGTTTTCCCGTTTTTCCAAGATGACGGCCGAACCACGTGACCGATGGCATCATCATTAACATATTTTATTCCCCATGGAGAGTTCTTTGCAATGAGCCATGTCTCAATTTTTTCTATTCAGCACTTTCAGAGAAATGGAGGTGCAAAATTTTTCGGTTTTTCCAAGATGGCGGCCGAACCACGTGACATATGACGTCATCATTAACATATTTTATTCCCCATGGAGAGTTCTTTACAATGAGCCATGTCTCAATTTTTTTCTGTTCAGCACTTTTGGAGATATAGTGGTGCAAAGTTTTGCCGTTTTTCCAAGATGGCGACCGACCACGTGACTGATGACGTCATCAATAACATATTTTAAATCCCCATGGTGAGTTATTTACAATGAGCCATGTCTCAATTTTTTCTGTTCAGCACTTTTGGAGATATAGTGGTGCAAAGTTTTGCCGTTTTTCCAAGATGGTGGCCGACCACGTGACATATGACGTCATCATTAACATATTTTATTCCCCATGGAGATTTCTTTACAATGAGCCATGTCTCAATTTTTTCTGTTCAGCACTTTTGGAGATATAGTGGTGCAAAGTTTTGCCGTTTTTCCAAGATGGTGGCCGACCACGTGACATATGACGTCATCATTAACATATTTTATTCCACATGGAGAGTTCTTTACAATGAGCCATGTCTCAATTTTGTCTGTTCAGTACTTTCGGAGATATAGAGGTGCAAAGTTTTTCGGTTTTTCCAAGATGGCGGCCGAACCACGTCACCGATGACGTCATCAATTGGGCACAGTCTATTCCAGGGCAAGACCAATATGTGTGCAAAGTTTGGCGATTCTACGTGCAACGGTGTAGACGCAGTGCTGCAAACAGACAGACAAACAGATGAAAAATCGGTCAGAGACCGAGGACTTGCCGGAATTTACTTTTTATCGGCCATTTAGGACAAATATGGCGGCCGAACCACGTGACCGATGAGGTCATCATTAACATATTTTATTCCCCATGGAGATTTCTTTACAATGAGCCATGTCTCAATTTTTGTCTGTTCAGCACTTTTGGAGATATGGAGGTGCTAAGTTTTTCGGTTTTTCCAAGATGGCGGCCGAACCACGTGACTGATGACGTCATCAGTAACATATTTTATTCCCCATGGAGAGTTCTTTACATTGAGCCACGTCCCAAGTTTTTCTATTCAGGTCTTTCGGAGATATGGAGGTGTAACGTTTTCCGGTTTTTCCAAGATGGCGGCCGACCACGTGACATATGACGTCATCATTAACATATTTTATTCCCCATGGAGAGTTCTTTCCAATGAGCCATGTCTCAATTTTTTCTGTTCAGCACTTTTGGAGATATAGTGGCGCAACGTTTTGCCGTTTTTCCAAGATGGCAACCGAACCACGTGACTGATGACGTCATCATTTACATATTTTATTCCCCATGGAGAGTTCTTTCCAATGAGCCATGTCTCAATTTTTTCTGTTCAGCCCTTTTGGAGATATAGTGGCGCAACGTTTTGCCGTTTTTCCAAGATGGCGACCGAACCACGTGACTGATGACGTCATCATTTACATATTTTATTCCCCATGGAGAGTTCTTTACAATGAGCCATGTCTCAATTTTTTCTGTTCAGTACTTTCGGAGATATAGAGGTGCAAATTTATTCGGTTTTTCCAAGATGGCGGCCGAACCACGTCACCGATGACGTCATCATTGAGGCACAGTATATTAGAGGGCAAGACCATTATGTGTGCAAAGTTTGGCGATTCTCCGTGCAACGGTGTAGACGCAGTGCTGCAAACAGACAAACAGACAGACAAACAGACAAACAGACAAACAGACAAACAGACAAACAAACGAACAGATCAACATACTTGCCGGAAAATTTTTCCGGCAAGTAATGAAAAATCGGTCAGAGACCGAGGACTTGCCGGAATGTACTTTTTTATCGGCCATTTAGGACAAATATGGCGGCCGAAACACGTGATAGATGATGTCATCATTAACTTATTTTATTCCCCATGGAGAGTTCTTTTCAATGAGCCATGTCTCAATTTTTTCTATTCAGCACTTTCAGAGATATGGAGGTGCAATTTTTTTCCAAGATGGCGGCCGAACCACGTGACATATGACGTCATCATTAACATATTTTATTCCCCATGGAGAGTTCTTTCCAATGAGCCATGTCTCAATTTTTTCTGTTCAGCACTTTTGGAGATATAGTGGTGCAAAGTTTTGCCGTTTTTCCAAGATGGCGGCCGACCACGTGACATATGACGTCATCATTAACATATTTTATTCCCCATGGAGTTCTTTACAATGAGCCATGTCTCAATTTTTTCTGTTCAGTACTTTCGGAGATATAGAGGTGCAAAGTTTTTCGGTTTTTCCAAGATGGCGGCCGAACCACGTCACCGATGACGTCATCAATTGGGCACAGTCTATTCCAGGGCAACACCAATATGTGTGCAAAGTTTGGCAATTCTACGTGCAACGGTGTAGACGCAGTGCTGCAAACAGACAGACAAACAGACAGATGAAAAATCGGTCAGAGACCGAGGACTTGCCGGCATGTACTTTTTTATCGGCCATTTAGGACAAATATGGCAGCCGAACCACGTGACCGATGACGTCATCATTAACATATTTTATTCCCCATGGAGAGTTCTTTACAATGAGCCATGCCTCAATTTTTTCTATTCAGGACTTTTGGAGATGTGGAGGTGCAGAGTTTTTCGGTTTTTCCAAGATGGCGACCGAACCACGTGACCAATGACATCATCATTAACATATTTTATTCCCCATGGAGAGTTCCTTACAATGAGCCATGTCTCAATTTTTTCTATTCAGCACTTTCGGAGATATGGAGGTGCTAGGTTTTTCGGTTTTTCCAAGATGGCGGCCGACCACGTGACTGATGACGTCATCATTAACATACAGTGGTACCTCGGCTTACGAGTTTAATCCGTTCCGTGACGGAGCTCGTAAGCCAAATCGCTCGTAAGTCAAAGCAAATTTTCCCATTCAAATGCATTGAAATGCTATTAATCCGTTCCAGCCTCAAAAAAAAAACACCAATTTTTTTTGTTAGGTGCTTTTAAATAACAAAAATGTACTTTATAAATAACAAATAATGTATAAACAAGCACGACCTCGTATATACTGTACATAATACAAGAGAATGTAAAGAAATAAACTGGACCTCTATCCATGAAGATATGGAGAAGTTGTTGTTTGTGTGGTTGAAGGAGAAGCAGCTCGCAGGAGATACCGTGACCGAGAGCATCATGTGTTTGAAAAGATTGAAACTCGGATATCGAGCACGGACCACGAGGTGTTTTTTCTTTTTTCTTAATCTCGGTTTCAGTGAACTTTTGCTCTGTGCTCACGTGTACTGTACCTGTACCTGTAATGGTACGTCAGAGGATGGCACCTGTTGTCATCATATTAAGTGCAAGATGTTCTGCATCGTAAGTTGGTACACCGTGGTCTTTCGGCGGTGTTTAAGCCGGCCGTCTTGGCTTCTGTCACCATTGGCATTGAGTCTTTCGATGTAGGTAGGTCGTTGTGTGCCGGTGCCTTGGCCGAATTCCTTCATTGCTGCATTGTTAGCTCACCTGGTTTTTTATACCACATCTTTGGTTATCGGACCAGCGAATGACGTCATCTCCAAAGTATGGCTTATTCTCACTTGTCTTGGACGATCTTCTACTTCTAGCCTTCCACCGTGCATTTGGTGTCCACTGTACTTACTGTACAGTGCCTGGTAAAATTGATGTAATGGGTTTTTGACCGTCAACGCCATGAACCGCCATGAACCGTCAACGCCATGAACCGCTAACACTCAAAAGCCCATTTATCGCGCCTTATAAAGCAAAACGCAAACCGAAAGCCATGCCTCTCAAGCGAGGCGTGCTTCCGTGGTCACGTGATCCACAGGTGTAGCTCATTATACCCGCACGCGCGACACGCTTTGGCGGTCACGTGACCAGCCACTCTGTAGGCGGGGATCCCCGCCGATGACGTCACCGGCTGGAGCAAGGAGATTCCTCGCTAATGTATTTCGACGATTGCGTGTTTTATATCCAAGCAGAGATGCTTTCACGGCAAGATAACCACGTGACCGGAACCGGAAGCCACAACCGGAAAATTCAAAAAAATAAATTTTTTGAGCTCGTACATCGGATCTCGGCTCGTATCCCAAAGCAACAAACCGCCCGAGCGACGGCTCGTATCCCGAAAAACTCGTACGTTGGGGCACTCGTAAGCCGAGGTACCACTGTATTTTATTCCACATGGAGAGTTCTTTAGAATGAGCCATGTCTCAATTTTTTCTGTTCAGCACTTTTGGAGATATTGTGGTGCAAAGTTTTGCCGTTTTTCCAAGATGGCGGCCGACCACGTGACCGATGGCATCATCATTACCATATTTTATTCCCCATGGAGAGTTCTTTACAATGAGCCATGTCTCAATTTTTTCTATTCAGCACATTCAGAGATATGGAGGTGCAAAATTTTTCGGTTTTTCCAAGACGGCGGCCGAACCACCTGACATATGACGTCATCATTAACAAATTTTCTTCCCCATGGAGAGTTCTTTACAATGAGCCATGTCTCAATTTTTTCTGTTCAGCACTTTTGGAGATTTCGTGGTGCAAAGTTTTGCCGTTTTTCCAAGATGGCGGCCGACCACGTGACTAATGATGTCATCATTAACATATTTTATTCCCCATCGAGAGTTCTTTACAATGAGCCATGTCTCAATTTTTTCTGTTCAGCACTTTTGGAGATTTCGTGGTGCAAAGTTTTGCCGTTTTTCCAAGATGGCGGCCGACCACGTGACTGATGATGTCATCATTAACATATTTTATTCCCCATGGAGAGTTCTTTACAATGAGCCATGTCTCAATTTTTTCTGTTCAGCACTTTCGGAGATATAGAAGTGCAAAGTTTTTCGGTTTTTCCAAGATGGCGGCCGAACCACGTCACCGATGACGTCATCAATTGGGCACAGTCTATTCCAGGGCAAGACCAATATGTGTGCAAAGTTTGGCGATTCTACGTGCAACGGTGTAGACACAGTGCTGCAAACAGACAGACAAACAGACAGACAAACAGACAAACAGACAGACAAACAAACGAACAGATCAACATACTTGCCGGAATCTTTTCCGGCAAGTAATGAAAAATCGGTCAGAGACCGAGGACTTGCCGGAATGTACTTTTTTATCGGCCATTTAGGACAAATATGGCGGCCGAACCACGTGACCGATGATGTCATCATTAACATATTTTATTCCACGTGGAGAGTTGTTTACAATGAGCCATACCTCAATTTTTTCGATTCAGGACTTTTGGAGATGTGGAGGTGCAGAGTTTTTCGGTTTTTCCAAGATGGCGGCCGAACCACGTGACCGATGACATCATCATTAACATATTTTATTCCCCATGGAGAGTTCTTTACAATGGGCCATGTCTCAATTTTTTCTATTCAGCACTTTCGGAGATATGGAGGTGCATAGTTTTTCGGATTTTCCAAGATGGCGGCCGAATCACGTGACCGATGACGTCATCATTAACATATTGTATTCTCCATGGAGAGTTGTTTGCAATGAGCCATGTCTCAATTTTTTCTATTCAGTACATTCAGAGATATGGATGTGCAAAGTTTTTCGGTTTTTCCAAGATGGCGGCCGAACCACGTGACTGATGACGTCATCATTAACATATTTTATTCCACATGGAGAGTTCTTCACAATGAGCCATGTCTCCATTTTTTCTGTTCAGCACTTTTGGAGATATCGTGGTGCAAAGTTTTTCGGTTTTCCCAAGATGGCGGCCGAACCACGTGACTGATGACGTCATCATTAACATATTTTATTCCCCATGGAGAGTTCTTTACAATGAGCCATGTCTCAATTTTTTCTGTTAAGGACTTTCGGAGATATGGAGGCGCAAAAATTTTCGGTTTTTCCAAGATGGCGGCCGAACCACGTGACTGATGACGTCATCATTATCATATTTTATTCCCCATGGAGAGTTCTTTACAATGAGCCATGTCTCAATTTTTTCTGTCAGCACTTTGAGATATCGAGGTGCAAAAATTTTCGGTTTTTCCAAGATGGCGGCCGAACCACGTGACCAATGACGTCATCATTTGGGCACAGTCTATTCCAGGGCAAGACCAATATGTGTGCAAAGTTTGGCGATTCTCCGTGCAACGGTGTAGACGCAGTGCTGCAAACAGACAGACAAACAGACAGACAAACAAACGAACAGATCAACATACTTGCCGGAATCTTTTCCGGCAAGTAACAAACGAACAGATCAACATACTTGCCGGAAAAATTTTTCCGGCAAGTAACAAACAGACAGATGAAAAATCGGTCAGAGACCGAGGACTTGCCGGAATTTACTTTTTTATCGGCCATTTAGGACAAATATGGCGGCCGAACCATGTGACCGATGACATCATCATTAACATATATTATTCCCCATGGAGAGTTCTTTACAATGAGTCATGTCTCAATTGTTTCTATTCAGCACTTTCGGAGATATGGAGGTGCTACGTTTTTCCAAGATGGCGGCTAAACCACGTGACCGATGACGTCATTATTAACATATTTTATTCCCCATGGAGAGTTCTTTACAATGAGCCATGTCTGATTTTTTATGTTCAGCACTTTTGGAGATATAGTGGTGCAAAGTTTTGCCGTTTTTCCAAGATGGCGGCCGACCACGTGACTGATGACGTCATCATTAACATATTTTATTTCCCATGGAGAGTTCTTTACAATGAGCCATGTCTCAATTTTTTCTGTTCAGCACTTTTGGAGAAAAAGTGGTGCAAAGTTTTGCCGTTTTTCCAAGATGGCGGCCGACCACGTGACATATGACGTCATCATTAACATATTTTATTCCCCATGGAGAGTTCTTTACAATGAGCCATGTCTCAATTTTTTCTGTTCAGCACTTTTGGAGATATAGTGGTGCAAAGTTTTGCAGTTTTTCCAAGATGGCGGCCGACCACGTGACATATGACATCATCATTAACATATTTTATTCCCCATGCAGAGTTCTTTACAATGAGCCATGTCTCAATTTTTTATGTTCAGCACTTTTGGAGATATAGTGGTGCAAAGTTTTGCCGTTTTTCCAAGATGGCGGCCGACCACGTGACTGATGACGTCATCATTAACATATTTTATTTCCCATGGAGAGTTCTTTACAATGAGCCATGTCCCAATTTTTTCTGTTCAGCACTTTTGGAGAAAAAGTGGTGCAAAGTTTTGCCGTTTTTCCAAGATGGCGGCCGACCACGTGACATATGACGTCATCATTAACATATTTTATTCCCCATGGAGAGTTCTTTACAATGAGCCATGTCTCAATTTTTTCTGTTCAGCACTTTTGGAGATATAGTGGTGCAAAGTTTTGCCGTTTTTCCAAGATGGCGGCCGACCACGTGACATATGACGTCATCATTAACATATTTTATTCCCCATGGAGAGTTCTTTACAATGAGCCATGTCTCAATTTTTTCTGTTCAGCACTTTTGGAGATATAGTGGTGCAAATTTTTGCCGTTTTTCCAAGATGGCGGCCGACCACGTGACATATGACGTCATCATTAACATATTTTATTCCCCATGGAGAGTTCTTTACAATGAGCCATGTCTCAATTTTTTCTGTTCAGCACTTTTGGAGATATAGTGGCGCAACGTTTTGCCGTTTTTCCAAGATGGCGCCCGAACCACGTGACTGATGACGTCATCATTTACATATTTTATTTCCCATGGAGAGTTCTTTACAATGAGCCATGTCTCAATTTTTTCTGTTCAGCACTTTTGGAGAAAAAGTGGTGCAAAGTTTTGCCGTTTTTCCAAGATGGCGGCCGACCACGTGACATATGACGTCATCATTAACATATTTTATTCCCCATGGAGAGTTCTTTACAATGAGCCATGTCTCAATTTTTTCTGTTCAGCACTTTTGGAGATATAGTGGTGCAAATTTTTGCCGTTTTTCCAAGATGGCGGCCGACCACGTGACCTATGACGTCATCATTAACATATTTTATTCCCCATGGAGAGTTCTTTACAATGAGCCATGTCTCAATTTTTTCTGTTCAGCACTTTTGGAGATTTCGTGGTGCAAAGTTTTGCCGTTTTTCCAAGATGGCGGCCGAACCACGTGACCTATGACGTCATCATTAACATGTTTTATTCCCAATGGAGAGTTCTTTACAATGAGCCATGGCTCAATTTTTTCTGTTCAGCACATTGAGATATCGAGGTGCAAAATTTTTCGGTTTTTCCAAGATGGCGGCCGAACCACGTGACTGATGACGTCATCATTTGGGCACAGTATATTAGAGGGCAAGACCAATATGTGTGCCAAGTTTGGCGATTCTACGTGCAACGGTGTAGACGTAGTGCTGCAAACAGACAAACAGACAAACAGATGAAAAATCGGTCAGAGACCGAGGACTTGCCGGAATTTACTTTTTTATCGGCCATTTAGGACAAATATGGCGGCTGAACCACCTGACCGATGACATCATCATTAACATATTTTATTCCCCACGGAGAGTTCTTTACAATGAGCCATGTCTCAATTTTTTCTGTTCAGCACTTTTGGAGATAGAGGTGCAACGTTTTTCGGATTTTCCAAGATGGCGGCCGAACCACGTGACCGATGACGACATCATTAACATATTTTATTCCCCCTGGAGAGTTCTTTCCAATGAGCCATGTCTCAATTTTTTCTGTTCAGCACTTTTGGAGATAGAGGTGCAACGTTTTTCGGATTTTCCAAGATGGCGGCCGAACCACGTGACCGATGACGTCATCATTAACTTATTTTATTCCCCCTGGAGAGTTCTTTCCAATGAGCCATGTCTCAATTTTTTCTATTCAGCACTTTCGGAGATATGGAGGTGTATTTTTTTCCCGTTTTTCCAAGATGGCGGCCGCACCACGTGACCGATGACGTCATCATTAACATATTTTATTCCACATGGAGAGTTCTTGACAATGAGCCATGTCTCAATTTTTTCTATTCAGCACTTTCGGAGATATGGAGGTGCTAGGTTTTTCGGTTTTTCCAAGATGGCGGCCGACCACGCGACTGATGACGTCATCATTAACATATTTTATTCCCCATGGAGAGTTCTTTACAATGAGCCATGTCTCAATTTTTTCTGTTCAGCACTTTTGGAGATATAGTGGTGCAAAGTTTTGCCGTTTTTCCAAGATGGCGGCCGACCACGTGACATATGACGTCATCATTAACATATTTTATTCCCCATGGAGAGTTCTTTACAATGAGCCATGTCTCAATTTTTTCTGTTCAGCACTTTTGGAGATATAGTGGTGCAAAGTTTTGCCGTTTTTCCAAGATGGCGGCCGACCACGTGACATATGACGTCATCATTAACATATTTTATTCCCCACGGAGAGTTCTTTACAATGAGCCATGTCTCAATTTTTTCTGTTCAGTACTTTCGGAGATATAGAGGTGCAAGGTTTTTCAGTTTTTCCAAGATGGCGGCCGACCACGTGACATATGACGTCATCATTAACATATTTTATTCCCCATGGAGAGTTCTTTACAATGAGCCATGTCTCAATTTTTTCTGTTCAGTACTTTCGGAGATATAGAGGTGCAAGGTTTTTCAGTTTTTCCAAGATGGCGGCCGAACCACGTCACCGATGACGTCATCAATTGGGCACAGTCTATTCCAGGGCAAGACCAATATGTGTGCAAAGTTTGGCGATTCTACGTGCAACGGTGTAGACGCAGTGCTGCAAACAGACAGACAAACAGACAGACAGACAGACAGACAGACAAACAAACGAACAGATCAACATACTTGCCGGAAAATTTTTCCGGCAAGTAATGAAAAATCGGTCAGAGACCGAGGACTTGCCGGAATTTACTTTTTTATCGGCCATTTAGGACAAATATGGCGGCTGAACCACCTGACCGATGACATCATCATTAACATATTTTATTCCCCACGGAGAGTTCTTTACAATGAGCCATGTCTCAATTTTTTCTGTTCAGCACTTTTGGAGATAGAGGTGCAACGTTTTTCGGATTTTCCAAGATGGCGGCCGAACCACGTGACCGATGACGACATCATTAACATATTTTATTCCCCCTGGAGAGTTCTTTCCAATGAGCCATGTCTCAATTTTTTCTGTTCAGCACTTTTGGAGATAGAGGTGCAACGTTTTTCGGATTTTCCAAGATGGCGGCCGAACCACGTGACCGATGACGTCATCATTAACATATTTTATTCCCCCTGGAGAGTTCTTTCCAATGAGCCATGTCTCAATTTTTTCTATTCAGCACTTTCGGAGATATGGAGGTGAATTTTTTTCCCGTTTTTCCAAGATGGCGGCCGCACCACGTGACCGATGACGTCATCATTAACATATTTTATTCCACATGGAGAGTTCTTGACAATGAGCCATGTCTCAATTTTTTCTATTCAGCACTTTCGGAGATATGGAGGTGCTAGGTTTTTCGGTTTTTCCAAGATGGCGGCCGAACCACGTGACATATGACGTCATCATTAACATATTTTATTCCCCATTGAGAGTTCTTTACAATGAGCCATGTCTCAATTTTTTCTGTTCAGCACATTTGGAGATATAGTGGTGCACAGTTTTGCTGTTTTACCAAGATGGCGGCCGACCACGTGACTGATGACGTCATCATTAACATATTTTATTCCCCATGGAGAGTTCTTTACAATGAGCCATGTCTCAATTTTTTCTGTTCAGCACATTTGGAGATATAGTGGTGCAAAGTTTTGCCGTTTTTCCAAGATGGCGGCCGACCACGTGACTGATGATGTCATCATTAACATATTTTATTCCCCATGGAGAGTTCTTTACAATGAGCCATGTCTCAATTTTTTCTGTTCAGTACTTTCGGAGATATAGAAGTGCAAAGTTTTTCGGTTTTTCCAAGATGGCGGCCGAACCACGTCACCGATGACGTCATCAATTGGGCACAGTCTATTCCAGGGCAAGACCAATATGTGTGCAAAGTTTGGCGATTCTCCGTGCAACGGTGTAGACGCAGTGCTGCAAACAGACAGACAAACAGACAAACAGACAGACAAACAGACAGATGAAAAATCGGTCAGAGACCGAGGACTTGCCGGAATGTACTTTTTTATCGGCCACTTAGGACAAATATGGCGGCCGAACCACGTGACCGATGACGTCATCATTAACATATTTTATTCCCCATGGAGAGTTCTTTACAATGAGCCATGTCTCAATTTTTTCTATTCAGCACTTTCGGAGATGTGGAGGTTTCGGTTTTTCCAAGATGGCGGCCGAACCACGTGACATATGATGTCATCATTAACAAATTTTATTCCCCATGGAGAGGTCTTTACAATGAGCCATGTCTCAATTTTTTCCATTCTGCACTTTTGGAGATATAGTGGTGCAAAGTTTTTGCCGTTTTTCCAAGATGGCGGCCGAACCACGTGACCGATGGCATCATCATTAACATATTTTATTCCCCATGGAGAGGTCTTTACAATGAGCCATGTCTCAATTTTTTCTGTTCAGCACTTTTGGAGATATAGTGGTGCAAACTTTTGCCGTTTTTCCAAGATAGCGGCCGACCACGTGACATATGACATCATTAACATATTTTATTCCCCATGGAGAGTTTTTTACAATGAGCCATGTCTCAATTTTTTCTGTTCAGCACTTTTGGAGATTTCGTAGTGCAAAGTTTTGCTGTTTTTCCAAGATGGCGGCCGACCACGTGACTGATGACGTCATCATTAACATATTTTATTCCCCATGGAGAGTTCTGCACAATGAGCCATGTCTCAATTTTTTCTGTTCAGTACTTTCGGAGATATAGCGGTGCAAATTTTTTCGGTTTTTCCAAGATGGCGGCCAAACCACGTGACCGATGACATCATCATTTGGGCACAGTATATTAGAGGGCAAGCCAAATACGTGTGCAAAGTTTGGCGATTCTACGTGCAACGGTGTGGACGTAGTGCTGCAAACAGACAAACAGACAAACAGACAAACAGACAGACAAACAGATGAAAAATCGGTCAGAGACCGAGGACTTGCCGGAATGTACTTTTTTATCGGCCATTTTGGACAAATATGGCGGTCGAAACACGTGAACGATGACGTCATCAATAACATATTTTATTCCCCATGGAGAGTTCTTTACAATGAGCCATGTCTCAATTTTTTCTGTTCAGTACTTTCGGAGATATAGAGGTGCAAATTTATTCGGTTTTTCCAAGATGGCGGCCGAACCACGTGACCTATGACGTCATCATTAACATATTTTATTCCCCATGGAGAGTTCTTTACAATGAGCCATGTCTCAATTTTTTCTGTTCAGCACTTTTGGAGATTTCGTGGTGCAAAGTTTTGCCGTTTTTCCAAGATGGCGGCCGAACCACGTGACCTATGACGTCATCATTAACATGTTTTATTCCCAATGGAGAGTTCTTTACAATGAGCCATGGCTCAATTTTTTCTGTTCAGCACATTGAGATATCGAGGTGCAAAATTTTTCGGTTTTTCCAAGATGGCGGCCGAACCACGTGACTGATGACGTCATCATTTGGGCACAGTATATTAGAGGGCAAGACCAATATGTGTGCCAAGTTTGGCGATTCTACGTGCAACGGTGTAGACGTAGTGCTGCAAACAGACAAACAGACAAACAGATGAAAAATCGGTCAGAGACCGAGGACTTGCCGGAATTTACTTTTTTATCGGCCATTTAGGACAAATATGGCGGCTGAACCACCTGACCGATGACATCATCATTAACATATTTTATTCCCCACGGAGAGTTCTTTACAATGAGCCATGTCTCAATTTTTTCTGTTCAGCACTTTTGGAGATAGAGGTGCAACGTTTTTCGGATTTTCCAAGATGGCGGCCGAACCACGTGACCGATGACGACATCATTAACATATTTTATTCCCCCTGGAGAGTTCTTTCCAATGAGCCATGTCTCAATTTTTTCTGTTCAGCACTTTTGGAGATAGAGGTGCAACGTTTTTCGGATTTTCCAAGATGGCGGCCGAACCACGTGACCGATGACGTCATCATTAACTTATTTTATTCCCCCTGGAGAGTTCTTTCCAATGAGCCATGTCTCAATTTTTTCTATTCAGCACTTTCGGAGATATGGAGGTGTATTTTTTTCCCGTTTTTCCAAGATGGCGGCCGCACCACGTGACCGATGACGTCATCATTAACATATTTTATTCCACATGGAGAGTTCTTGACAATGAGCCATGTCTCAATTTTTTCTATTCAGCACTTTCGGAGATATGGAGGTGCTAGGTTTTTCGGTTTTTCCAAGATGGCGGCCGACCACGCGACTGATGACGTCATCATTAACATATTTTATTCCCCATGGAGAGTTCTTTACAATGAGCCATGTCTCAATTTTTTCTGTTCAGCACTTTTGGAGATATAGTGGTGCAAAGTTTTGCCGTTTTTCCAAGATGGCGGCCGACCACGTGACATATGACGTCATCATTAACATATTTTATTCCCCATGGAGAGTTCTTTACAATGAGCCATGTCTCAATTTTTTCTGTTCAGCACTTTTGGAGATATAGTGGTGCAAAGTTTTGCCGTTTTTCCAAGATGGCGGCCGACCACGTGACATATGACGTCATCATTAACATATTTTATTCCCCACGGAGAGTTCTTTACAATGAGCCATGTCTCAATTTTTTCTGTTCAGTACTTTCGGAGATATAGAGGTGCAAGGTTTTTCAGTTTTTCCAAGATGGCGGCCGACCACGTGACATATGACGTCATCATTAACATATTTTATTCCCCATGGAGAGTTCTTTACAATGAGCCATGTCTCAATTTTTTCTGTTCAGTACTTTCGGAGATATAGAGGTGCAAGGTTTTTCAGTTTTTCCAAGATGGCGGCCGAACCACGTCACCGATGACGTCATCAATTGGGCACAGTCTATTCCAGGGCAAGACCAATATGTGTGCAAAGTTTGGCGATTCGCCGTGCAACGGTGTAGACGCAGTGCTGCAAACAGACAGACAGACAGACAGACAGACAGACAGACAGACAAACAGACAGACAAACGAACAGATCAACATACTTGCCGGAAATTTTTTTCCGGCAAGTAATGAAAAATCGGTCAGAGACCGAGGACTTGCCGGAATTTACTTTTTATCGGCCATTTAGGACAAATATGGCGGCCGAACCACGTGACCGATGAGGTCATCATTAACATATTTTATTCCCCATGGAGATTTCTTTACAATGAGCCATGTCTCAATTTTTGTCTGTTCAGCACTTTTGGAGATATGGAGGTGCTAAGTTTTTCGGTTTTTCCAAGATGGCGGCCGAACCACGTGACTGATGACGTCATCAGTAACATATTTTATTCCCCATGGAGAGTTCTTTACATTGAGCCACGTCCCAAGTTTTTCTATTCAGGTCTTTCGGAGATATGGAGGTGTAACGTTTTCCGGTTTTTCCAAGATGGCGGCCGACCACGTGACATATGACGTCATCATTAACATATTTTATTCCCCATGGAGAGTTCTTTCCAATGAGCCATGTCTCAATTTTTTCTGTTCAGCACTTTTGGAGATATAGTGGCGCAACGTTTTGCCGTTTTTCCAAGATGGCAACCGAACCACGTGACTGATGACGTCATCATTTACATATTTTATTCCCCATGGAGAGTTCTTTCCAATGAGCCATGTCTCAATTTTTTCTGTTCAGCACTTTTGGAGATATAGTGGCGCAACGTTTTGCCGTTTTTCCAAGATGGCGACCGAACCACGTGACTGATGACGTCATCATTTACATATTTTATTCCCCATGGAGAGTTCTTTACAATGAGCCATGTCTCAATTTTTTCTGTTCAGTACTTTCGGAGATATAGAGGTGCAAATTTATTCGGTTTTTCCAAGATGGCGGCCGAACCACGTCACCGATGACGTCATCATTGAGGCACAGTATATTAGAGGGCAAGACCATTATGTGTGCAAAGTTTGGCGATTCTCCGTGCAACGGTGTAGACGCAGTGCTGCAAACAGACAAACAGACAGACAAACAGACAAACAGACAAACAGACAAACAGACAAATGAAAAATCGGTCAGAGACCGAGGACTTGCCGGAATGTACTTTTTTATCGGCCATTTAGGACAAATATGGCGGCCGAACCACGTGACCGATGACGTCAGCATTAACATATTTTATTCCCCATGGAGAGTTCTTTACAATGAGCCATGTCTCAATTTTTTCCATTCTGCACTTTTGGAGATATAGTGGTGCAAAGTTTTCCCGTTTTTCCAAGATGGCGGCCGAACCACGTGACCGATGGCATCATCATTAACATATTTTATTCCCCATGGAGAGTTCTTTGCAATGAGCCATGTCTCAATTTTTTCTATTCAGCACTTTCAGAGAAATGGAGGTGCAAAATTTTTCGGTTTTTCCAAGATGGCGGCCGAACCACGTGACATATGACGTCATCATTAACATATTTTATTCCCCATGGAGAGTTCTTTACAATGAGCCATGTCTCAATTTTTTTCTGTTCAGCACTTTTGGAGATATAGTGGTGCAAAGTTTTGCCGTTTTTCCAAGATGGCGACCGACCACGTGACTGATGACGTCATCAATAACATATTTTAAATCCCCATGGTGAGTTATTTACAATGAGCCATGTCTCAATTTTTTCTGTTCAGCACTTTTGGAGATATAGTGGTGCAAAGTTTTGCCGTTTTTCCAAGATGGTGGCCGACCACGTGACATATGACGTCATCATTAACATATTTTATTCCCCATGGAGATTTCTTTACAATGAGCCATGTCTCAATTTTTTCTGTTCAGCACTTTTGGAGATATAGTGGTGCAAAGTTTTGCCGTTTTTCCAAGATGGTGGCCGACCACGTGACATATGACGTCATCATTAACATATTTTATTCCACATGGAGAGTTCTTTACAATGAGCCATGTCTCAATTTTGTCTGTTCAGTACTTTCGGAGATATAGAGGTGCAAAGTTTTTCGGTTTTTCCAAGATGGCGGCCGAACCACGTCACCGATGACGTCATCAATTGGGCACAGTCTATTCCAGGGCAAGACCAATATGTGTGCAAAGTTTGGCGATTCTACGTGCAACGGTGTAGACGCAGTGCTGCAAACAGACAGACAAACAGATGAAAAATCGGTCAGAGACCGAGGACTTGCCGGAATTTACTTTTTATCGGCCATTTAGGACAAATATGGCGGCCGAACCACGTGACCGATGAGGTCATCATTAACATATTTTATTCCCCATGGAGATTTCTTTACAATGAGCCATGTCTCAATTTTTGTCTGTTCAGCACTTTTGGAGATATGGAGGTGCTAAGTTTTTCGGTTTTTCCAAGATGGCGGCCGAACCACGTGACTGATGACGTCATCAGTAACATATTTTATTCCCCATGGAGAGTTCTTTACATTGAGCCACGTCCCAAGTTTTTCTATTCAGGTCTTTCGGAGATATGGAGGTGTAACGTTTTCCGGTTTTTCCAAGATGGCGGCCGACCACGTGACATATGACGTCATCATTAACATATTTTATTCCCCATGGAGAGTTCTTTCCAATGAGCCATGTCTCAATTTTTTCTGTTCAGCACTTTTGGAGATATAGTGGCGCAACGTTTTGCCGTTTTTCCAAGATGGCAACCGAACCACGTGACTGATGACGTCATCATTTACATATTTTATTCCCCATGGAGAGTTCTTTCCAATGAGCCATGTCTCAATTTTTTCTGTTCAGCCCTTTTGGAGATATAGTGGCGCAACGTTTTGCCGTTTTTCCAAGATGGCGACCGAACCACGTGACTGATGACGTCATCATTTACATATTTTATTCCCCATGGAGAGTTCTTTACAATGAGCCATGTCTCAATTTTTTCTGTTCAGTACTTTCGGAGATATAGAGGTGCAAATTTATTCGGTTTTTCCAAGATGGCGGCCGAACCACGTCACCGATGACGTCATCATTGAGGCACAGTATATTAGAGGGCAAGACCATTATGTGTGCAAAGTTTGGCGATTCTCCGTGCAACGGTGTAGACGCAGTGCTGCAAACAGACAAACAGACAGACAAACAGACAAACAGACAAACAGACAAACAGACAAACAAACGAACAGATCAACATACTTGCCGGAAAATTTTTCCGGCAAGTAATGAAAAATCGGTCAGAGACCGAGGACTTGCCGGAATGTACTTTTTTATCGGCCATTTAGGACAAATATGGCGGCCGAAACACGTGATAGATGATGTCATCATTAACTTATTTTATTCCCCATGGAGAGTTCTTTTCAATGAGCCATGTCTCAATTTTTTCTATTCAGCACTTTCAGAGATATGGAGGTGCAATTTTTTTCCAAGATGGCGGCCGAACCACGTGACATATGACGTCATCATTAACATATTTTATTCCCCATGGAGAGTTCTTTCCAATGAGCCATGTCTCAATTTTTTCTGTTCAGCACTTTTGGAGATATAGTGGTGCAAAGTTTTGCCGTTTTTCCAAGATGGCGGCCGACCACGTGACATATGACGTCATCATTAACATATTTTATTCCCCATGGAGTTCTTTACAATGAGCCATGTCTCAATTTTTTCTGTTCAGTACTTTCGGAGATATAGAGGTGCAAAGTTTTTCGGTTTTTCCAAGATGGCGGCCGAACCACGTCACCGATGACGTCATCAATTGGGCACAGTCTATTCCAGGGCAACACCAATATGTGTGCAAAGTTTGGCAATTCTACGTGCAACGGTGTAGACGCAGTGCTGCAAACAGACAGACAAACAGACAGATGAAAAATCGGTCAGAGACCGAGGACTTGCCGGCATGTACTTTTTTATCGGCCATTTAGGACAAATATGGCAGCCGAACCACGTGACCGATGACGTCATCATTAACATATTTTATTCCCCATGGAGAGTTCTTTACAATGAGCCATGCCTCAATTTTTTCTATTCAGGACTTTTGGAGATGTGGAGGTGCAGAGTTTTTCGGTTTTTCCAAGATGGCGACCGAACCACGTGACCAATGACATCATCATTAACATATTTTATTCCCCATGGAGAGTTCCTTACAATGAGCCATGTCTCAATTTTTTCTATTCAGCACTTTCGGAGATATGGAGGTGCTAGGTTTTTCGGTTTTTCCAAGATGGCGGCCGACCACGTGACTGATGACGTCATCATTAACATATTTTATTCCACATGGAGAGTTCTTTAGAATGAGCCATGTCTCAATTTTTTCTGTTCAGCACTTTTGGAGATATTGTGGTGCAAAGTTTTGCCGTTTTTCCAAGATGGCGGCCGACCACGTGACCGATGGCATCATCATTACCATATTTTATTCCCCATGGAGAGTTCTTTACAATGAGCCATGTCTCAATTTTTTCTATTCAGCACATTCAGAGATATGGAGGTGCAAAATTTTTCGGTTTTTCCAAGACGGCGGCCGAACCACCTGACATATGACGTCATCATTAACAAATTTTCTTCCCCATGGAGAGTTCTTTACAATGAGCCATGTCTCAATTTTTTCTGTTCAGCACTTTTGGAGATTTCGTGGTGCAAAGTTTTGCCGTTTTTCCAAGATGGCGGCCGACCACGTGACTAATGATGTCATCATTAACATATTTTATTCCCCATCGAGAGTTCTTTACAATGAGCCATGTCTCAATTTTTTCTGTTCAGCACTTTTGGAGATTTCGTGGTGCAAAGTTTTGCCGTTTTTCCAAGATGGCGGCCGACCACGTGACTGATGATGTCATCATTAACATATTTTATTCCCCATGGAGAGTTCTTTACAATGAGCCATGTCTCAATTTTTTCTGTTCAGCACTTTCGGAGATATAGAAGTGCAAAGTTTTTCGGTTTTTCCAAGATGGCGGCCGAACCACGTCACCGATGACGTCATCAATTGGGCACAGTCTATTCCAGGGCAAGACCAATATGTGTGCAAAGTTTGGCGATTCTACGTGCAACGGTGTAGACACAGTGCTGCAAACAGACAGACAAACAGACAGACAAACAGACAAACAGACAGACAAACAAACGAACAGATCAACATACTTGCCGGAATCTTTTCCGGCAAGTAATGAAAAATCGGTCAGAGACCGAGGACTTGCCGGAATGTACTTTTTTATCGGCCATTTAGGACAAATATGGCGGCCGAACCACGTGACCGATGATGTCATCATTAACATATTTTATTCCACGTGGAGAGTTGTTTACAATGAGCCATACCTCAATTTTTTCGATTCAGGACTTTTGGAGATGTGGAGGTGCAGAGTTTTTCGGTTTTTCCAAGATGGCGGCCGAACCACGTGACCGATGACATCATCATTAACATATTTTATTCCCCATGGAGAGTTCTTTACAATGGGCCATGTCTCAATTTTTTCTATTCAGCACTTTCGGAGATATGGAGGTGCATAGTTTTTCGGATTTTCCAAGATGGCGGCCGAATCACGTGACCGATGACGTCATCATTAACATATTGTATTCTCCATGGAGAGTTGTTTGCAATGAGCCATGTCTCAATTTTTTCTATTCAGTACATTCAGAGATATGGATGTGCAAAGTTTTTCGGTTTTTCCAAGATGGCGGCCGAACCACGTGACTGATGACGTCATCATTAACATATTTTATTCCACATGGAGAGTTCTTCACAATGAGCCATGTCTCCATTTTTTCTGTTCAGCACTTTTGGAGATATCGTGGTGCAAAGTTTTTCGGTTTTCCCAAGATGGCGGCCGAACCACGTGACTGATGACGTCATCATTAACATATTTTATTCCCCATGGAGAGTTCTTTACAATGAGCCATGTCTCAATTTTTTCTGTTAAGGACTTTCGGAGATATGGAGGCGCAAAAATTTTCGGTTTTTCCAAGATGGCGGCCGAACCACGTGACTGATGACGTCATCATTATCATATTTTATTCCCCATGGAGAGTTCTTTACAATGAGCCATGTCTCAATTTTTTCTGTCAGCACTTTGAGATATCGAGGTGCAAAAATTTTCGGTTTTTCCAAGATGGCGGCCGAACCACGTGACCAATGACGTCATCATTTGGGCACAGTCTATTCCAGGGCAAGACCAATATGTGTGCAAAGTTTGGCGATTCTCCGTGCAACGGTGTAGACGCAGTGCTGCAAACAGACAGACAAACAGACAGACAAACAAACGAACAGATCAACATACTTGCCGGAATCTTTTCCGGCAAGTAACAAACGAACAGATCAACATACTTGCCGGAAAAATTTTTCCGGCAAGTAACAAACAGACAGATGAAAAATCGGTCAGAGACCGAGGACTTGCCGGAATTTACTTTTTTATCGGCCATTTAGGACAAATATGGCGGCCGAACCATGTGACCGATGACATCATCATTAACATATATTATTCCCCATGGAGAGTTCTTTACAATGAGTCATGTCTCAATTGTTTCTATTCAGCACTTTCGGAGATATGGAGGTGCTACGTTTTTCCAAGATGGCGGCTAAACCACGTGACCGATGACGTCATTATTAACATATTTTATTCCCCATGGAGAGTTCTTTACAATGAGCCATGTCTGATTTTTTATGTTCAGCACTTTTGGAGATATAGTGGTGCAAAGTTTTGCCGTTTTTCCAAGATGGCGGCCGACCACGTGACTGATGACGTCATCATTAACATATTTTATTTCCCATGGAGAGTTCTTTACAATGAGCCATGTCTCAATTTTTTCTGTTCAGCACTTTTGGAGAAAAAGTGGTGCAAAGTTTTGCCGTTTTTCCAAGATGGCGGCCGACCACGTGACATATGACGTCATCATTAACATATTTTATTCCCCATGGAGAGTTCTTTACAATGAGCCATGTCTCAATTTTTTCTGTTCAGCACTTTTGGAGATATAGTGGTGCAAAGTTTTGCAGTTTTTCCAAGATGGCGGCCGACCACGTGACATATGACATCATCATTAACATATTTTATTCCCCATGCAGAGTTCTTTACAATGAGCCATGTCTCAATTTTTTATGTTCAGCACTTTTGGAGATATAGTGGTGCAAAGTTTTGCCGTTTTTCCAAGATGGCGGCCGACCACGTGACTGATGACGTCATCATTAACATATTTTATTTCCCATGGAGAGTTCTTTACAATGAGCCATGTCTCAATTTTTTCTGTTCAGCACTTTTGGAGAAAAAGTGGTGCAAAGTTTTGCCGTTTTTCCAAGATGGCGGCCGACCACGTGACATATGACGTCATCATTAACATATTTTATTCCCCATGGAGAGTTCTTTACAATGAGCCATGTCTCAATTTTTTCTGTTCAGCACTTTTGGAGATATAGTGGTGCAAAGTTTTGCCGTTTTTCCAAGATGGCGGCCGACCACGTGACATATGACGTCATCATTAACATATTTTATTCCCCATGGAGAGTTCTTTACAATGAGCCATGTCTCAATTTTTTCTGTTCAGCACTTTTGGAGATATAGTGGTGCAAATTTTTGCCGTTTTTCCAAGATGGCGGCCGACCACGTGACATATGACGTCATCATTAACATATTTTATTCCCCATGGAGAGTTCTTTACAATGAGCCATGTCTCAATTTTTTCTGTTCAGCACTTTTGGAGATATAGTGGCGCAACGTTTTGCCGTTTTTCCAAGATGGCGCCCGAACCACGTGACTGATGACGTCATCATTTACATATTTTATTCCCCATGGAGTGTTCTTTACAATGAGCCATGTCTCAATTTTTTCTGTACAGTACTTTCGGAGATATAGAGGTGCAAAGTTTTTCGGTTTTTCCAAGATGGCGGCCGAACAACGTCACCGATGACGTCATCAATTGGGCACAGTCTATTCCAGGGCAAGACCAATATGTGTGCAAAGTTTGGCGATTCTCCGTGCAACGGTGTAGACGCAGTGCTGCAAACAGACAGACAGACAAACAGACAGACAAACAGATGAAAAATCGGTCAGAGACCGAGGACTTGCCGGAATTTACTTTTTTATTGGCCATTGAGGACAAATATGGTGGTCGAACCACGTGACCGATGACGTCATCATTAACATATTTTATTCCCCATGGAGAGTTCTTTACAATGAGCCATGTCTCAATTTTTTCTGTTCAGCACTTTTGGAGATAGAGTGGAGCAAAGTTTTGCCGTTTTTCCAAGATGGCGGCCGAATCACGTGACGAATGACGTCATCATTAACATATTTTATTCCCCATGGAGAGTTCTTTACAATGAGGCATGTCTCAATTTTTTCTATTCAGCACTTTTGGACACATAGAGGTGCTAAGTTTTTCGGTTTTTCCAAGATGGCGGCCGAACCACTTCACCGATGACGTCATCAATTGGGCACAGTCTATTCCAGGGCAAGACCAATATGTGTGCAAAGTTTGGCGATTCTCCGTGCAACGGTGTAGACGCAGTGCTGCAAACAGACAGACAAACAGACAAACAGATGAAAAATCGGTCAGAGACCGAGGACTTGCCGGAATGTACTTTTTTATCGGCCATTTAGGACAAATATGGCGGCCAAACCACGTGACCGATGAAGTCATCATTACTTGTTTTCTAAACTAATTTATTCCTTGATGATGCTCAAGAAATTTCATCTTGATCGGATGAAGTTTTGTACTTGGCGAATTATGACGTCATAATGGAGGAACCTATGACATCATCATTAACATATTTTATTCCCCATGGAGAGTTCTTTACAATGAGTCATGTCTCAATTTTTTCTATTCAGGACGTTTGGAGATGTGGAGGTGCAGAGTTTTTCGGTTTTTCAAAGATGGCGGCCGAACCACGTGACTGATGACGTCATCATTAACATATTTTATTCCCCATGGAGAGTTCTTTACAATGAGCCATGTCTCAATTTTTTCTGTTCAGCACTTTTGGAGATATAGTGGTGCAAAGTTTTGCCGTTTTTCCAAGATGGCGGCCGACCACGTGACATATGACATCATCGTTAACATATTTTATTCCCCATGGAGAGTTCTTTACAATGAGCCATGTCTCAATTTTTTCTGTTCAGGACTTTTGGAGATTTCGTGGTGCAAAGTTTTGCCGTTTTTCCAAGATGGCGGCCGACCACGTGACTGATGACGTCATCATTAACATATTTTATTCCCCATGGAGAGTTCTTTACAATGAGCCATGTCTCAATTTTTTCTGTTCAGCACTTTTGGAGATATAGTGGTGCAAAGTTTTGCCGTTTTTCCAAGATGGCGGCCGACCACGTGACATATGACGTCATCATTAACATATTTTATTCCCCATGGAGAGTTCTTTACAATGAGCCATGTCTCAATTTTTTCTGTTCAGCACGTTTGGAGATATAGTGGCGCAACGTTTTGCCGTTTTTCCAAGATGGCGACCGAACCACGTGACTGATGACGTCATCATTTACATATTTTATTCCCCATGGAGAGTTCTTTACAATGAGCCATGTCTCAATTTTTTCTGTTCAGTACTTTCGGAGATATAGAGGTGCAAAGTTTTTCGGTTTTTCCAAGATGGCGGCCGAACCAAGTCACCGATGACGTCATCAATTGGGCACAGTCTATTCCAGGGCAAGACCAATATGTGTGCAAAGTTTGGCGATTCTACGTGCAACGGTGTAGACGCAGTGCTGCAAACAGACAGACAAACAGACAGACAGACAGACAGACAGACAAACAAACGAACAGATCAACATACTTGCCGGAAAATTTTTCCGGCAAGTAATGAAATATCGGTCAGAGACCGAGGACTTGCCGGAATTTACTTTTTTATCGGCCATTTAGGACAAATATGGCGGCTGAACCACCTGACCGATGACATCATCATTAACATATTTTATTCCCCACGGAGAGTTCTTTACAATGAGCCATGTCTCAATTTTTTCTGTTCAGCACTTTTGGAGATAGAGGTGCAACGTTTTTCGGATTTTCCAAGATGGCGGCCGAACCACGTGACCGATGACGACATCATTAACATATTTTATTCCCCCTGGAGAGTTCTTTCCAATGAGCCATGTCTCAATTTTTTCTGTTCAGCACTTTTGGAGATAGAGGTGCAACGTTTTTCGGATTTTCCAAGATGGCGGCCGAACCACGTGACCGATGACGTCATCATTAACATATTTTATTCCCCCTGGAGAGTTCTTTCCAATGAGCCATGTCTCAATTTTTTCTATTCAGCACTTTCGGAGATATGGAGGTGAATTTTTTTCCCGTTTTTCCAAGATGGCGGCCGCACCACGTGACCGATGACGTCATCATTAACATATTTTATTCCACATGGAGAGTTCTTGACAATGAGCCATGTCTCAATTTTTTCTATTCAGCACTTTCGGAGATATGGAGGTGCTAGGTTTTTCGGTTTTTCCAAGATGGCGGCCGAACCACGTGACATATGACGTCATCATTAACATATTTTATTCCCCATTGAGAGTTCTTTACAATGAGCCATGTCTCAATTTTTTCTGTTCAGCACATTTGGAGATATAGTGGTGCACAGTTTTGCTGTTTTACCAAGATGGCGGCCGACCACGTGACTGATGACGTCATCATTAACATATTTTATTCCCCATGGAGAGTTCTTTACAATGAGCCATGTCTCAATTTTTTCTGTTCAGCACATTTGGAGATATAGTGGTGCAAAGTTTTGCCGTTTTTCCAAGATGGCGGCCGACCACGTGACTGATGATGTCATCATTAACATATTTTATTCCCCATGGAGAGTTCTTTACAATGAGCCATGTCTCAATTTTTTCTGTTCAGTACTTTCGGAGATATAGAAGTGCAAAGTTTTTCGGTTTTTCCAAGATGGCGGCCGAACCACGTCACCGATGACGTCATCAATTGGGCACAGTCTATTCCAGGGCAAGACCAATATGTGTGCAAAGTTTGGCGATTCTCCGTGCAACGGTGTAGACGCAGTGCTGCAAACAGACAGACAAACAGACAAACAGACAGACAAACAGACAGATGAAAAATCGGTCAGAGACCGAGGACTTGCCGGAATGTACTTTTTTATCGGCCATTTAGGACAAATATGGCGGCCGAAACACGTGATAGATGATGTCATCATTAACTTATTTTATTCCCCATGGAGAGTTCTTTTCAATGAGCCATGTCTCAATTTTTTCTATTCAGCACTTTCAGAGATATGGAGGTGCAATTTTTTTCCAAGATGGCGGCCGAACCACGTGACATATGACGTCATCATTAACATATTTTATTCCCCATGGAGAGTTCTTTCCAATGAGCCATGTCTCAATTTTTTCTGTTCAGCACTTTTGGAGATATAGTGGTGCAAAGTTTTGCCGTTTTTCCAAGATGGCGGCCGACCACGTGACATATGACGTCATCATTAACATATTTTATTCCCCATGGAGTTCTTTACAATGAGCCATGTCTCAATTTTTTCTGTTCAGTACTTTCGGAGATATAGAGGTGCAAAGTTTTTCGGTTTTTCCAAGATGGCGGCCGAACCACGTCACCGATGACGTCATCAATTGGGCACAGTCTATTCCAGGGCAACACCAATATGTGTGCAAAGTTTGGCAATTCTACGTGCAACGGTGTAGACGCAGTGCTGCAAACAGACAGACAAACAGACAGATGAAAAATCGGTCAGAGACCGAGGACTTGCCGGCATGTACTTTTTTATCGGCCATTTAGGACAAATATGGCAGCCGAACCACGTGACCGATGACGTCATCATTAACATATTTTATTCCCCATGGAGAGTTCTTTACAATGAGCCATGCCTCAATTTTTTCTATTCAGGACTTTTGGAGATGTGGAGGTGCAGAGTTTTTCGGTTTTTCCAAGATGGCGACCGAACCACGTGACCAATGACATCATCATTAACATATTTTATTCCCCATGGAGAGTTCCTTACAATGAGCCATGTCTCAATTTTTTCTATTCAGCACTTTCGGAGATATGGAGGTGCTAGGTTTTTCGGTTTTTCCAAGATGGCGGCCGACCACGTGACTGATGACGTCATCATTAACATATTTTATTCCCCATGGAGAGTTCTTTAGAATGAGCCATGTCTCAATTTTTTCTGTTCAGCACTTTTGGAGATATTGTGGTGCAAAGTTTTGCCGTTTTTCCAAGATGGCGGCCGACCACGTGACCGATGGCATCATCATTACCATATTTTATTCCCCATGGAGAGTTCTTTACAATGAGCCATGTCTCAATTTTTTCTATTCAGCACATTCAGAGATATGGAGGTGCAAAATTTTTCGGTTTTTCCAAGACGGCGGCCGAACCACCTGACATATGACGTCATCATTAACAAATTTTCTTCCCCATGGAGAGTTCTTTACAATGAGCCATGTCTCAATTTTTTCTGTTCAGCACTTTTGGAGATTTCGTGGTGCAAAGTTTTGCCGTTTTTCCAAGATGGCGGCCGACCACGTGACTAATGATGTCATCATTAACATATTTTATTCCCCATCGAGAGTTCTTTACAATGAGCCATGTCTCAATTTTTTCTGTTCAGCACTTTTGGAGATTTCGTGGTGCAAAGTTTTGCCGTTTTTCCAAGATGGCGGCCGACCACGTGACTGATGATGTCATCATTAACATATTTTATTCCCCATGGAGAGTTCTTTACAATGAGCCATGTCTCAATTTTTTCTGTTCAGCACTTTCGGAGATATAGAAGTGCAAAGTTTTTCGGTTTTTCCAAGATGGCGGCCGAACCACGTCACCGATGACGTCATCAATTGGGCACAGTCTATTCCAGGGCAAGACCAATATGTGTGCAAAGTTTGGCGATTCTACGTGCAACGGTGTAGACACAGTGCTGCAAACAGACAGACAAACAGACAGACAAACAGACAAACAGACAGACAAACAAACGAACAGATCAACATACTTGCCGGAATCTTTTCCGGCAAGTAATGAAAAATCGGTCAGAGACCGAGGACTTGCCGGAATGTACTTTTTTATCGGCCATTTAGGACAAATATGGCGGCCGAACCACGTGACCGATGATGTCATCATTAACATATTTTATTCCACGTGGAGAGTTGTTTACAATGAGCCATACCTCAATTTTTTCGATTCAGGACTTTTGGAGATGTGGAGGTGCAGAGTTTTTCGGTTTTTCCAAGATGGCGGCCGAACCACGTGACCGATGACATCATCATTAACATATTTTATTCCCCATGGAGAGTTCTTTACAATGGGCCATGTCTCAATTTTTTCTATTCAGCACTTTCGGAGATATGGAGGTGCATAGTTTTTCGGATTTTCCAAGATGGCGGCCGAATCACGTGACCGATGACGTCATCATTAACATATTGTATTCTCCATGGAGAGTTGTTTGCAATGAGCCATGTCTCAATTTTTTCTATTCAGTACATTCAGAGATATGGATGTGCAAAGTTTTTCGGTTTTTCCAAGATGGCGGCCGAACCACGTGACTGATGACGTCATCATTAACATATTTTATTCCACATGGAGAGTTCTTCACAATGAGCCATGTCTCCATTTTTTCTGTTCAGCACTTTTGGAGATATCGTGGTGCAAAGTTTTTCGGTTTTCCCAAGATGGCGGCCGAACCACGTGACTGATGACGTCATCATTAACATATTTTATTCCCCATGGAGAGTTCTTTACAATGAGCCATGTCTCAATTTTTTCTGTTAAGGACTTTCGGAGATATGGAGGCGCAAAAATTTTCGGTTTTTCCAAGATGGCGGCCGAACCACGTGACTGATGACGTCATCATTATCATATTTTATTCCCCATGGAGAGTTCTTTACAATGAGCCATGTCTCAATTTTTTCTGTCAGCACTTTGAGATATCGAGGTGCAAAAATTTTCGGTTTTTCCAAGATGGCGGCCGAACCACGTGACCAATGACGTCATCATTTGGGCACAGTCTATTCCAGGGCAAGACCAATATGTGTGCAAAGTTTGGCGATTCTCCGTGCAACGGTGTAGACGCAGTGCTGCAAACAGACAGACAAACAGACAGACAAACAAATGAACAGATCAACATACTTGCCGGAATCTTTTCCGGCAAGTAACAAACGAACAGATCAACATACTTGCCGGAAAAAGTTTTCCGGCAAGTAACAAACAGACAGATGAAAAATCGGTCAGAGACCGAGGACTTGCCGGAATTTACTTTTTTATCGGCCATTTAGGACAAATATGGCGGCCGAACCATGTGACCGATGACATCATCATTAACATATATTATTCCCCATGGAGAGTTCTTTACAATGAGTCATGTCTCAATTGTTTCTATTCAGCACTTTCGGAGATATGGAGGTGCTACGTTTTTCCAAGATGGCGGCTAAACCACGTGACCGATGACGTCATTATTAACATATTTTATTCCCCATGGAGAGTTCTTTACAATGAGCCATGTCTCAATTTTTTCTGTACAGTACTTTCGGAGATATAGAGGTGCAAAGTTTTTCGGTTTTTCCAAGATGGCGGCCGAACCACGTCACCGATGACATCATCAATTGGGCACAGTCTATTCCAGGGCAAGACCAATATGTGTGCAAAGTTTGGCGATTCTCCGTGCAACGGTGTAGACGCAGTGCTGCAAACAGACAGACAAACAGATGAAAAATCGGTCAGAGACCGAGGACTTGCCGGAATTTACTTTTTTGTCGGCCATTTAGGACAAATATGGCGGCCGAACCATGTGACCGATGACATCATCATTAACATATTTTATTCCCCATGGAGAGTTCTTTACAATGAGCCACGTCTCAATTTTTTCTATTCAGCACTTCCGGAGATATATCGAGGTGCTAAGTTTTTTGGTTTTTCCAAGATGGCGGCCGAACCACGTGACCGATGACGTCATCATTAACATGTTTTATTCCCCATGGAGAGTTCTTTCCAATGAGCCATGTCTCATTTTTTCTATTCAGCACTGGAGGTGCAAAGTTTTTCGGTTTTTCCAAGATGGCGGCCGGACCACATGACCGATGACGTCATCATTAACATGTTTTATTCCGCATGGAGAGTTCTTTACAATGAGCCATGTCTCAATTTTTTCTATTCAGAGATATGGAGGTGCAAAAATTTTCGGTTTTTCCAAGATGGCGGCCGAACCACGTGACATATGATGTCATCATTAACAAATTTTATTCCCCATGGAGAGTTCTTTACAATGAGCCATGTCTCAATTTTTTCTGTTCAGCACTTTTGGAGATATAGTGGTGCAAAGTTTTGCCGTTTTTCCAAGATGGCGGCCGACCACGTGACATATGACATCATCATTAACATATTTTATTCCCCATGGAGAGTTCTTTACAATGAGCCATGTCTCAATTTTTTCTGTTCAGCACTTTTGGAGATTTCGTGGTGCAAAGTTTTGCCGTTTTTCCAAGATGGCGGCCGACCACGTGACTGCTGACGTCATCATTAACATATTTTATTCCCCATGGAGAGTTCTTTACAATGAGCCATGTCTCAATTTTTTCTGTTCAGCACTTTTGGAGATATAGTGGTGCAAAAGTTTTCGGTTTTTCCAAGATGGCGGCCGACCACGTGACATATGACGTCATCATTAACATATTTTATTGCCCATGGAGAGTTCTTTACAATGAGCCATGTCTGATTTTTTTCTGTTCAGCACTTTTGGAGATATAGTGGTGCAAAGTTTTGCAGTTTTTCCAAGATGGCGGCCGACCACGTGACATATGACATCATCATTAACATATTTTATTCCCCATGCAGAGTTCTTTACAATGAGCCATGTCTCAATTTTTTATGTTCAGCACTTTTGGAGATATAGTGGTGCAAAGTTTTGCCGTTTCTCCAAGATGGCGGCCGACCACGTGACTGATGACGTCATCATTAACATATTTTATTTCCCATGGAGAGTTCTTTACAATGAGCCATGTCTCAATTTTTTCTGTTCAGCACTTTTGGAGAAAAAGTGGTGCAAAGTTTTGCCGTTTTTCCAAGATGGCGGCCGACCACGTGACATATGACGTCATCATTAACATATTTTATTCCCCATGGAGAGTTCTTTACAATGAGCCATGTCTCAATTTTTTCTGTTCAGCACTTTTGGAGATATAGTGGTGCAAAGTTTTGCCGTTTTTCCAAGATGGCGGCCGACCACGTGACATATGACGTCATCATTAACATATTTTATTCCCCATGGAGAGTTCTTTACAATGAGCCATGTCTCAATTTTTTCTGTTCAGCACTTTTGGAGATATAGTGGTGCAAATTTTTGCCGTTTTTCCAAGATGGCGGCCGACCACGTGACATATGACGTCATCATTAACATATTTTATTCCCCATGGAGAGTTCTTTACAATGAGCCATGTCTCAATTTTTTCTGTTCAGCACTTTTGGAGATATAGTGGCGCAACGTTTTGCCGTTTTTCCAAGATGGCGCCCGAACCACGTGACTGATGACGTCATCATTTACATATTTTATTCCCCATGGAGTGTTCTTTACAATGAGCCATGTCTCAATTTTTTCTGTACAGTACTTTCGGAGATATAGAGGTGCAAAGTTTTTCGGTTTTTCCAAGATGGCGGCCGAACCACGTCACCGATGACGTCATCAATTGGGCACAGTCTATTCCAGGGCAAGACCAATATGTGTGCAAAGTTTGGCGATTCTCCGTGCAACGGTGTAGACGCAGTGCTGCAAACAGACAGACAGACAAACAGACAGACAAACAGACAAACGAACAGATCAACATACTTGCCGGAAAAATTTTTCCGGCAAGTAACAAACAGACAGATGAAAAATCGGTCAGAGACCGAGGACTTGCCGGAATTTACTTTTTTATCGGCCATTTAGGACAAATATGGCGGCCGAACCATGTGACCGATGACATCATCATTAACATATATTATTCCCCATGGAGAGTTCTTTACAATGAGTCATGTCTCAATTGTTTCTATTCAGCACTTTCGGAGATATGGAGGTGCTACGTTTTTCCAAGATGGCGGCTAAACCACGTGACCGATGACGTCATTATTAACATATTTTATTCCCCATGGAGAGTTCTTTACAATGAGCCATGTCTCAATTTTTTCTATTCAGCACTTTCGGAGATATGGAGGTGCTAGGTTTTTCCAAGATGGCGGCTAAACCACGTGACCGATGACGTCATTATTAACATATTTTATTCCCCATGGAGTGTTCTTTACAATGAGCCATGTCTCAATTTTTTCTATTCAGCACTTTCGGAGATATGGAGGTGCAAAGTTTTTGAGTTTTTCCAAGATGGCGGCCGAACCACGTGACCGATGACGTCATCACTAACATTTTATTCCCCATGGAGAGTTCTTTACAATGAGCTCAATTTTTTCTGTTCAGTACTTTCGGAGATATAGAGGTGCAAAGTTTTTCGGTTTTTCCAAGATGGCGGCCGAACCACGTCACCGATGACGTCATCAATTGGGCACAGTCTATTCCAGGGCAAGACCAATAAGTGTGCAAAGTTTGGCGATTCTACGTGCAACGGTGTAGACGCAGTGCTGCAAACAGACAGACAGACAGACAGATGAAAAATCGGTCAGAGACCGAGGACTTGCCGGAATGTACTTTTTTATAGGCCATTTAGGACAAATATGGCGGCCGAACCACGTGACCGATGACGTCATCATTAACATATTTTATTCCACATGGAGAGTTCTTTGTAACGAGCGATGTCTCAATTCTTTCTATTCAGCACTTTTGGAGATATGGAGGTGCTAAGTTTTTCGGTTTTTCCAAGATGGCGGCCGAACCACGTGACCTATGACGTCTTATTAACATATTTTATTCCACATGGAGAGTTCTTTACAATGAGCCATGTCTCAATTTTTTCTATTCAGTACTTTCAGAGATATAGAGGTGCAAAATTTTTCGGTTTTTCCAAGATGGCGGCCGAACCACGTGACTGATGACGTCATCATTAACATATTTTATTCCGCATGGAGAGTTCTTTACAATGAGCCATGTCTCAATTTTTTCTGTTCAGCACTTTTGGAGATATAGTGGTGCAACGTTTTGCCGTTTTTCCAAGATGGCGGCGGAACCACGTGACTGATGGCGTCATCATTAACATATTTTATTCCCCATGGAGAGTTCTTTACGATGAGCCATGTCACAATTTTTTCTATTCAGCACTTTCGGAGATATGGAGGTGCAACGTTTTTCGGTTTTTCCAAGATGGCGGCCGAACCACGTGACCGATGACGTCATCCTTAACATACTTTTATTCCTCATGGAGAGTTCTTTCCAATGAGCCATGTCTCAATTTTTTATATTCAGTACTTTCAGAGATATGGAGGTGCAAAGTTTTGCCGTTTTTCCAAGATGGCGGCCGAACCACGTGACCTATGACGTCATCATTAACATGTTTTATTCCCCATGGAGAGTTCTTTACAATGAGCCATGTCTCAATTTTTTCTGTTCAGCACTTTGAGATGTCGAGGTGCAAAATTTTTCGGTTTTTCCAAGATGGCGGCCGAACCACGTGACCGATGACGTCATCATTTGGGCACAGTATATTAGAGGGCAAGACAAATACGTGTGCAAAGTTTGGCGATTCTACGTGCAACGGTGTAGACGTAGTGCTGCAAACAGACAAACAGACAGATGAAAAATCGGTCAGAGACCGAGGACTTGCCGGAATTTACTTTTTTATCGGCCATTTAGGACAAATATGGCGGCTGAACCACCTGACCGATGACATCATCATTAACATATTTTATTCCCCCTGGAGAGTTCTTTCCAATGAGCCATGTCTCAATTTTTTCTGTTCAGCACTTTTGGAGATAGAGGTGCAACGTTTTTCGGATTTTCCAAGATGGCGGCCGAACCACGTGACCGATGACGTCATCATTAACATATTTTATTCCCCCTGGAGAGTTCTTTACAATGAGCCATGTCTCAATTTTTTCTATTCAGCACTTTCGGAGATATGGAGGTGATTTTTTTTCCCGTTTTTCCAAGATGGCGGCCGCACCACGTGACCGATGACGTCATCATTAACATATTTTATTCCACATGGAGAGTTCTTGACAATGAGCCATGTCTCAATTTTTTCTATTCAGCACTTTCGGAGATATGGAGGTGCTAGGTTTTTCGGTTTTTCCAAGATGGCGGCCGACCACGCGACTGATGACGTCATCATTAACATATTTTATTCCCCATGGAGCGTTCTTTACAATGAGCCATGTCTCAATTTTTTCTGTTCAGCACTTTTGGAGATATCGTGGTGCAAAGTTTTGCCGTTTTTCCAAGATGGCGGCCGACCACGTGACTGATGACGTCATCATTAACATATTTTATTCCCCATGGAGAGTTCTTTACAATGAGCCATGTCTCAATTTTTTCTGTTCAGCACTTTTGGAGATATAGTGGTGCAAATTTTTGCCGTTTTTCCAATATGGCGGCCGACCACGTGACATATGACGTCATCGTTAACATATTTTATTCCCCATGGAGAGTTCTTTACAATGAGCCATGTCTCAATTTTTTCTGTTCAGCACTTTTGGAGATATAGTGGTGCAAATTTTTGCCGTTTTTCCAAGATGGCGGCCGACCACGTGACATATGACGTCATCATTAACATATTTTATTCCCCATGGAGAGTTCTTTACAATGAGCCATGTCTCCATTTTTTCTGTTCAGTACTTTCGGAGATATAGAGGTGCAAAGTTTTTCGGTTTTTCCAAGATGGCGGCCGAACCACGTCACCGATGACGTCATCAATTGGGCACAGTCTATTCCAGGGCAAGACCAATATGTGTGCAAAGTTTGGCGATTCTCCGTGCAACGGTGTAGACGCAGTGCTGCAAACAGACAGACAAACAGACAAACAGACAGACAGATGAAAAATCGGTCAGAGACCGAGGACTTGCCGGAATGTACTTTTTTATCGGCCATTTAGGACAAATATGGCGGCCGAACCACGTGACCGATGACGTCATCATTAACATATTTTATTCCCCATGGAGAGTTCTTTACAATGAGCCATGCCTCAATTTTTTCTATTCAGGACTTTTGGAGATGTGGAGGTGGAGTTTTTCGGTTTTTCAAAGATGGCGGCCGAACCACGTGACCGATGACATCATGAACATATTTTATTCCCCATGGAGAGTTCTTTACAATGAGCCATGTCTCAATTTTTTCTATTCAGCACTTTCGGAGATATGGAGGTGCTAGGTTTTCCGGTTTTTCCAAGATGGCGGCCGACCACGTGACATATGACGTCATCATGAACATATTTTATTCCCCATGGAGAGTTCTTTACAATGAGCCATGTGTCAATTTTTTCTGGTCAGCACTTTTGGAGATATAGTGGCGCAACGTTTTGCCGTTTTTCCAAGATGGCGACCGAACCACGTGACTGATGACGTCATCATTTACATATTTTATTCCCCATGGAGAGTTCTTTACAATGAGCCATGTCTCAATTTTTTCTGTTCAGTACTTTCGGAGATATAGAGGTGCAAAGTTTTTCGGTTTTTCCAAGATGGCGGCCGAACCACGTCACCGATGACGTCATCAATTGGGCACAGTCTATTCCAGGGCAAGACCAATATGTGTGCAAAGTTTGGCGATTCTACGTGCAACGGTGTAGACGCAGTGCTGCAAACAGACAGACAGACAAACAGACAGACAGACAGACAGACAGACAAACAAACGAACAGATCAACATACTTGCCGGAAAATTTTTCCGGCAAGTAACAAACAGACAAACAAACGAACAGATCAACATACTTGCCGGAAAAAATTTTCCGGCAAGTAACAAACAAACGAACAGATCAACATACTTGCCGGAATATTTTCCGGCAAGTAATGAAAAATCGGTCAGAGACCGAGGACTTGCCGGAATGTACTTTTTTATCGGCCATTTAGGACAAATATGGCGGCTGAACCACGTGACCGATGACGTCATCATTAACATATTTTATTCCCCATGGAGAGTTCTTTAAAATGAGCCATGTCTCAATTTTTTCTATTCAGCACTTTCGGAGATATGGAGGTGCTAAGTTTTTCGGTTTTTCCAAGATGGCGGCCGACCACGTGACTGATGACGTCATCATTAACATATTTTATTCCCCATGGAGAGTTCTTTACAATGAGCCATGTCTCAATTTTTTCTGTACAGTACTTTCGGAGATATAGAGGTGCAAAGTTTTTCGGTTTTTCCAAGATGGCGGCCGAACCACGTCACCGATGACGTCATCAATTGGGCACAGTCTATTCCAGGGCAAGTCCAATATGTGTGCAAAGTTTGGCGATTCTCCGTGCAACGGTGTAGACGCAGTGCTGCAAACAGACAGACAAACAGACAAACAGACAGACAAACAGACAAACATACGAACAGATCAACATACTTGCCGGAAAAATTTTCCGGCAAGTAACAAACAGACAGACAAACGAACAGATCAACATACTTGCCGGAAAAATTTTTCCGGCAAGTAACAAACAAATCAGAGACCGAGGACTTGCCGGAATGTACTTTTTTATCGGCCATTTAGAACAAATATGGCGGCCGAACTATGTGATACATGACGTCATCATTAACATATTTTATTCCCCATGGAGAGTTCTTTACAATGAGCCATACCTCAATTTTTTCTGTTCAGGACTTTTGGAGATGTGGAGGTGCAGAGTTTTTCGGTTTTTCCAAGATGGCGGCCGACCACGTGACTGATGACGTCATCATTAACATATTTTATTCCCCATGGAGAGTTCTTTACAATGAGCCATGTCTCAATTTTTTCTGTTCAGCACTTTTGGAGTTATAGTGGTGAAATTTTTTGCCGTTTTTCCAAGATGGCGGCCGACCACGTGACATATGACGTCATCATTAACATATTTTATTCCCCATGGAGAGTTCTTTACAATGAGCCATGTCTCAATTTTTTCTGTTCAGTACTTTCGGAGATATAGAGGTGCAAATTTTTTCGGTTTTTCCAAGATGGCGGCCGAACCACGTCACCGATGACGTCATCAATTGGGCACAGTCTATTCCAGGGCAAGACCAATATGTGTGCAAAGTTTGGCGATTCTACGTGCAACGGTGTAGACGCAGTGCTGCAAACAGACAGACAGACAGACAGACAGACAAACAGACAGACAAACGAACAGATCAACATACTTGCCGGAAAAATTTTTCCGGCAAGTAACAAATGAAAAATCGGTCAGAGACCGAGGACTTGCCGGAATGTACTTTTTTATCGGCCATTTAGGACAAATATGGCGACCGAACCACGTGACCGATGACGTCATCATTAACATATTTTATTCCCCATGGAGAGTTCTTTACAATGAGCCATGTCTCAATTTTTTCTATTCAGCACTTTCGGAGCTGTTGAGGTGCAAAGTTTTCGGTTTTTCAAAGATGGCGGCCGAACCACGTGACATATGACGTCATCATTAACAAATTTCATTCCCCATGGAGAGTTCTTTACAATGAGCCATGTCTCAATTCTTTCTGTTCAGCACTTTTGGAGATATAGTGGTGCAAATTTTTGCCGTTTTTCCAAGATGGCGGCCGACCACGTGACATATGACATCATCATTAACATATTTTATTCCCCATGGAGAGTTCTTTACCATGAGCCATGTCTCAATTTTTTCTGTTCAGCACTTTTGGAGATACAGTGGAACAAATTTTTGCCGTTTTTCCAAGATGGCGGCCGACCACGTGACATATGACGTCATCATTAACATATTTTATTCCCCATGGAGAGTTCTTTACAATGAGCCATGTCTCAACTTTTTCATTTCAGCACTTTCGGAGATGTTGAGGTGCAAAGTTTTCGGTTTTTCCAAGATGGCGGCCGAACCACGTGACCGATGACGTCATCATTAACATATTTTATTCCACATGGAGAGTTATTGACAATGAGCCATGTCTCAATTTTTTCTATTCAGCACTTTCAGAGATATGGAGGTGCAAAGTTTTTCGGTTTTTCCAAGATGGCGGCCGAACCACGTGACATATGACGTCATCATTAACATATTTTATTCCCCATGGAGAGTTCTTTACAATGAGCCATGTCTCCATTTTTTCTGTTCAGCACTTTTGGAGATATAGTGGTGCAAAGTTTTGCCGTTTTTCCAAGATGGCGGCCGACCACGTGACATATGACGTCATCATTAACATATTTTATTCCCCATGGAGAGTTCTTTACAATGAGCCATGTCTCAATTTTTTCTGTTCAGCACTTTTGGAGATATAGTGGCGCAACGTTTTGCCGTTTTTCCAAGATGGCGACCGAACCACGTGACTGATGACGTCATCATTTACATATTTTATTCCCCATGGAGGGTTCTTTACAATGAGCCATGTCTCAATTTTTTCTGTTCAGTACTTTCGGAGATATAGAGGTGCAAAGTTTTTCGGTTTTTCCAAGATGGCGGCCGAACCACGTCACCGATGACGTCATCAATTGGGCACAGTCTATTCCAGGGCAAGACCAATAAGTGTGCAAAGTTTGGCGATTCTACGTGCAACGGTGTAGACGCAGTGCTGCAAACAGACAGACAGACAGACAGATGAAAAATCGGTCAGAGACCGAGGACTTGCCGGAATGTACTTTTTTATAGGCCATTTAGGACAAATATGGCGGCCGAACCACGTGACCGATGACGTCATCATTAACATATTTTATTCCACATGGAGAGTTCTTTGTAACGAGCGATGTCTCAATTCTTTCTATTCAGCACTTTTGGAGATATGGAGGTGCTAAGTTTTTCCGTTTTTCCAAGATGGCGGCCGAACCACGTGACCTATGACGTCTTATTAACATATTTTATTCCACATGGAGAGTTCTTTACAATGAGCCATGTCTCAATTTTTTCTATTCAGTACTTTCAGAGATATAGAGGTGCAAAATTTTTCGGTTTTTCCAAGATGGCGGCCGAACCACGTGACTGATGACGTCATCATTAACATATTTTATTCCGCATGGAGAGTTCTTTACAATGAGCCATGTCTCAATTTTTTCTGTTCAGCACTTTTGGAGATATAGTGGTGCAACGTTTTGCCGTTTTTCCAAGATGGCGGCGGAACCACGTGACTGATGGCGTCATCATTAACATATTTTATTCCCCATGGAGAGTTCTTTACGATGAGCCATGTCACAATTTTTTCTATTCAGCACTTTCGGAGATATGGAGGTGCAACGTTTTTCGGTTTTTCCAAGATGGCGGCCGAACCACGTGACCGATGACGTCATCCTTAACATATTTTTATTCCTCATGGAGAGTTCTTTCCAATGAGCCATGTCTCAATTTTTTCTGTTCAGCACTTTGAGATGTCGAGGTGCAAAATTTTTCGGTTTTCAAAGATGGCGGCCGAACCACGTGACCGATGACGTCATCATTTGGGCACAGTATATTAGAGGGCAAGACAAATACGTGTGCAAAGTTTGGCGATTCTACGTGCAACGGTGTAGACGTAGTGCTGCAAACAGACAAACAGACAGACAAACAAACGAACAGATCAACATACTTGCCGGAATATTTTCCGGCAAGTAATGAAAAATCGGTCAGAGACCGAGGACTTGCCGGAATGTACTTTTTTATCGGCCATTTAGGACAAATATGGCGGCTGAAGCACGTGACCGATGACGTCATCATTAACATATTTTATTCCCCATGGAGAGTTCTTTACAATGAGCCATGTCTCAATTTTTTCTATTCAGCACTTTCGGAGATATGGAGGTGCTAAGTTTTTCGGTTTTTCCAAGATGGCGGCCGACCACGTGACTGATGACGTCATCATTAACATATTTTATTCCCCATGGAGAGTTCTTTACAATGAGCCATGTCTCCATTTTTTCTGTACAGTACTTTCAGAGATATAGAGGTGCAAAGTTTTTCGGTTTTTCCAAGATGGCGGCCGAACCACGTCACCGATGACGTCATCAATTGGGCACAGTCTATTCCAGGGCAAGACCAATATGTGTGCAAAGTTTGGCGATTCTCCGTGCAACGGTGTAGACGCAGTGCTGCAAACAGACAGACAAACAGACAAACAGACAGATGAAAAATCGGTCAGAGACCGAGGACTTGCCGGAATTTACTTTTTTATCGGCCATTTAGGACAAATATGGCGGCCGAACCATGTGACCGATGACATCATCATTAACATATATTATTCCCCATGGAGAGTTCTTTACAATGAGTCATGTCTCAATTGTTTCTATTCAGCACTTTCGGAGATATGGAGGTGCTACGTTTTTCCAAGATGGCGGCTAAACCACGTGACCGATGACGTCATTATTAACATATTTTATTCCCCATGGAGAGTTCTTTACAATGAGCCATGTCTCAATTTTTTCTATTCAGCACTTTCGGAGATATGGAGGTGCTAGGTTTTTCCAAGATGGCGGCTAAACCACGTGACCGATGACGTCATTATTAACATATTTTATTCCCCATGGAGTGTTCTTTACAATGAGCCATGTCTCAATTTTTTCTATTCAGCACTTTCGGAGATATGGAGGTGCAAAGTTTTTGAGTTTTTCCAAGATGGCGGCCGAACCACGTGACCGATGACGTCATCACTAACATTTTATTCCCCATGGAGAGTTCTTTACAATGAGCTCAATTTTTTCTGTTCAGTACTTTCGGAGATATAGAGGTGCAAAGTTTTTCGGTTTTTCCAAGATGGCGGCCGAACCACGTCACCGATGACGTCATCAATTGGGCACAGTCTATTCCAGGGCAAGACCAATAAGTGTGCAAAGTTTGGCGATTCTACGTGCAACGGTGTAGACGCAGTGCTGCAAACAGACAGACAGACAGACAGATGAAAAATCGGTCAGAGACCGAGGACTTGCCGGAATGTACTTTTTTATAGGCCATTTAGGACAAATATGGCGGCCGAACCACGTGACCGATGACGTCATCATTAACATATTTTATTCCACATGGAGAGTTCTTTGTAACGAGCGATGTCTCAATTCTTTCTATTCAGCACTTTTGGAGATATGGAGGTGCTAAGTTTTTCGGTTTTTCCAAGATGGCGGCCGAACCACGTGACCTATGACGTCTTATTAACATATTTTATTCCACATGGAGAGTTCTTTACAATGAGCCATGTCTCAATTTTTTCTATTCAGTACTTTCAGAGATATAGAGGTGCAAAATTTTTCGGTTTTTCCAAGATGGCGGCCGAACCACGTGACTGATGACGTCATCATTAACATATTTTATTCCGCATGGAGAGTTCTTTACAATGAGCCATGTCTCAATTTTTTCTGTTCAGCACTTTTGGAGATATAGTGGTGCAACGTTTTGCCGTTTTTCCAAGATGGCGGCGGAACCACGTGACTGATGGCGTCATCATTAACATATTTTATTCCCCATGGAGAGTTCTTTACGATGAGCCATGTCACAATTTTTTCTATTCAGCACTTTCGGAGATATGGACGTGCAACGTTTTTCGGTTTTTCCAAGATGGCGGCCGAACCACGTGACCGATGACGTCATCCTTAACATACTTTTATTCCTCATGGAGAGTTCTTTCCAATGAGCCATGTCTCAATTTTTTATATTCAGTACTTTCAGAGATATGGAGGTGCAAAGTTTTGCCGTTTTTCCAAGATGGCGGCCGAACCACGTGACCTATGACGTCATCATTAACATGTTTTATTCCCCATGGAGAGTTCTTTACAATGAGCCATGTCTCAATTTTTTCTGTTCAGCACTTTGAGATGTCGAGGTGCAAAATTTTTCGGTTTTTCCAAGATGGCGGCCGAACCACGTGACCGATGACGTCATCATTTGGGCACAGTATATTAGAGGGCAAGACAAATACGTGTGCAAAGTTTGGCGATTCTACGTGCAACGGTGTAGACGTAGTGCTGCAAACAGACAAACAGACAGACAAACAAACGAACAGATCAACATACTTGCCGGAATATTTTCCGGCAAGTAATGAAAAATCGGTCAGAGACCGAGGACTTGCCGGAATGTACTTTTTTATCGGCCATTTAGGACAAATATGGCGGCTGAACCACGTGACCGATGACGTCATCATTAACATATTTTATTCCCCATGGAGAGTTCTTTACAATGAGCCATGTCTCAATTTTTTCTATTCAGCACTTTCGGAGATATGGAGGTGCTAAGTTTTTCGGTTTTTCCAAGATGGCGGCCGACCACGTGACTGATGACGTCATCATTAACATATTTTATTCCCCATGGAGAGTTCTTTACAATGAGCCATGTCTCAATTTTTTCTGTACAGTACTTTCGGAGATATAGAGGTGCAAAGTTTTTCGGTTTTTCCAAGATGGCGGCCGAACACGTCACCGATGACGTCATCAATTGGGCACAGTCTATTCCAGGGCAAGACCAATATGTGTGCAAAGTTTGGCGATTCTCCGTGCAACGGTGTAGACGCAGTGCTGCAAACAGACAGACAAACAGATGAAAAATCGGTCAGAGACCGAGGACTTGCCGGAATTTACTTTTTCATTGGGGATTTAGGACAAATATGGCGGCCGAACCACGTGACCGATGACGTCATCATTAACATATTTTATTCCCCATGGACATTTCTTTCCAATGAGCCATGTCTCAATTTTTTCTATTCAGCACTTTTGGAGATATGGAGATGCGAATTTTTTCGGTTTTTCCAAGATGGCGGCCGAACCACGTGACCTATGACGTCATCATTAACATATTATATTCCCCATGGACATTTCTTTCCAATGAGCCATGTCTCAATTTTTTCTGTTCAGCACTTTCGGAGATATAGAGGTGCAAAGCTTTTCCAAGATGGCGGCCGAACCACGTGACCGATGACGTCATCATTAACCTATTTTATTCCACATGGAGAGTTCTTTACAATGAGCCATGTCTCAATTTTTTCTATTCAGCACTTTCGGAGATATGGAGGTGCAAAGTTTTTCGGTTTTTCCAAGATGGCGGCCGACCACGTGACTGATGACGTCATCATTAACATATTTTATTCCCCATGGAGAGTTCTTTACAATGAGCCATGTCTCAATTTTTTCTGTTCAGCACTTTTGGAGATATAGTGGTGCAAATTTTTGCCGTTTTTCCAAGATGGCGGCCGACCACGTGACATATGACGTCATCATTAACATATTTTATTCCCCATGGAGAGTTCTTTACAATGAGCCATGTCTCAATTTTTTCTGTACAGTACTTTCGGAGATATAGAGGTGCAAAGTTTTTCGGTTTTTCCAAGATGGCGGCCGAACCACGTCACCGATGACGTCATCAATTGGGCACAGTCTATTCCAGGGCAAGACCAATATGTGTGCAAAGTTTGGCGATTCTACGTGCAACGGTGTAGACGCAGTGCTGCAAACAGACAGACAAACAGACAAACAGACAGATGAAAAATCGGTCAGAGACCGAGGACTTGCCGGAATGTACTTTTTGATTGGCCATTTAGGACAAATATGGCGGCCGAACCACGTGACTGATGACGTCATCATTAACATATTTTATTCCCCATGGAGAGTTCTTTACATTGAGCCACGTCCCAAGTTTTTCTATTCAGGACTTTCGGAGATATGGAGGTGTAACGTTTTCCGGTTTTTCCAAGATGGCGGCCGAACCACGTGACATATGACCTCATCATTAACATATTTTATTCCCCATGGAGAGTTCTTTACAATGAGCCATGTCTCAATTTTTTCTGTTCAGCACTTTTGGAGATATAGTGGTGCAAAGTTTTGCCGTTTTTCCAAGATGGCGGCCGACCACGTGACATATGACATCATCATTAACATATTTTATTCCCCATGGAGAGTTCTTTACAATGAGCCATGTCTCAATTTTTTCTGTTCAGCACTTTTGGAGATTTCGTGGTGCAAAGTTTTGCCGTTTTTCCAAGATGGCAGCCGACCACGTGACCGGTGACGTCATCATTAACATATTTTATTCCCCATGGAGAGTTCTTTACAATGAGCCATGTCTCAATTTTTTCTGTTCAGCACTTTTGGAGATATAGTGGTGCAAAGTTTTGCCGTTTTTCCAAGATGGCGGCCGACCACGTGACATATGACGTCATCATTAACATATTTTATTCCCCATGGAGAGTTCTTTACAATGAGCCATGTCTCAATTTTTTCTGTTCAGCACTTTTGGAGATATAGTGGCGCAACGTTTTGCCGTTTTTCCAAGATGGCGACCGAACCACGTGACTGATGACGTCATCATTTACATATTTTATTCCCCATGGAGAGTTCTTTACAATGAGCCATGTCTCAATTTTTTATGTTCAGTACTTTCGGAGATATAGAGGTGCAAAAAATTTTCGGTTTTTCCAAGATGGCGGCCGAATCACGTCACCGATGACGTCATCAATTGGGCACAGTCTATTCCAGGGCAAGACCAATATGTGTGCAAAGTTTGGCGATTCTCCGTGCAACGGTGTAGACGCAGTGCTGCAAACAGACAGACAAACAGACAGACAGACAAACAGATGAAAAATCGGTCAGAGACCGAGGACTTGCCGGAATGTACTTTTTTATCGGCCATTTAGGACAAATATGGCGGCCAAACCACGTGACCGATGAAGTCATCATTACTTGTTTTCTAAACTAATTTATTCCTTGATGATGCTCAAGAAATTTCATCTTGATCGGATGAAGTTTTGTACTTGGCGAATTATGACGTCATAATGGAGGAACCTATGACATCATCATTAACATATTTTATTCCCCATGGAGAGTTCTTTACAATGAGCCATGTCTCAATTTTTTCTGTTCAGTACATTCGGAGATATAGAGGTGCAAAGTTTTTCGGTTTTTCCAAGATGGCGGCCGAACCACGTCACCGATGACGTCATCAATTGGGCACAGTCTATTCCAGGGCAAGACCAATATGTGTGCAAAGTTTGGCGATTCTACGTGCAACGGTGTAGACGCAGTGCTGCAGACAGACAGACAGACAGACAGATGAAAAATCGGTCAGAGACCGAGGACTTGCCGGAATGTACTTTTTTATCGGCCATTTAGGACAAATATGGCGGCCGAACCACGTGACTGATGACGTCATCATTAACATATTTTATTCCCCATGGAGAGTTCTTTACAATGAGCCATGTCCCAATTTTTTCTATTCAGCACATTCAGAGATATGGAGGTGCAAAATTTTTCGGTTTTTCCAAGATGGCGGCCGAACCACGTGACATATGACATCATCATTAACAAATTTTATTACCCATGGAGAGTTCTTTACAATGAGCCATGTCTCAATTTTTTCTGTTCAGCACTTTTGGAGATATAGCGGTGCAAAGTTTTGCCGTTTTTCCAAGATGGCGGCCGACCACGTGACATATGACGTCATCATTAACATATTTTATTCCCCATGGAGAGTTCTTTACAATGAGCCATGTCTCAATTTTTTCTGTTCAGCACTTTTGGAGATATAGTGGCGCAACGTTTTGCCGTTTTTCCAAGATGGCGACCGAACCACGTGACTGATGACGTCATCATTTACATATTTTATTCCCCATGGAGAGTTCTTTACAATGAGCCATGTCTCAATTTTTTCTGTTCAGTACTTTCGGAGATATAGAGGTGCAAAGTTTTTCGGTTTTTCCAAGATGGCGGCCGAACCACGTCACCGATGACGTCATCAATTGGGCACAGTCTATTCCAGGGCAAGACCAATATGTGTGCAAAGTTTGGCGATTCTACGTGCAACGGTGTAGACGCAGTGCTGCAAACAGACAGACAGACAGACAAACAGACAGACAGACAGACAGACAAACAAACGAACAGATCAACATACTTGCCGGAAATTTTTTCCGGCAAGTAATGAAAAATCGGTCAGAGACCGAGGACTTGCCGGAATGTACTTTTTTATCGGCCATTTAGGACAAATATGGCGGCCGAACCATGTGACCGATGACGTCATCAACATATATTATTCCCCATGGAGAGTTCTTTACAATGAGTCATGTCTCAATTTTTTCTATTCAGCACTTTCGGAGATATGGAGGTGCTAGGTTTTTCCAAGATGGCGGCTAACCCACGTGACCGATGACGTCATTATTAACATATTTTATTCCCCATGGAGAGTTCTTTACAATGAGCCATGTCTCAATTTTTTCTGTTCAGCACTTTTGGAGATTTCGTGGTGCAAAGTTTTGCCGTTTTCCCAAGATGGCGGCCGAACACGTGACTGATGACGTCATCATTAACATATTTTATTCCCCATGGAGAGTTCTTTACAATGAGCCATGTCTCAATTTTTTCTGTTCAGCACTTTTGGAGATATAGTGGTGCATAGTTTTGCCGTTTTTCCAAGATGGCGGCCGACCACGTGACATATGACGTCATCATTAACATATTTTATTCCCCATGGAGAGTTCTTTACCATGAGCCATGTCTCAATTTTTTCTGTTCAGCACTTTTGGAGATATGGAGATGCGAATTTTTTCGGTTTTTCCAAGATGGCGGCCGAACCACGTGACCTATGACGTCATCATTAACATATTATATTCCCCATGGACATTTCTTTCCAATGAGCCATGTCTCAATTTTTTCTGTTCAGCACTTTCGGAGATATAGAGGTGCAAAGCTTTTCCAAGATGGCGGCCGAACCACGTGACCGATGACGTCATCATTAACCTATTTTATTCCACATGGAGAGTTCTTTACAATGAGCCATGTCTCAATTTTTTCTATTCAGCACTTTCGGAGATATGGAGGTGCAAAGTTTTTCGGTTTTTCCAAGATGGCGGCCGACCACGTGACTGATGACGTCATCATTAACATATTTTATTCCCCATGGAGAGTTCTTTACAATGAGCCATGTCTCAATTTTTTCTGTTCAGCACTTTTGGAGATATAGTGGTGCAAATTTTTGCCGTTTTTCCAAGATGGCGGCCGACCACGTGACATATGACGTCATCATTAACATATTTTATTCCCCATGGAGTGTTCTTTGCAATGAGCCATGTCTCAATTTTTTTTGTACAGTACTTTCGGAGATATAGAGGTGCAAAGTTTTTCGGTTTTTCCAAGATGGCGGCCGAACCACGTCACCGATGACGTCATCAATTGGGCACAGTCTATTCCAGGGCAAGACCAATATGTGTGCAAAGTTTGGCGATTCTACGTGCAACGGTGTAGACGCAGTGCTGCAAACAGACAGACAAACAGACAAACAGACAGATGAAAAATCGGTCAGAGACCGAGGACTTGCCGGAATGTACTTTTTGATTGGCCATTTAGGACAAATATGGCGGCCGAACCACGTGACTGATGACGTCATCATTAACATATTTTATTCCCCATGGAGAGTTCTTTACATTGAGCCACGTCCCAAGTTTTTCTATTCAGGACTTTCGGAGATATGGAGGTGTAACGTTTTCCGGTTTTTCCAAGATGGCGGCCGAACCACGTGACATATGACCTCATCATTAACATATTTTATTCCCCATGGAGAGTTCTTTACAATGAGCCATGTCTCAATTTTTTCTGTTCAGCACTTTTGGAGATATAGTGGTGCAAAGTTTTGCCGTTTTTCCAAGATGGCGGCCGACCACGTGACATATGACATCATCATTAACATATTTTATTCCCCATGGAGAGTTCTTTACAATGAGCCATGTCTCAATTTTTTCTGTTCAGCACTTTTGGAGATTTCGTGGTGCAAAGTTTTGCCGTTTTTCCAAGATGGCAGCCGACCACGTGACCGGTGACGTCATCATTAACATATTTTATTCCCCATGGAGAGTTCTTTACAATGAGCCATGTCTCAATTTTTTCTGTTCAGCACTTTTGGAGATATAGTGGTGCAAAGTTTTGCCGTTTTTCCAAGATGGCGGCCGACCACGTGACATATGACGTCATCATTAACATATTTTATTCCCCATGGAGAGTTCTTTACAATGAGTCATGTCTCAATTTTTTCTGTTCAGCACTTTTGGAGATATAGTGGCGCAACGTTTTGCCGTTTTTCCAAGATGGCGACCGAACCACGTGACTGATGACGTCATCATTTACATATTTTATTCCCCATGGAGAGTTCTTTACAATGAGCCATGTCTCAATTTTTTATGTTCAGTACTTTCGGAGATATAGAGGTGCAAAAAATTTTCGGTTTTTCCAAGATGGCGGCCGAATCACGTCACCGATGACGTCATCAATTGGGCACAGTCTATTCCAGGGCAAGACCAATATGTGTGCAAAGTTTGGCGATTCTCCGTGCAACGGTGTAGACGCAGTGCTGCAAACAGACAGACAAACAGACAGACAGACAAACAGATGAAAAATCGGTCAGAGACCGAGGACTTGCCGGAATGTACTTTTTTATCGGCCATTTAGGACAAATATGGCGGCCAAACCACGTGACCGATGAAGTCATCATTACTTGTTTTCTAAACTAATTTATTCCTTGATGATGCTCAAGAAATTTCATCTTGATCGGATGAAGTTTTGTACTTGGCGAATTATGACGTCATAATGGAGGAACCTATGACATCATCATTAACATATTTTATTCCCCATGGAGAGTTCTTTACAATGAGCCATGTCTCAATTTTTTCTGTTCAGTACATTCGGAGATATAGAGGTGCAAAGTTTTTCGGTTTTTCCAAGATGGCGGCCGAACCACGTCACCGATGACGTCATCAATTGGGCACAGTCTATTACAGGGCAAGACCAATATGTGTGCAAAGTTTGGCGATTCTACGTGCAACGGTGTAGACGCAGTGCTGCAGACAGACAGACAGACAGACAGATGAAAAATCGGTCAGAGACCGAGGACTTGCCGGAATGTACTTTTTTATCGGCCATTTAGGACAAATATGGCGGCCGAACCACGTGACTGATGACGTCATCATTAACATATTTTATTCCCCATGGAGAGTTCTTTACAATGAGCCATGTCCCAATTTTTTCTATTCAGCACATTCAGAGATATGGAGGTGCAAAATTTTTCGGTTTTTCCAAGATGGCGGCCGAACCACGTGACATATGACATCATCATTAACAAATTTTATTACCCATGGAGAGTTCTTTACAATGAGCCATGTCTCAATTTTTTCTGTTCAGCACTTTTGGAGATATAGCGGTGCAAAGTTTTGCCGTTTTTCCAAGATGGCGGCCGACCACGTGACATATGACGTCATCATTAACATATTTTATTCCCCATGGAGAGTTCTTTACAATGAGCCATGTCTCAATTTTTTCTGTTCAGCACTTTTGGAGATATAGTGGCGCAACGTTTTGCCGTTTTTCCAAGATGGCGGCCGACCACGTGACATATGACGTCATCATTAACATATTTTATTCCCCATGGAGTGTTCTTTGCAATGAGCCATGTCTCAATTTTTTTTGTACAGTACTTTCGGAGATATAGAGGTGCAAAGTTTTTCGGTTTTTCCAAGATGGCGGCCGAACCACGTCACCGATGACGTCATCAATTGGGCACAGTCTACTCCAGGGCAAGACCAATATGTGTGCAAAGTTTGGCGATTCTACGTGCAACGGTGTAGACGCAGTGCTGCAAACAGACAGACAGACAGACAAACAGACAGACAGACAGACAGACAAACAAACGAACAGATCAACATACTTGCCGGAAATTTTTTCCGGCAAGTAATGAAAAATCGGTCAGAGACCGAGGACTTGCCGGAATGTACTTTTTTATCGGCCATTTAGGACAAATATGGCGGCCGAACCATGTGACCGATGACGTCATCAACATATATTATTCCCCATGGAGAGTTCTTTACAATGAGTCATGTCTCAATTTTTTCTATTCAGCACTTTCGGAGATATGGAGGTGCTAGGTTTTTCCAAGATGGCGGCTAACCCACGTGACCGATGACGTCATTATTAACATATTTTATTCCCCATGGAGAGTTCTTTACAATGAGCCATGTCTCAATTTTTTCTGTTCAGCACTTTTGGAGATTTCGTGGTGCAAAGTTTTGCCGTTTTCCCAAGATGGCGGCCGACCACGTGACTGATGACGTCATCATTAACATATTTTATTCCCCATGGAGAGTTCTTTACAATGAGCCATGTCTCAATTTTTTCTGTTCAGCACTTTTGGAGATATAGTGGTGCATAGTTTTGCCGTTTTTCCAAGATGGCGGCCGACCACGTGACATATGACGTCATCATTAACATATTTTATTCCCCATGGAGAGTTCTTTACAATGAGCCATGTCTCAATTTTTTCTGTTCAGCACTTTTGGAGATATAGTGGTGCAAAGTTTTGCCGTTTTTCCAAGATGGCGGCCGACCACGTGACATATGACGTCATCATTAACATATTTTATTCCCCATGGAGAGTTCTTTACAATGAGCCATGTCTCAATTTTTTCTGTTCAGTACTTTCAGAGATATAGAGGTGCAAAGTTTTTCGGTTTTTCCAAGATGGCGGCCGAACCACGTCACCGATGACGTCATCAATTGGGCACAGTCTATTCCAGGGCAAGACCAATATGTGTGCAAAGTTTGGCGATTCTACGTGCAACGGTGTAGACGCAGTGCTGCAAACAGACAGACAGACAAACAGACAAACAGACAGATGAAAAATCGGTCAGAGACCGAGGACTTGCCGGAATGTACTTTTTTATTGGCCATTGAGGACAAATATGGCGTCCGAACCACGTGATAGATGACGTCATCATTAACATATATTATTCCCCATGGAGAGTTCTTCACAAAGAGCCATGTCTCAACTTTTTCTATTCAGCACTTTTGGAGATATGGAGGTGCTACGTTTTTCGGTTTTTCCAAGATGGCAGCCGAACCACGTGACCTATGATGTCATCATTAACATATTTTATTCCCCATGGAGAGTTCTTTACAATGAGCCATATCTCAATTTTTTCTATTCAGCACTTTCAGAGATATGGAGGTGCACAATTTTTCGGTTTTTCCAAGATGGCGGCCGAACCACGTGACATATGACGTCATCATTAACATATTTTATTCCCCATTGAGAGTTCTTTACAATGAGCCATGTCTCAATTTTTTCCATTCTGCACTTTTGGAGATATAGTGGTGCAAAGTTTTCCCATTTTTCCAAGATGGCGGCCGAACCACGTGACCGATGGCGTCATCATTAACATATTTTATTCCCCATGGAGAGTTCTTTACAATGAGCCATGTCTCAATTTTTTCTGTTCAGCACTTTTGGAGATTTTGTGGTGCAAAGTTTTGCCGTTTTTCCAAGATGGCGGCCGACCACGTGACTGATGACGTCATCATTAACATATTTTATTCCCCATGGAGAGTTCTTTACAATGAGCCATGTCTCAATTATTCTGTTCAGCACTTTTGGAGATATAGTGGTGCAAAGTTTTGCCGTTTTTCCAAGATGGCGGCCGACCACGTGACATATGACGTCATCATTAACATATTTTATTCCCCATGGAGAGTTCTTTCCAATGAGCCATGTCTCAATTTTTTCTGTTCAGCACTTTTGGAGATATAGTGGCGCAACGATTTGCCGTTTTTCCAAGATGGCGACCGAACCACGTGACTGATGACGTCATCATTTACATATTTTATTCCCCATGGAGAGTTCTTTACAATGAGCCATGTCTCAATTTTTTCTGTTCAGCACTTTTGGAGATATAGTGGTGCAAATTTTTGCCGTTTTTCCAAGATGGCGGCCGACCACGTGACATATGACGTCATCATTAACATATTTTATTCCCCATGGAGAGTTCTTTACAATGAGCCATGTCTCAATTTTTTCTGTTCAGTACTTTCGGAGATATAGAGGTGCAAATTTATTCGGTTTTTCCAAGATGGCGGCCGAACCACGTCACTGATGACGTCATCATTGAGGCACAGTATATTAGAGGGCAAGACCATTATGTTTGCAAAGTTTGGCGATTCTCCGTGCAACGGTGTAGACGCAGTGCTGCAAACAGACAAACAGACAGACAAACAGACAGACAAACAGACAGACAGACAAACAAACGAACAGATCAACATACTTGCCGGAAAATTTTTCCGGCAAGTAATGAAAAATCGGTCAGAGACCGAGGACTTGCCGGAATGTACTTTTTATCGGCCATTTAGAACAAATATGGCGGCCGAACCACGTGACCAATGATATCATCATTAACATATTTTATTCCCCATGGAGAGTTCTTTACAATGAGCCATGTCTAAATTTTTTCTGTTCAGCACTTTTGGAGATATAGTGGTGCAAAGTTTTGCCGTTTTTCCAAGATGGCGGCCGACCACGTGACATATGACATCATCATTAACATATTTTATTCCCCATGGAGAGTTCTTTACAATGAGCCATGTCTCAATTTTTTCTGTTCAGCACTTTTGGAGATTTCGTGGTGCAAAGTTTTGCCGTTTTTCCAAGATGGCGGCCGACCACGTGACTGATGACGTCATCATTAACATATTTTATTCCCCATGGAGAGTTCTTTACAATGAGCCATGTCTCAATTTTTTCTGTTCAGCACTTTTGGAGATATAGTGGTGCAAAGTTTTGCCGTTTTTCCAAAATGGCGGCCGACCACGTGACATATGACATCATCATTAACATATTTTATTCCCCATGGAGAGTTCTTTACAATGAGCCATGTCTCAATTTTTTCTGTTCAGCACTTTTGGAGATATAGTGGTGCAAAGTTTTGCTGTTTTTCCAAGATGGCGGCCGACCACGTGACTGATGACGTCATCATTAACATATTTTATTCCCCATGGAGAGTTCTTTACAATGAGCCATGTCTCAATTTTTTCTGTTCAGCACTTTTGGAGATATGGAACTGCGAAGTTTTTCGGTTTTTCCAAGATGGCGAGCGAACCACGTGACTGATGACGTCATCATTAACATATTTTATTCCCCATGCAGAGTTCTTTACAATGAGCCATGTCTCATTTTTTTCTATTCAGTACTTTCAGAGATATGGAGGTGCAAATTTTTCTGTTTTTCCAAGATGGCGGCCGAACCACGTGACTGAATACGTCATCATTTATACATTTTATTCCCCATGGAGAGTTCTTTACAATGAGCCATGTCTCAATTTTTTCTGTTCAGTACTTTCGGAGATAAAGAGCTGCAAAGTTTTTCCAAGATGGCGGCCGAACCATGTGACCGATGACGTCATCATTTGGGCACAGTATATTAGAGGGCAAGACAAATACGTGTGCAAAGTTGGCTATTCTACGTATGGAAAGATTCTACGTATAGAAAGTTTTCCGGTTTTTCCAAGATGGCGGCCGAACCACGTGACCAATGACGTCATCATTAACATATTTTATTCCCCATCGAGAGTTCTTTACAATGAGCCATGTCTCAATTTTTTCTGTTCAGCACTTTTGGAGATATAGTGGTGCAAAGTTTTGCCGTTTTTCCAAGATGGCGGCCGTCCACGTGACATATGACCTCATCATTAACATATTTTATTCCCCATGGAGAGTTCTTTACAATGAGCCATGTCTCAATTTTTTCTATTCAGCACTTTCGGGGATATGGAGGTGCAAAGTTTTTCGTTTTTTCCAAGATGGCGGCCGAACCACGTGACCGATGACGTCATCATTAACATATTTTATTCCCCATGGAGAGTTCTTTGCAATGAGCCATGTCTCAATTTTTTCTATTCAGCACTTTCGGGGATATGGAGGTGCAAAGTTTTTCGTTTTTTCCAAGATGGCGGCCGAACCACGTGACCGATGACGTCATCATTAACATATTTTATTCCCCATGGAGAGTTCTTTGCAATGAGCCATGTCTCAATTTTTTCTATTCAGCACTTTTGGAGATATAGTGGTGCAAAGTTTTGCCGTTTTTCCAAGATGGCGGCCGACCACGTGACTGATGACGTCATCATTAACATATTTTATTCCCCATGGAGAGTTCTTTACAATGAGCCATGTCTCAATATTTTCTGTTCAGCACTTTTGGAGATATGGAGGTGCTAGGTTTTTCCAAGATGGCGGCTAAACCACGTGACCTATGACATCATTATTAACATATTTTATTCCCCATGGAGAGTTCTTTACAATGAGCCATGTCTCAATTTTTTCTATTCAGCACTTTCGGAGATATGGAGGTGCTAGGTTTTTCCAAGATGGCGGCGAAACCACGTGACCGATGACATCATTATTAACATATTTTATTCCCCACGGAGAGTTCTTTACAATGAGCCGTCTCAATTTTTTCTGTTCAGCACTTTCGGAGATAGAGGTGCAACGTTTTTCGGATTTTCCAAGATGGCGGCCGAACCACGTGACCGATGACGTCATCATTAACATATTTTATTCCCCCTGGAGAGTTCTTTCCAATGAGCCATGTCCCAATTTTTTCTATTCAGCACTTTCGGAGATATGGAGGTGCAAAATTTTTCCGTTATTCCAAGATGGTGACCGCACCACCTGACCGATGACGTCATCATTAACATGTTTTATTCCCCATGGAGAGTTCTTTACAATGAGCCATGTCTCAATTTTTTCTGTTCAGCACCTTTGGAGATATAGTGGAGCAAAGTTTTGCCGTTTTTCCAAGACGGCGGCCGACCACGTGACATATGACGTCATCATTAACATATTTTATTCCCCATGGAGAGTTCTTTACAATGAGCCATGTCTCAATTTTTTCAATTCAGCACTTTCAGAGATGTTGAGGTGCAAAGTTTTCGGTTTTTCCAAGATGGCGGCCGCACCACGTGACCGACGACGTCATCATTAACATATTTTATTCCCCATGGAGAGTTCTTTACAATGAGCCATGTCTCAATTTTTTCTATTCAACACTTTCGGAGATATGGAGGTGCAAAGTTTTTCGGTTTTTCCAAGATGGCGGCCGAAACACGTGACCTATGACGTCAGCATTAACATATTTTATTCCCCATGGAGAGTTCTTTACAATGAGCCATGTCTCAATTTTTTCTATAAAGCACTTTCGAAGATATGGAGGTGCAAAGTTTTTGCGTTTTTCCAAGATGGCGGCCGAACCACGTGACTGATGACGTCATCATTAACATATTTTATTCCCCATGGAGAGTTCTTTTCAATGAGCCATGTCTCAATTTTTTCTATTCGCGACTTTCGGAGATATGGAGGTGTAAAGATTTCCGGTTTTTCCAAGATGGCGGCCGAACTACGTGACCAATGACGTCATCATTAACATATTTTATTCCCCATCAAGAGGTCTTTACAATGAGCCATGTCTCAATTTTTTCTGTTCAGCACTTTCGGAGATATGGAGGTGCAAAGTTTTTCGGTTTTTCCAAGATGGCGGCCAAACCACGTGACCGATGACGTCATCATTTGGGCACAGTATATTAGAGGGCAAGACAAATACGTGTGCAAAGTTTGGCAATCTACGTATAGAAAGATTCTACGTATAGAAAGTTTGCCGGTTTTTCCAAGATGGCGGCCGAACCACGTGACCAATGACGTCATCATTAACATATTTTATTCCCCATGGAGAGTTCTTTACAATGAGCCATGTCTCAATTTTTTCTGTTCAGCACTTTTGGAGATATCGTGGCGCAACGTTTTGCCGTTTTTCCAAGATGGCGACCGAACCACGTTACTGATGACGTCATCATTTACATATTTTATTCCGCATGGAGAGTTCTTTACAATGAGCCATGTCTCAATTTTTTCTGTTCAGTACTTTCGGAGATATAGAGGTGCAACGTTTTTCGGTTTTTCCAAGATGGCGGCCGAACCACGTCACCGATGACGTCATCAATTGGGCACAGTCTATTCCAGGGCAAGACCAATATGTGTGCAAAGTTTGGCGATTCTACGTGCAACGGTGTAGACGCAGTGCTGCAAACAGACAGACAGACAGACAGACAGATTAAAAATCGGTCAGAGACCGAGGACTTGCCGCAATGTACATTTTTATCGGCCATTTAGGACAAATATGGTGGCCGAACCACGTGACCGATGACGTCATCATAAACATTTATTCCCCATGGAGAGTTCTTTTCAATGAGCCATGTCTCAATTTTTTCAATTCAGCACTTTCGGAGATGTTGAGGTGCAAAGTTTTCGGTTTTTCCAAGATGGCGGCCGAACCACGTGACCGATGACGTCATCATTAACATATTTTATTCCCCATGGAGAGTTCTTTACAATGAGCCACGTTCCAATTTTTTCTATTCAGGACTTTCGGAGATATGGAGGTGTAAATTTTTCCGGTTTTTCCAAGATGGCGGCCGAACCACGTGACCAATGACGTAATCATTAACATATTTTATTCCCCATGGAGAGTTCTTCACAATGAGCCACGTTCCAATTTTTTCTATTCAGGACTTTCGGAGATATGGAGGTGCAAAGGTTTTCGGTTTTTCCAAGATGGCGGCCGAAACACCTGACCGATGACGTCATAAATTGGGCACAGTCTATTCCAGGGCAAGACGAATATGTGTGCAAAGTTTGGCGATTCTCCGTGCAACGGTGTAGACGCAGTGCTGCAAACAGACAGACAAACAGATGAAAAATCGGTCAGAGACCGAGGACTTGCCGGAATTTACTTTTTTATCGGCCATTTAGGACAAATATGGCGGCTGAACCACCTGACCGATGACGTCATCATCAACATATTTTATTCCCCACGGAGAGTTCTTTACAATGAGCCATGTCTCAATTTTTTCTGTTCAGCACTTTTGGAGATAGAGGTGCAACGTTTTTCGGATTTTCCAAGATGGCGGACGAACTACGTGACCGATGACGTCATCATTAACATATTTTATTCCCCATGGAGAGTTCTTTCCAATGAGCCATGTCTCAATTTTTTCTGTTCAGCACCTTCGGAGATATGGAGGTGCAAAGTTTTTCGGATTTTCCAAGATGGCGGCAGAACCACGTGACATATGACGTCATCAGTAACATATTTTATTCCCCATGGAGAGTTCTTTACAATGAGCCATGTCTCAATTTTTTCTGTACAGTACTTTCGGAGATATAGAGGTGCCAAGTTTTTCGGTTTTTCCAAGATGGCGGCCGAACCACGTCACCGATGACGTCATCAATTGGGCACAGTCTATTCCAGGGCAAGACCAATATGTGTGCAAAGTTTGGCGATTCTCCGTGCAACGGTGTAGACGCAGTGCTGCAAACAGACAAACAGACAAACAGATGAAAAATCGGTCAGAGACCGAGGACTTGCCGGAGTGTACTTTTTTATCGGCCATTTAGAACAAATATGGCGGCTGAACCACGTGATAGATGATGTCATCATTAACATATTTTATTCCCCATGGAGAGTTCTTTACACTGAGCCATGTCTCAATTTTTTCTGCTCAGCACTTTTGGAGATATAGAGGTGCAAAGTTTTGCCGTTTTTCCAAGATGGCGGCCGAACCACGTGACATCTGACGTCATCATTAACATATTTTATTCCCCATGGACATTTCTTTCCAATGAGCCATGTCTCAATTTTTTCTGTTCAGCACTTTCGGAGATATAGAGGTGCAAAGCTTTTCCAAGATGGCGGCCGAACCACGTGACCTATGACGTCATCATTAACATATTTTATTTCCCATGGACATTTCTTTCCAATGAGCCATGTCTCAATTTTTTCTGTTCAGCACTTTCGGAGATATAGAGGTGCAAAGCTTTTCCAAGATGGCGGCCGAACCACGTGACCGATGACGTCATCATTAACATTTTTTATTCCACATGGAGAGTTCTTTACAATGAGCCATGCCTCAATTTTTTCTATTCAGGACTTTTGGAGATGTGGAGGTGCAGAGTTTTTCGGTTTTTCCAAGATGGCGGCTGAACCACGTGACCGATGACGTCATCATTAACATATTTTATTCCCCATGGAGGATTCTTTACAATGAGCCATGTCTCAATTTTTTCTATTCAGCACTTTTGGACACATAGAGGTGCTAAGTTTTTCGGTTTTTCCAAGATGGCGGCCGAACCACGTGACCGATGATATCATCATTAACATATTTTATTCCCCATGGAGAGTTCTTTACAATGAGCCATGTCTCAATTTTTTCTATTCAGCACTTTCGGAGATATGGAGGTGCAAAGTTTTTCGGTTTTTCCAAGATGGCGGCCGAACCACGTGACTGATGACGTCATCAGTAACATATTTTATTCCCCATGGAGAGATATTTACAATGAGCCATGTCTCAATTTTTTCTGTTCAGCACTTTCGGAGATATGGAGGTGTAAAGTTTTTCGGTTTTTCCAAGATGGCGGCCGAACCACGTGACCTATGACGTCATCATTAACATATTTTATGCCCCATGGACATTTCTTTCCAATGAGCCATGTCTCAATTTTTTCTGTTCAGCACTTTCGGAGATATAGAGGTGCAAAGCTTTTCCAAGATGGCGGCCGAACCACGTGACCGATGACGTCATCATTAACATTTTTTATTCCACATGGAGAGTTCTTTACAATGAGCCATGTCTCAATTTTTTCTATTCAGTACTTTCAGAGATATGGAGGTGCAAAGTTTTGCCGTTTTTCCAAGATGGCGGCCGAACCACGTGACATATGACATCATCATTAACATATTTTATTCCCCATGGGGAGTTCTTTACAATGAGCCATGTCTCAATTTTTTCTGTTCAGCACTTTTGGAGATTTCGTGGTGCAAAGTTTTGCCGTTTTTCCAAGATGGCAGCCCACCACGTGACCGGTGACGTCATCATTAACATATTTTATTCCCCATGGAGAGTTCATTACAATGAGCCGTGTCTCAATTTTTTCTATTCAGTACTTTCAGAGATATGGAGGTGCAAAGTTTTGCCGTTTTTCCAAGATGGCGGCCGACCACGTGACATATGACGTCATCATTAACCTATTTTATTCTGCATGGAGAGTTCTTTACAATGAGCCATGTCTCAATTTTTTCTGTTCAGCACTTTTGGAGATTTCGTGGTGCAAAGTTTTGCCGTTTTTCCAAGATGGCGGCCGACCACGTGACTGATGATGTCATCATTAACATATTTTATTCCCCATGGAGAGTTCTTTACAATGAGCCATGTCTCAATTTTTTCTGTTCAGCACTTTTGGAGATATAGTGGCGCAACGTTTTGCCGTTTTTCCAAGATGGCGACCGAACCACGTGACTGATGACGTCATCATTTACTTATTTTATTCCCCATGGAGAGTTCTTTACAATGAGCCATGTAGCAATTTTTTCTGTTCAGTACTTTCGGAGATATAGAGGTGCAATTTTTTTTCGGTTTTTCCAAGATGGCCGCCGAACCACGTGACTGATGACGTCATCATTAACATATTTTATTCCCCATGGACAGTTCTTTACAATGAGCCATGTCTCAATTTTTTCTATTCAGCACTTTCGGAGATATGGAGGTGCAAATTTTTTCAAAGATGGCGGCCGAACCACGTGACCGATGACGTCATCATTTGGGCACAGTATATTAGAGGGCAAGCCAAATAAGTGTGCAAAGTTTGGCTATTCTACGTATAGAAAGATTCTACATATAGAAAGTTTTGCGGTTTTTCCAAGATGGCGGCCGAACCACGTGACCAATGACGTCATCATTAACATATTTTATTCCCCATCTAGAGTTCTTTACAATGAGCCATGTCTCAATTTTTTCTGTTCAGTACTTTCGGAGATATAGAAGTGCAAAGTTTTTCGGTTTTTCCAAGATGGCGGCCGAACCACGTCACCGATGACGTCATCAATTGGGCACAGTCTATTCCAGGGCAAGACCAATATGTGTGCAAAGTTTGGCGATTCTCCGTGCAACGGTGTAGACGCAGTGCTGCAAACAGACAGACAAACAGACAGACAAACAGACAAACAGACAAACAGACAAACAGACAAATGAAAAATCGGTCAGAGACCGAGGACTTGCCGGAATGTACTTTTTTATCGGCCATTTAGGACAAATATGGCGGCCGAAACACGTGATAGATGATGTCATCATTAACTTATTTTATTCCCCATGGAGAGTTCTTTTCAATGAGCCATGTCTCAATTTTTTCTATTCAGCACTTTCAGAGATATGGAGGTGCAATTTTTTTCCAAGATGGCGGCCGAACCACGTGACATATGACGTCATCATTAACATATTTTATTCCCCATGGAGAGTTCTTTCCAATGAGCCATGTCTCAATTTTTTCTGTTCAGCACTTTTGGAGATATAGTGGTGCAAAGTTTTGCCGTTTTTCCAAGATGGCGGCCGACCACGTGACATATGACGTCATCATTAACATATTTTATTCCCCATGGAGTTCTTTACAATGAGCCATGTCTCAATTTTTTCTGTTCAGTACTTTCGGAGATATAGAGGTGCAAAGTTTTTCGGTTTTTCCAAGATGGCGGCCGAACCACGTCACCGATGACGTCATCAATTGGGCACAGTCTATTCCAGGGCAACACCAATATGTGTGCAAAGTTTGGCAATTCTACGTGCAACGGTGTAGACGCAGTGCTGCAAACAGACAGACAAACAGACAGATGAAAAATCGGTCAGAGACCGAGGACTTGCCGGCATGTACTTTTTTATCGGCCATTTAGGACAAATATGGCAGCCGAACCACGTGACCGATGACGTCATCATTAACATATTTTATTCCCCATGGAGAGTTCTTTACAATGAGCCATGCCTCAATTTTTTCTATTCAGGACTTTTGGAGATGTGGAGGTGCAGAGTTTTTCGGTTTTTCCAAGATGGCGACCGAACCACGTGACCAATGACATCATCATTAACATATTTTATTCCCCATGGAGAGTTCCTTACAATGAGCCATGTCTCAATTTTTTCTATTCAGCACTTTCGGAGATATGGAGGTGCTAGGTTTTTCGGTTTTTCCAAGATGGCGGCCGACCACGTGACTGATGACGTCATCATTAACATATTTTATTCCCCATGGAGAGTTCTTTAGAATGAGCCATGTCTCAATTTTTTCTGTTCAGCACTTTTGGAGATATTGTGGTGCAAAGTTTTGCCGTTTTTCCAAGATGGCGGCCGACCACGTGACCGATGGCATCATCATTACCATATTTTATTCCCCATGGAGAGTTCTTTACAATGAGCCATGTCTCAATTTTTTCTATTCAGCACATTCAGAGATATGGAGGTGCAAAATTTTTCGGTTTTTCCAAGACGGCGGCCGAACCACCTGACATATGACGTCATCATTAACAAATTTTCTTCCCCATGGAGAGTTCTTTACAATGAGCCATGTCTCAATTTTTTCTGTTCAGCACTTTTGGAGATTTCGTGGTGCAAAGTTTTGCCGTTTTTCCAAGATGGCGGCCGACCACGTGACTAATGATGTCATCATTAACATATTTTATTCCCCATCGAGAGTTCTTTACAATGAGCCATGTCTCAATTTTTTCTGTTCAGCACTTTTGGAGATTTCGTGGTGCAAAGTTTTGCCGTTTTTCCAAGATGGCGGCCGACCACGTGACTGATGATGTCATCATTAACATATTTTATTCCCCATGGAGAGTTCTTTACAATGAGCCATGTCTCAATTTTTTCTGTTCAGCACTTTCGGAGATATAGAAGTGCAAAGTTTTTCGGTTTTTCCAAGATGGCGGCCGAACCACGTCACCGATGACGTCATCAATTGGGCACAGTCTATTCCAGGGCAAGACCAATATGTGTGCAAAGTTTGGCGATTCTACGTGCAACGGTGTAGACACAGTGCTGCAAACAGACAGACAAACAGACAGACAAACAGACAAACAGACAGACAAACAAACGAACAGATCAACATACTTGCCGGAATCTTTTCCGGCAAGTAACAAACGAACAGATCAACATACTTGCCGGAAAATTTTTCCGGCAAGTAACAAACAGACAAACGAACAGATCAACATACTTGCCGGAAAAAATTTTCCGGCAAGTAATGAAAAATCGGTCAGAGACCGAGGACTTGCCGGAATTTACTTTTTTATCGGCCATTTAGGACAAATATGGCGGCTGAACCACCTGACCGATGACGTCATCATCAACATATTTTATTCCCCACGGAGAGTTCTTTACAATGAGCCATGTCTCAATTTTTTCTGTTCAGCACTTTTGGAGATAGAGGTGCAACGTTTTTCGGATTTTCCAAGATGGCGGACGAACCACGTGACCGATGACGTCATCATTAACATATTTTATTCCCCATGGAGAGTTCTTTCCAATGAGCCATGTCTCAATTTTTTCTGTTCAGCACCTTCGGAGATATGGAGGTGCAAAGTTTTTCGGTTTTTCCAAGATGGCGGCCGACCACGTGACTGATGACGTCATCATTAACATATTTTATTCCCCATGGAGAGTTCTTTACAATGAGCCATGTCTCAATTTTTTCTGTTCAGCACTTTTGGAGATATAGTGGTGCAAATTTTTGCCGTTTTTCCAAGATGGCGGCCGAACCACGTGACCGATGACGTCATCATTTGGGCACAGTATATTAGAGGGCAAGACAAATACGTGTGCAAAGTTTGGCGATTCTACGTGCAACGGTGTAGACGTAGTGCTGCAAACAGACAAACAGACAGACAAACAAACGAACAGATCAACATACTTGCCGGAATATTTTCCGGCAAGTAATGAAAAATCGGTCAGAGACCGAGGACTTGCCGGAATGTACTTTTTTATCGGCCATTTAGGACAAATATGGCGGCTGAAGCACGTGACCGATGACGTCATCATTAACATATTTTATTCCCCATGGAGAGTTCTTTACAATGAGCCATGTCTCAATTTTTTCTATTCAGCACTTTCGGAGATATGGAGGTGCTAAGTTTTTCGGTTTTTCCAAGATGGCGGCCGACCACGTGACTGATGACGTCATCATTAACATATTTTATTCCCCATGGAGAGTTCTTTACAATGAGCCATGTCTCCATTTTTTCTGTACAGTACTTTCAGAGATATAGAGGTGCAAAGTTTTTCGGTTTTTCCAAGATGGCGGCCGAACCACGTCACCGATGACGTCATCAATTGGGCACAGTCTATTCCAGGGCAAGACCAATATGTGTGCAAAGTTTGGCGATTCTCCGTGCAACGGTGTAGACGCAGTGCTGCAAACAGACAGACAAACAGACAAACAGACAGATGAAAAATCGGTCAGAGACCGAGGACTTGCCGGAATTTACTTTTTTATCGGCCATTTAGGACAAATATGGCGGCCGAACCATGTGACCGATGACATCATCATTAACATATATTATTCCCCATGGAGAGTTCTTTACAATGAGTCATGTCTCAATTGTTTCTATTCAGCACTTTCGGAGATATGGAGGTGCTACGTTTTTCCAAGATGGCGGCTAAACCACGTGACCGATGACGTCATTATTAACATATTTTATTCCCCATGGAGAGTTCTTTACAATGAGCCATGTCTCAATTTTTTCTATTCAGCACTTTCGGAGATATGGAGGTGCTAGGTTTTTCCAAGATGGCGGCTAAACCACGTGACCGATGACGTCATTATTAACATATTTTATTCCCCATGGAGTGTTCTTTACAATGAGCCATGTCTCAATTTTTTCTATTCAGCACTTTCGGAGATATGGAGGTGCAAAGTTTTTGAGTTTTTCCAAGATGGCGGCCGAACCACGTGACCGATGACGTCATCACTAACATTTTATTCCCCATGGAGAGTTCTTTACAATGAGCTCAATTTTTTCTGTTCAGTACTTTCGGAGATATAGAGGTGCAAAGTTTTTCGGTTTTTCCAAGATGGCGGCCGAACCACGTCACCGATGACGTCATCAATTGGGCACAGTCTATTCCAGGGCAAGACCAATAAGTGTGCAAAGTTTGGCGATTCTACGTGCAACGGTGTAGACGCAGTGCTGCAAACAGACAGACAGACAGACAGATGAAAAATCGGTCAGAGACCGAGGACTTGCCGGAATGTACTTTTTTATAGGCCATTTAGGACAAATATGGCGGCCGAACCACGTGACCGATGACGTCATCATTAACATATTTTATTCCACATGGAGAGTTCTTTGTAACGAGCGATGTCTCAATTTTTTCTATTCAGCACTTTCGGAGATATGGAGGTGCTAAGTTTTTCGGTTTTTCCAAGATGGCGGCCGAACCACGTGACCTATGACGTCTTATTAACATATTTTATTCCACATGGAGAGTTCTTTACAATGAGCCATGTCTCAATTTTTTCTATTCAGTACTTTCAGAGATATAGAGGTGCAAAATTTTTCGGTTTTTCCAAGATGGCGGCCGAACCACGTGACTGATGACGTCATCATTAACATATTTTATTCCGCATGGAGAGTTCTTTACAATGAGCCATGTCTCAATTTTTTCTGTTCAGCACTTTTGGAGATATAGTGGTGCAACGTTTTGCCGTTTTTCCAAGATGGCGGCGGAACCACGTGACTGATGGCGTCATCATTAACATATTTTATTCCCCATGGAGAGTTCTTTACGATGAGCCATGTCACAATTTTTTCTATTCAGCACTTTCGGAGATATGGACGTGCAACGTTTTTCGGTTTTTCCAAGATGGCGGCCGAACCACGTGACCGATGACGTCATCCTTAACATACTTTTATTCCTCATGGAGAGTTCTTTCCAATGAGCCATGTCTCAATTTTTTATATTCAGTACTTTCAGAGATATGGAGGTGCAAAGTTTTGCCGTTTTTCCAAGATGGCGGCCGAACCACGTGACCTATGACGTCATCATTAACATGTTTTATTCCCCATGGAGAGTTCTTTACAATGAGCCATGTCTCAATTTTTTCTGTTCAGCACTTTGAGATGTCGAGGTGCAAAATTTTTCGGTTTTTCCAAGATGGCGGCCGAACCACGTGACCGATGACGTCATCATTTGGGCACAGTATATTAGAGGGCAAGACAAATACGTGTGCAAAGTTTGGCGATTCTACGTGCAACGGTGTAGACGTAGTGCTGCAAACAGACAAACAGACAGACAAACAAACGAACAGATCAACATACTTGCCGGAATATTTTCCGGCAAGTAATGAAAAATCGGTCAGAGACCGAGGACTTGCCGGAATGTACTTTTTTATCGGCCATTTAGGACAAATATGGCGGCTGAACCACGTGACCGATGACGTCATCATTAACATATTTTATTCCCCATGGAGAGTTCTTTACAATGAGCCATGTCTCAATTTTTTCTATTCAGCACTTTCGGAGATATGGAGGTGCTAAGTTTTTCGGTTTTTCCAAGATGGCGGCCGACCACGTGACTGATGACGTCATCATTAACATATTTTATTCCCCATGGAGAGTTCTTTACAATGAGCCATGTCTCAATTTTTTCTGTACAGTACTTTCGGAGATATAGAGGTGCAAAGTTTTTCGGTTTTTCCAAGATGGCGGCCGAACACGTCACCGATGACGTCATCAATTGGGCACAGTCTATTCCAGGGCAAGACCAATATGTGTGCAAAGTTTGGCGATTCTCCGTGCAACGGTGTAGACGCAGTGCTGCAAACAGACAGACAAACAGATGAAAAATCGGTCAGAGACCGAGGACTTGCCGGAATTTACTTTTTCATTGGGGATTTAGGACAAATATGGCGGCCGAACCACGTGACCGATGACGTCATCATTAACATATTTTATTCCCCATGGACATTTCTTTCCAATGAGCCATGTCTCAATTTTTTCTATTCAGCACTTTTGGAGATATGGAGATGCGAATTTTTTCGGTTTTTCCAAGATGGCGGCCGAACCACGTGACCTATGACGTCATCATAAACATATTATATTCCCCATGGACATTTCTTTCCAATGAGCCATGTCTCAATTTTTTCTGTTCAGCACTTTCGGAGATATAGAGGTGCAAAGCTTTTCCAAGATGGCGGCCGAACCACGTGACCGATGACGTCATCATTAACCTATTTTATTCCACATGGAGAGTTCTTTACAATGAGCCATGTCTCAATTTTTTCTATTCAGCACTTTCGGAGATATGGAGGTGCAAAGTTTTTCGGTTTTTCCAAGATGGCGGCCGACCACGTGACTGATGACGTCATCATTAACATATTTTATTCCCCATGGAGAGTTCTTTACAATGAGCCATGTCTCAATTTTTTCTGTTCAGCACTTTTGGAGATATAGTGGTGCAAATTTTTGCCGTTTTTCCAAGATGGCGGCCGAACCACGTGACCGATGACGTCATCATTTGGGCACAGTATATTAGAGGGCAAGACAAATACGTGTGCAAAGTTTGGCGATTCTACGTGCAACGGTGTAGACGTAGTGCTGCAAACAGACAAACAGACAGACAAACAAACGAACAGATCAACATACTTGCCGGAATATTTTCCGGCAAGTAATGAAAAATCGGTCAGAGACCGAGGACTTGCCGGAATGTACTTTTTTATCGGCCATTTAGGACAAATATGGCGGCTGAAGCACGTGACCGATGACGTCATCATTAACATATTTTATTCCCCATGGAGAGTTCTTTACAATGAGCCATGTCTCAATTTTTTCTATTCAGCACTTTCGGAGATATGGAGGTGCTAAGTTTTTCGGTTTTTCCAAGATGGCGGCCGACCACGTGACTGATGACGTCATCATTAACATATTTTATTCCCCATGGAGAGTTCTTTACAATGAGCCATGTCTCCATTTTTTCTGTACAGTACTTTCAGAGATATAGAGGTGCAAAGTTTTTCGGTTTTTCCAAGATGGCGGCCGAACCACGTCACCGATGACGTCATCAATTGGGCACAGTCTATTCCAGGGCAAGACCAATATGTGTGCAAAGTTTGGCGATTCTCCGTGCAACGGTGTAGACGCAGTGCTGCAAACAGACAGACAAACAGATGAAAAATCGGTCAGAGACCGAGGACTTGCCGGAGTGTACTTTTTTATCGGCCATTTAGAACAAATATGGCGGCTGAACCACGTGATAGATGATGTCATCATTAACATATTTTATTCCCCATGGAGAGTTCTTTACAATGAGCCATGTCTCAATTTTTTCTGCTCAGCACTTTTGGAGATATAGAGGTGCAAAGTTTTGCCGTTTTTCCAAGATGGCGGCCGAACCACGTGACATCTGACGTCATCATTAACATATTTTATTCCCCATGGACATTTCTTTCCAATGAGCCATGTCTCAATTTTTTCTGTTCAGCACTTTCGGAGATATAGAGGTGCAAAGCTTTTCCAAGATGGCGGCCGAACCACGTGACCTATGACGTCATCATTAACATATTTTATTTCCCATGGACATTTCTTTCCAATGAGCCATGTCTCAATTTTTTCTGTTCAGCACTTTCGGAGATATAGAGGTGCAAAGCTTTTCCAAGATGGCGGCCGAACCACGTGACCGATGACGTCATCATTAACATTTTTTATTCCACATGGAGAGTTCTTTACAATGAGCCATGCCTCAATTTTTTCTATTCAGGACTTTTGGAGATGTGGAGGTGCAGAGTTTTTCGGTTTTTCCAAGATGGCGGCTGAACCACGTGACCGATGACGTCATCATTAACATATTTTATTCCCCATGGAGGATTCTTTACAATGAGCCATGTCTCAATTTTTTCTATTCAGCACTTTTGGACACATAGAGGTGCTAAGTTTTTCGGTTTTTCCAAGATGGCGGCCGAACCACGTGACCGATGATATCATCATTAACATATTTTATTCCCCATGGAGAGTTCTTTACAATGAGCCATGTCTCAATTTTTTCTATTCAGCACTTTCGGAGATATGGAGGTGCTAGGTTTTTCCAAGATGGCGGCTAAACCACGTGACCGATGACGTCATTATTAACATATTGTATTCCCCATGGAGAGTTCTTTACAATGAGTCATGTCTCAATTTTTTCTATTCAGCACTTTCAGAGATATGGAGGTGTTAGGTTTTTCGGTTTTTCCAAGATGGCGGCCGAACCACGTGACATATGACGTCATCATTAACAAATTTTATTCCCCATGGAGAGTTCTTTACAATGAGCCATGTCTCAATTTTTTCTGTTCAGCACTTTTGGAGATATAGTGGTGCAAATTTTTTGCCGTTTTTCCAAGATGGCGGCCGACCACGTGACATATGACATCATCATTTACATATTTTATTCCCCATGGAGAGTTCTTTACAATGAGCCATGTCTCAATTTTTTCTGTTCAGCACTTTCGGAGATATAGAGGTGCAAAGTTTTTCCAAGATGGCGGCCGAACCACGTGACTGATGACGTCATCATTAACATATTTGATTCCCCATGGAGAGTTCTTTACAATGAGCCATGTCTCAATTTTTTTGGTTCAGTACTTTTGGAGATATGGAGGTGCAAATTTTTTCGGTTTTTCCAAGATGGCGGCCGAACCACGCGACTGATGACGTCATCATTAACATCTTTTATTCCCCATGGAGAGTTCTTCACAATGAGCCATGTCTCAATTTTTTCTGTTCAGCACTTTGAGATATCGAGGTGCAAATTTTTTCGGTTTTTCCAAGATGGCGGCCGAACCACGTGACCGATGACGTCATCATTTGGGCACAGTATATTAGAGGGCAAGACCAATATGTGTGCTAAGTTTGGCGATTCTACGTGCAACGGTGTAGACGCAGTGCTGCAAACAGACAAACAGACAAACAGACAAACAGACAAACAGACAAATGAAAAATCGGTCAGAGACCGAGGACTTGCCGGAATGTACTTTTTTATTGGCCATTGAGGACAAATATGGCGGCCGAACCACGTGACCGATGACGTCATCATTAACATATTTTATTCCCCATGAAGAGTTCTTTACAATGAGGCATGTCTCAATTTTTTCTATTCAGCACTTTTGGACACATAGAGGTGCTAAGTTTTTCGGTTTTTCCAAGATGGCGGCCGAGCCACGTGACATATGACGTCATCATTAACAAATTTTATTCCCCATGGAGAGTTCTTTACAATGAGCCATGTCTCAATTTTTTCTGTTCAGCACTTTTGGAGATATAGTGGCGCAACGTTTTGCCGTTTTTCCAAGATGGCGACCGAACCACGTGACTGATGACGTCATCATTAACATATTTTATTCCCCATGGAGAGTTATTTATAATGAGCCATGTCTCAATTTTTTCTGTTCAGTACTTTCGGAGATATAGAGGTGCAAAGTTTTTCGGTTTTTCCAAGATGGCGGCCGAACCACGTCACCGATGACGTCATCAATTGGGCACAGTCTATTCCAGGGCAAGACCAATATGTGTGCAAAGTTTGGCGATTCTACGTGCAACGGTGTAGACGCAGTGCTGCAAACAGACAAACAGACAGACAAACAGACAGACAGACAAACAAACGAACAGATCAACATACTTGCCGGAAAATTTTTCCGGCAAGTAATGAAAAATCGGTCAGAGACCGAGGACTTGCCGGAATGTACTTTTTTATTGGCCATTGAGGACAAATATGGCGTCCGAACCACGTGATAGATGACGTCATCATTAACATATATTATTCCCCATGGAGAGTTCTTCACAAAGAGCCATGTCTCAACTTTTTCTATTCAGCACTTTTGGAGATATGGAGGTGCTACGTTTTTCGGTTTTTCCAAGATGGCAGCCGAACCACGTGACCTATGATGTCATCATTAACATATTTTATTCCCCATGGAGAGTTCTTTACAATGAGCCATATCTCAATTTTTTCTATTCAGCACTTTCAGAGATATGGAGGTGCACAATTTTTCGGTTTTTCCAAGATGGCGGCCGAACCACGTGACATATGACGTCATCATTAACATATTTTATTCCCCATTGAGAGTTCTTTACAATGAGCCATGTCTGAATTTTTTCCATTCTGCACTTTTGGAGATATAGTGGTGCAAAGTTTTCCCATTTTTCCAAGATGGCGGCCGAACCACGTGACCGATGGCGTCATCATTAACATATTTTATTCCCCATGGAGAGTTCTTTACAATGAGCCATGTCTCAATTTTTTCTGTTCAGCACTTTTGGAGATTTTGTGGTGCAAAGTTTTGCCGTTTTTCCAAGATGGCGGCCGACCACGTGACTGATGACGTCATCATTAACATATTTTATTCCCCATGGAGAGTTCTTTACAATGAGCCATGTCTCAATTATTCTGTTCAGCACTTTTGGAGATATAGTGGTGCAAAGTTTTGCCGTTTTTCCAAGATGGCGGCCGACCACGTGACATATGACGTCATCATTAACATATTTTATTCCCCATGGAGAGTTCTTTCCAATGAGCCATGTCTCAATTTTTTCTGTTCAGCACTTTTGGAGATATAGTGGCGCAACGATTTGCCGTTTTTCCAAGATGGCGACCGAACCACGTGACTGATGACGTCATCATTTACATATTTTATTCCCCATGGAGAGTTCTTTACAATGAGCCATGTCTCAATTTTTTCTGTTCAGCACTTTTGGAGATATAGTGGTGCAAATTTTTGCCGTTTTTCCAAGATGGCGGCCGACCACGTGACATATGACGTCATCATTAACATATTTTATTCCCCATGGAGAGTTCTTTACAATGAGCCATGTCTCAATTTTTTCTGTTCAGTACTTTCGGAGATATAGAGGTGCAAATTTATTCGGTTTTTCCAAGATGGCGGCCGAACCACGTCACTGATGACGTCATCATTGAGGCACAGTATATTAGAGGGCAAGACCATTATGTGTGCAAAGTTTGGCGATTCTCCGTGCAACGGTGTAGACGCAGTGCTGCAAACAGACAAACAGACAGACAAACAGACAGACAAACAGACAGACAGACAAACAAACGAACAGATCAACATACTTGCCGGAAAATTTTTCCGGCAAGTAACAAACGAACAGATCAACATACTTGCCGGAATCTTTTCCGGCAAGTAACAAACAGACAGATGAAAAATCGGTCAGAGACCGAGGACTTGCCGGAATTTACTTTTTTATCGGCCATTTAGGACAAATATGGCGGCCGAACCATGTGACCGATGACATCATCATTAACATATATTATTCCCCATGGAGAGTTCTTTACAATGAGTCATGTCTCAATTGTTTCTATTCAGCACTTTCGGAGATATGGAGGTGCTACGTTTTTCCAAGATGGCGGCTAAACCACGTGACCGATGACGTCATTATTAACATATTTTATTCCCCATGGAGAGTTCTTTACAATGAGCCATGTCTCAATTTTTTCTATTCAGCACTTTCGGAGATATGGAGGTGCTAGGTTTTTCCAAGATGGCGGCTAAACCACGTGACCGATGACGTCATTATTAACATATTTTATTCCCCATGGAGTGTTCTTTACAATGAGCCATGTCTCAATTTTTTCTATTCAGCACTTTCGGAGATATGGAGGTGCAAAGTTTTTGAGTTTTTCCAAGATGGCGGCCGAACCACGTGACCGATGACGTCATCACTAACATTTTATTCCCCATGGAGAGTTCTTTACAATGAGCTCAATTTTTTCTGTTCAGTACTTTCGGAGATATAGAGGTGCAAAGTTTTTCGGTTTTTCCAAGATGGCGGCCGAACCACGTCACCGATGACGTCATCAATTGGGCACAGTCTATTCCAGGGCAAGACCAATAAGTGTGCAAAGTTTGGCGATTCTACGTGCAACGGTGTAGACGCAGTGCTGCAAACAGACAGACAGACAGACAGATGAAAAATCGGTCAGAGACCGAGGACTTGCCGGAATGTACTTTTTTATAGGCCATTTAGGACAAATATGGCGGCCGAACCACGTGACCGATGACGTCATCATTAACATATTTTATTCCACATGGAGAGTTCTTTGTAACGAGCGATGTCTCAATTCTTTCTATTCAGCACTTTTGGAGATATGGAGGTGCTAAGTTTTTCGGTTTTTCCAAGATGGCGGCCGAACCACGTGACCTATGACGTCTTATTAACATATTTTATTCCACATGGAGAGTTCTTTACAATGAGCCATGTCTCAATTTTTTCTATTCAGTACTTTCAGAGATATAGAGGTGCAAAATTTTTCGGTTTTTCCAAGATGGCGGCCGAACCACGTGACTGATGACGTCATCATTAACATATTTTATTCCGCATGGAGAGTTCTTTACAATGAGCCATGTCTCAATTTTTTCTGTTCAGCACTTTTGGAGATATAGTGGTGCAACGTTTTGCCGTTTTTCCAAGATGGCGGCGGAACCACGTGACTGATGGCGTCATCATTAACATATTTTATTCCCCATGGAGAGTTCTTTACGATGAGCCATGTCACAATTTTTTCTATTCAGCACTTTCGGAGATATGGACGTGCAACGTTTTTCGGTTTTTCCAAGATGGCGGCCGAACCACGTGACCGATGACGTCATCCTTAACATACTTTTATTCCTCATGGAGAGTTCTTTCCAATGAGCCATGTCTCAATTTTTTATATTCAGTACTTTCAGAGATATGGAGGTGCAAAGTTTTGCCGTTTTTCCAAGATGGCGGCCGAACCACGTGACCTATGACGTCATCATTAACATGTTTTATTCCCCATGGAGAGTTCTTTACAATGAGCCATGTCTCAATTTTTTCTGTTCAGCACTTTGAGATGTCGAGGTGCAAAATTTTTCGGTTTTTCCAAGATGGCGGCCGAACCACGTGACCGATGACGTCATCATTTGGGCACAGTATATTAGAGGGCAAGACAAATACGTGTGCAAAGTTTGGCGATTCTACGTGCAACGGTGTAGACGTAGTGCTGCAAACAGACAAACAGACAGACAAATGAAAAATCGGTCAGAGACCGAGGACTTGCCGGAATTTACTTTTTTATCGGCCATTTAGGACAAATATGGCGGCTGAACCACGTGACCGATGACGTCATCATGAACATATTTTATTCCCCATGGAGAGTTCTTTACAAGGAGCCATGTCTCAATTTTTTCTATTCAGCACTTTTGGAGATATGGAGGTGCAAAGTTTTTCGGATTTTCCAAGCTGGCGGCAGAAGCACTTGACCGATGACGTCATCATTAACATGTTTTATTCCCCATGGAGAGTTCTTTACAATGAGCCATGTCTCAATTTTATCTGTTCAGCACTTTTGGAGATACAGTGGAACAAAGTTTTGCCGTTTTTCCAAGATGGCGGCCGACCACGTGACATATGACGTCATCATTAACATATTTTATTCCCCATGGAGAGTTCTTTACAATGAGCCATGTCTCAATTTTTTCATTTCAGCACTTTCGGAGATGTTGAGGTGCAAAGTTTTCCCATTTTTCCAAGATGGCGGCCGAACCACGTGACCGATGGCGTCATCATTAACATATTTTATTCCCCATGGAGAGTTCTTTACAATGAGCCATGTCTCAATTTTTTCTGTTCAGCACTTTTGGAGATTTTGTGGTGCAAAGTTTTGCCGTTTTTCCAAGATGGCGGCCGACCACGTGACTGATGACGTCATCATTAACATATTTTATTCCCCATGGAGAGTTCTTTACAATGAGCCATGTCTCAATTATTCTGTTCAGCACTTTTGGAGATATAGTGGTGCAAAGTTTTGCCGTTTTTCCAAGATGGCGGCCGACCACGTGACATATGACGTCATCATTAACATATTTTATTCCCCATGGAGAGTTCTTTCCAATGAGCCATGTCTCAATTTTTTCTGTTCAGCACTTTTGGAGATATAGTGGCGCAACGATTTGCCGTTTTTCCAAGATGGCGACCGAACCACGTGACTGATGACGTCATCATTTACATATTTTATTCCCCATGGAGAGTTCTTTACAATGAGCCATGTCTCAATTTTTTCTGTTCAGCACTTTTGGAGATATAGTGGTGCAAATTTTTGCCGTTTTTCCAAGATGGCGGCCGACCACGTGACATATGACGTCATCATTAACATATTTTATTCCCCATGGAGAGTTCTTTACAATGAGCCATGTCTCAATTTTTTCTGTTCAGTACTTTCGGAGATATAGAGGTGCAAATTTATTCGGTTTATCCAAGATGGCGGCCGAACCACGTCACTGATGACGTCATCATTGAGGCACAGTATATTAGAGGGCAAGACCATTATGTGTGCAAAGTTTGGCGATTCTCCGTGCAACGGTGTAGACGCAGTGCTGCAAACAGACAAACAGACAGACAAACAGACAGACAAACAGACAGACAGACAAACAAACGAACAGATCAACATACTTGCCGGAAAATTTTTCCGGCAAGTAACAGATCAACATACTTGCCGGAAAATTTTTCCGGCAAGTAACAAACGAACAGATCAACATACTTGCCGGAATATTTTCCGGCAAGTAATGAAAAATCGGTCAGAGACCGAGGACTTGCCGGAATGTACTTTTTTATCGGCCATTTAGGACAAATATGGCGGCTGAACCACGTGACCGATGACGTCATCATTAACATATTTTATTCCCCATGGAGAGTTCTTTACAATGAGCCATGTCTCAATTTTTTCTATTCAGCACTTTCGGAGATATGGAGGTGCTAAGTTTTTCGGTTTTTCCAAGATGGCGGCCGACCACGTGACTGATGACGTCATCATTAACATATTTTATTCCCCATGGAGAGTTCTTTACAATGAGCCATGTCTCAATTTTTTCTGTACAGTACTTTCGGAGATATAGAGGTGCAAAGTTTTTCGGTTTTTCCAAGATGGCGGCCGAACACGTCACCGATGACGTCATCAATTGGGCACAGTCTATTCCAGGGCAAGACCAATATGTGTGCAAAGTTTGGCGATTCTCCGTGCAACGGTGTAGACGCAGTGCTGCAAACAGACAGACAAACAGATGAAAAATCGGTCAGAGACCGAGGACTTGCCGGAATTTACTTTTTCATTGGGGATTTAGGACAAATATGGCGGCCGAACCACGTGACCGATGACGTCATCATTAACATATTTTATTCCCCATGGACATTTCTTTCCAATGAGCCATGTCTCAATTTTTTCTATTCAGCACTTTTGGAGATATGGAGATGCGAATTTTTTCGGTTTTTCCAAGATGGCGGCCGAACCACGTGACCTATGACGTCATCATTAACATATTATATTCCCCATGGACATTTCTTTCCAATGAGCCATGTCTCAATTTTTTCTGTTCAGCACTTTCGGAGATATAGAGGTGCAAAGCTTTTCCAAGATGGCGGCCGAACCACGTGACCGATGACGTCATCATTAACCTATTTTATTCCACATGGAGAGTTCTTTACAATGAGCCATGTCTCAATTTTTTCTATTCAGCACTTTCGGAGATATGGAGGTGCAAAGTTTTTCGGTTTTTCCAAGATGGCGGCCGACCACGTGACTGATGACGTCATCATTAACATATTTTATTCCCCATGGAGAGTTCTTTACAATGAGCCATGTCTCAATTTTTTCTGTTCAGCACTTTTGGAGATATAGTGGTGCAAATTTTTGCCGTTTTTCCAAGATGGCGGCCGACCACGTGACATATGACGTCATCATTAACATATTTTATTCCCCATGGAGAGTTCTTTACAATGAGCCATGTCTCAATTTTTTCTGTACAGTACTTTCGGAGATATAGAGGTGCAAAGTTTTTCGGTTTTTCCAAGATGGCGGCCGAACCACGTCACCGATGACGTCATCAATTGGGCACAGTCTATTCCAGGGCAAGACCAATATGTGTGCAAAGTTTGGCGATTCTACGTGCAACGGTGTAGACGCAGTGCTGCAAACAGACAGACAAACAGACAAACAGACAGATGAAAAATCGGTCAGAGACCGAGGACTTGCCGGAATGTACTTTTTGATTGGCCATTTAGGACAAATATGGCGGCCGAACCACGTGACTGATGACGTCATCATTAACATATTTTATTCCCCATGGAGAGTTCTTTACATTGAGCCACGTCCCAAGTTTTTCTATTCAGGACTTTCGGAGATATGGAGGTGTAACGTTTTCCGGTTTTTCCAAGATGGCGGCCGAACCACGTGACATATGACCTCATCATTAACATATTTTATTCCCCATGGAGAGTTCTTTACAATGAGCCATGTCTCAATTTTTTCTGTTCAGCACTTTTGGAGATATAGTGGTGCAAAGTTTTGCCGTTTTTCCAAGATGGCGGCCGACCACGTGACATATGACATCATCATTAACATATTTTATTCCCCATGGAGAGTTCTTTACAATGAGCCATGTCTCAATTTTTTCTGTTCAGCACTTTTGGAGATTTCGTGGTGCAAAGTTTTGCCGTTTTTCCAAGATGGCAGCCGACCACGTGACCGGTGACGTCATCATTAACATATTTTATTCCCCATGGAGAGTTCTTTACAATGAGCCATGTCTCAATTTTTTCTGTTCAGCACTTTTGGAGATATAGTGGTGCAAAGTTTTGCCGTTTTTCCAAGATGGCGGCCGACCACGTGACATATGACGTCATCATTAACATATTTTATTCCCCATGGAGAGTTCTTTACAATGAGCCATGTCTCAATTTTTTCTGTTCAGCACTTTTGGAGATATAGTGGCGCAACGTTTTGCCGTTTTTCCAAGATGGCGACCGAACCACGTGACTGATGACGTCATCATTAACATATTTTATTCCCCATGGAGAGTTCTTTACAATGATCCATGTCTCTATTTTTTCTGTTCACCACTTTCGGAGATATGGAGGTGCAAAGTTTTTCGGTTTTTCCAAGATGGCGGCCGAACCACGTGACAGATGACGTCATCAACATGTTTTATTCCCCATGGAGAGTTCTTTACAATGAGCCATGTCTCAATTTTTTCTGTTCAGTACTTTCAGAGATATGGAGGTGCAAAGTTTTGCCGTTTTTCCAAGATGGCGGCCGACCACGTGACATATGACGTCATCATTAACATATTTTATTCCCCATGGAGAGTTCTTTCCAATGAGCCATGTCTCAATTTTTTCTGTTCAGCACTTTTGGAGATATAGTGGCGCAACGTTTTGCCGTTTTTCCAAGATGGCGACCGAACCACGTGACATATGACGTCATCAGTAACATATTTTATTCCCCATGGAGAGTTCTTTACAATGAGCCATGTCTCAATTTTTTCTGTACAGTACTTTCGGAGATATAGAGGTGCCAAGTTTTTCGGTTTTTCCAAGATGGCGGCCGAACCACGTCACCGATGACGTCATCAATTGGGCACAGTCTATTCCAGGGCAAGACCAATATGTGTGCAAAGTTTGGCGATTCTCCGTGCAACGGTGTAGACGCAGTGCTGCAAACAGACAGACAAACATACAGACAGACAAACAAACGAACAGATCAACATACTTGCCGGAAAATTTTTCCGGCAAGTAACGAACAGATCAACATACTTGCCGGAAAATTTTTTCCAGCAAGTAATGAAAAATCGGTCAGACCGAGGACTTGCCGGAATTTACTTTTTTATCGGCCATTTAGGACAAATATGGCGGCCGAACCACGTGACCGATGATGTCATCATGAACATATTTTATTCCCCATGGAGAGTTCTTTACAATGAGTCACGTCTCAATTTTTTCTATTCAGCACTTTGGGAGATATGGAGGTGGTAGGTTTTTCGGTTTTTCCAAGATGGCGGCCGAACTACGTAACTCATGACGTCATCATTAACATATTTTATTCCCCATCAAGAGTTCTTTACAATGAGCCATGTCTCAATTTTTTCTATTCAGTACTTTCAGAGATATGGAGGTGCAAAGTTTTTAGGTTTTTCCAAGATGGCGGCCGAACCACGTGACTGATGACGTCATCATTAACATATTTTATTCCCCATGGAGAGTTCTTTACAATGAGCCATGTCTCAATTTTTTCTGTTCAGCACTTTCGGAGATATAGAGTTGCAAACTTTTTCCAAGATGGCGGCCGAACCACGTGACCAATGACGTCATCACTATCATTTTATTCCCCATGGAGAGTTCTTTACAATGAGCTCAATTTTTTCTGTTCAGCACTTTTGGAGATATAGTGGTGCAAAATTTTGCCATTTTCCAAGATGGCGGCCGAACCACGTGACTGATGACGTCATCATTAACATATTTTATTACCCATGGAGAGTTCTTTACAATGAGCCATGTCTCAATTTTTTCTGTTCAGCACTTTTGGAGATATAGCGGTGCAAAGTTTTGCCGTTTTTCCAAGATGGCGGCCGACCACGTGACATATGACATCATCATTAACATATTTTATTCCGCATGGCGAGTTCTTTACAATGAGCCATGTCTCAATTTTTTCTGTTCAGCACTTTTGGAGATTTCGTGGTGCAAAGTTTTGCCGTTTTTCCAAGATGGCGGCCGACCACGTGACTGATGATGTCATCATTAACATATTTTATTCCCCATGGAGAGTTCTTTACAATGAGCCATGTCTCAATTTTTTCTGTTCAGTACTTTCGGAGATATAGAAGTGCAAAGTTTTTTGGTTTTTCCAAGATGGCGGCCGAACCACGTCACTGATGACGTCATCAATTGGGCACAGTCTATTCCAGGGCAAGACCAATATGTGTGCAAAGTTTGGCGATTCTCCGTGCAACGGTGTAGACGCAGTGCTGCAAACAGACAGACAAACAGACAGACAGACAAACAGACAGACAAACAGACAGACAAACAAACGAACAGATCAACATACTTGCCGGAATCTTTTCCGGCAAGTAATGAAAAATCGGTCAGAGACCGAGGACTTGCCGGAATTTACTTTTTTATCGGCCATTTAGGACAAATATGGCGGCTGAACCACGTGACCGGTGACGTCATCATTAACATATTTTATTCCCCATGGAGAGTTCTTTACAATGAGTCATGTCTCAATTTTTTCTATTCAGCACTTTCGGAGATATGGAGGTGCTAGGTTTTTCCAAGATGGCGGCTAAACCACGTGACCGATGACGTCATTATTAACATGTTTTATTCCCCATGGAGAGTTCTTTACAATGAGCTATGTCTCAATTTTTTCTATTCAGCACTTTCGGAGATATGGAGGTGCTAGGTTTTTCCAAGATGGCGGCTAAACCACGTGACCGATGACGTAATCAATTGGGCACAGTCTATTCCAGGGCAAGACCAATATGTGTGCATAGTTTGGCGATTCTACGTGCAACGGTGTAGACGCAGTGCTGCAAACAGACAGACAGACAGACAAACAGACAGACAAACAAACGAACAGATCAACATACTTGCCGGAATCTTTTCCGGCAAGTAATGAAAAATCGGTCAGAGACCGAGGACTTGCCGGAATGTACTTTTTTATCAGCCATTTAGAACAAATATGGCGGCTGAACCACGTGATAGATGACGTCATCATTAACATATTTTATTCCCCATGGAGAGTTCTTTACAATGAGCCATGTCTCAATTTTTTCTGTTCAGCACTTTCGGAGATATGGAGGTGTAAAGTTTTTCGGTTTTTCCAAGATGGCGGCCGAACCACGTGACTGATGATGTCATCATTAACATATTTTATTCCACATGGAGAGTTCTTTACAATGATCCATGTCTCTATTTTTTCTGTTCAGCACTTTCGGAGATATGGAGGTGCAAAGTTTTTCGGTTTTTCCAAGATGGCGGCCGAACCACCTGACCGATGACGTCATCATTAGCATATTTTATTCCCCATGGAGAGTTCTTTACAATGAGCCATGTCTCAATTTTTTCCATTCTGCACTTTTGGAGATATAGTGGTGCAAAGTTTTTGCCGTTTTTCCAAGATGGCGGCCGAACCACGTGACATATGACGTCATCATTAACAAATTTTATTCCCCATGGAGAGTTCTTTACAATGAGCCATGTCTCAATTTTTTCTGTTCAGCACTTTTGGAGATATAGTGGTGCAAAGTTTTGCCGTTTTTCCAAGATGGTGGCCGACCACGTGACATATGACATCATCATTAACATATTTTAGTCCCCATGGAGAGTTCTTTCCAATGAGCCATGTCTCACTTTTTTCTGTTCAGCACTTTTGGAGCTATAGTGGTGCAAATTTTGCCGTTTTTCCAAGATGGCGGCCGACCACGTGACATATGACGTCATCAGTAACATATTTTATTCCCCATGGAGAGTTCTTTACAATGAGCCATGTCTCAATTTTTTCTGTACAGTACTTTCGGAGATATAGAGGTGCCAATTTTTTCGGTTTTTCCAAGATGGCTCCGAACCACGTCACCGATGACGTCATCAATTGGGCACAGTCTATTCCAGGGCAAGACCAATATGTGTGCAAAGTTTGGCGATTCTCCGTGCAACGGTGTAGACACAGTGCTGCAAACAGACAGACAGACAGACAGACAAACAGACAAACAGACAAACGAACAGATCTTGTTGATTGATCAACATACTTGCCGGAAATTTTTTTCCAGCAAGTAATGAAAAATCGGTCAGACCGAGGACTTGCCGGAATTTACTTTTTTATCGGCCATTTAGGACAAATATGGCGGCCGAACCACGTGACCGATGATGTCATCATGAACATATTTTATTCCCCATGGAGAGTTCTTTACAATGAGTCACGTCTCAATTTTTTCTATTCAGCACTTTGGGAGATATGGAGGTGCAAAGTTTTTCGGTTTTTCCAAGATGGCGGCCGAACTACGTAACTGATGACGTCATCATTAACATATTTTATTCCCCATCAAGAGTTCTTTACAATGAGCCATGTCTCAATTTTTTCTATTCAGTACTTTCAGAGATATGGAGGTGCAAAGTTTTTAGGTTTTTCCAAGATGGCGGCCGAACCACGTGACTGATGACGTCATCATTAACATATTTTATTCCCCATGGAGAGTTCTTTACAATGAGCCATGTCTCAATTTTTTCTGTTCAGCACTTTCGGAGATATAGAGTTGCAAACTTTTTCCAAGATGGCGGCCGAACCACGTGACCAATGACGTCATCACTAACATTTTATTCCCCATGGAGAGTTCTTTACAATGAGCTCAATTTTTTCTGTTCAGCACTTTTGGAGATATAGTGGTGCAAAATTTTGCCATTTTCCAAGATGGCGGCCGAACCACGTGACTGATGACGTCATCATTAACATATTTTATTACCCATGGAGAGTTCTTTACAATGAGCCATGTCTCAATTTTTTCTGTTCAGCACTTTTGGAGATATAGCGGTGCAAAGTTTTGCCGTTTTTCCAAGATGGCGGCCGACCACGTGACATATGACATCATCATTAACATATTTTATTCCGCATGGCGAGTTCTTTACAATGAGCCATGTCTCAATTTTTTCTGTTCAGCACTTTTGGAGATTTCGTGGTGCAAAGTTTTGCCGTTTTTCCAAGATGGCGGCCGACCACGTGACTGATGATGTCATCATTAACATATTTTATTCCCCATGGAGAGTTCTTTACAATGAGCCATGTCTCAATTTTTTCTGTTCAGTACTTTCGGAGATATAGAAGTGCAAAGTTTTTTGGTTTTTCCAAGATGGCGGCCGAACCACGTCACCGATGACGTCATCAATTGGGCACAGTCTATTCCAGGGCAAGACCAATATGTGTGCAAAGTTTGGCGATTCTCCGTGCAACGGTGTAGACGCAGTGCTGCAAACAGACAGACAAACAGACAGACAGACAAACAGACAGACAAACAGACAGACAAACAAACGAACAGATCAACATACTTGCCGGAATCTTTTCCGGCAAGTAATGAAAAATCGGTCAGAGACCGAGGACTTGCCGGAATTTACTTTTTTATCGGCCATTTAGGACAAATATGGCGGCTGAACCACGTGACCGGTGACGTCATCATTAACATATTTTATTCCCCATGGAGAGTTCTTTACAATGAGTCATGTCTCAATTTTTTCTATTCAGCACTTTTGGAGATATGGAGGTGCTAGGTTTTTCCAAGATGGCGGCTAAACCACGTGACCGATGACGTCATTATTAACATGTTTTATTCCCCATGGAGAGTTCTTTACAATGAGCTATGTCTCAATTTTTTCTATTCAGCACTTTCGGAGATATGGAGGTGCTAGGTTTTTCCAAGATGGCGGCTAAACCACGTGACCGATGACGTAATCAATTGGGCACAGTCTATTCCAGGGCAAGACCAATATGTGTGCAAAGTTTGGCGATTCTACGTGCAACGGTGTAGACGCAGTGCTGCAAACAGACAGACAGACAGACAAACAGACAGACAAATGAAAAATCGGTCAGAGACCGAGGACTTGCCGGAATTTACTTTTTTATCGGCCATTTAGGACAAATATGGCGGCCGAACCACGTGACCGATGATGTCATCATGAACATATTTTATTCCCCATGGAGAGTTCTTTACAATGAGCCATGTCTCAATTTTTTATATTGAGCACTTTGGGAGATATGGAGGTGGTAGGTTTTTCGGTTTTTCCAAGATGGCGGCCGAACCACGTGACCTATGACATCATCATTAACATATTTTATTCCCCATGGAGAGTTCTTTACAATGAGTCACATCTCAATTTTTTCTATTCAGCACTTTGGGAGATATGGAGGTGGTAGGTTTTTCGGTTTTTCCAAGATGGCGGCCAAACTACGTAACTGATGACGTCATCATTAACACATTTTATTCCCCATCAAGAGTTCTTTACAATGAGCCATGTCTCAATTTTTTCTATTCAGTACTTTCAGAGATATGGAGGTGCAAAGTTTTTAGGTTTTTCCAAGATGGCGGCCGAACCACGTGACTGATGACGTCATCATTAACATATTTTATTCCCCATGGCGAGTTCTTTACAATGAGCCATGTCTCAATTTTTTCTGTTCAGCACTTTCGGAGATATAGAGTTGCAAACTTTTTCCAAGATGGCGGCCGAACCACATGACCAATGACGTCATCACTAACATTTTATTCCCCATGGAGAGTACTTTACAATGAGCTCAATTTTTTCTGTTCAGCACTTTTGGAGATATAGTGGTGCAAAATTTTGCCATTTTCCAAGATGGCGGCCGACCACGTGACTGATGACGTCATCATTAACATATTTTATTCCCCATGGAGAGTTCTTTACAATGAGCCATGTCTCAATTTTTTCTGTTCAGTACTTTCGGAGATATAGAGGTGCAAAGTTTTTCGGTTTTTCCAAGATGGCGGCCGAACCACGTCACCGATGACGTCATCAATTGGGCACAGTCTATTCCAGGGCAAGACCAATATGTGTGCAAAGTTTGGCGATTCTCCGTGCAACGGTGTAGACGCAGTGCTGCAAACAGACAGACAAACAGACAGACAGACAGACAGACAGACAAATGAAAAATCGGTCAGAGACCGAGGACTTGCCGGAATGTACTTTTTTATCGGCCATTTAGGACAAATATGGCGGCCAAACCACGTGACCGATGAAGTCATCATTACTTGTTTTCTAAACTAATTTATTCCTTGATGATGCTCAAGAAATTTCATCTTGATCGGATGAAGTTTTGTACTTGGCGAATTATGACGTCATAATGGAGGAACCTATGACATCATCATTAACATATTTTATTCCCCATGGAGAGTTCTTTACAATGAGTCATGTCTCAATTTTTTCTATTCAGGACGTTTGGAGATGTGGAGGTGCAGAGTTTTTCGGTTTTTCAAAGATGGCGGCCGAACCACGTGACTGATGACGTCATCATTAACATATTTTATTCCCCATGGAGAGTTCTTTACAATGAGCCATGTCTCAATTTTTTCTGTTCAGCACTTTTGGAGATATAGTGGTGCAAAGTTTTGCCGTTTTTCCAAGATGGCGGCCGACCACGTGACATATGACATCATCGTTAACATATTTTATTCCCCATGGAGAGTTCTTTACAATGAGCCATGTCTCAATTTTTTCTGTTCAGGACTTTTGGAGATTTCGTGGTGCAAAGTTTTGCCGTTTTTCCAAGATGGCGGCCGACCACGTGACTGATGACGTCATCATTAACATATTTTATTCCCCATGGAGAGTTCTTTACAATGAGCCATGTCTCAATTTTTTCTGTTCAGCACTTTTGGAGATATAGTGGTGCAAAGTTTTGCCGTTTTTCCAAGATGGCGGCCGACCACGTGACATATGACGTCATCATTAACATATTTTATTCCCCATGGAGAGTTCTTTACAATGAGCCATGTCTCAATTTTTTCTGTTCAGCACGTTTGGAGATATAGTGGCGCAACGTTTTGCCGTTTTTCCAAGATGGCGACCGAACCACGTGACTGATGACGTCATCATTTACATATTTTATTCCCCATGGAGAGTTCTTTACAATGAGCCATGTCTCAATTTTTTCTGTTCAGTACTTTCGGAGATATAGAGGTGCAAAGTTTTTCGGTTTTTCCAAGATGGCGGCCGAACCAAGTCACCGATGACGTCATCAATTGGGCACAGTCTATTCCAGGGCAAGACCAATATGTGTGCAAAGTTTGGCGATTCTACGTGCAACGGTGTAGACGCAGTGCTGCAAACAGACAGACAAACAGACAGACAGACAGACAGACAGACAAACAAACGAACAGATCAACATACTTGCCGGAAAATTTTTCCGGCAAGTAACAAACAGACAAACAGACAAATGAAAAATCGGTCAGAGACCGAGGACTTGCCGGAATGTACTTTTTTATCGGCCATTTAGGACAAATAGGGCGGCCGAACCACGTGACCGATGACGTCATCATTAACATATTTTATTCCCCATGGAGAGTTCTTTACAATGAGCCATACCTCAATTTTTTCTATTCAGGACTTTTGGAGATGTGGAGGTGCAGAGTTTTTCGGTTTTTCCAAGATGGCGGCCGAACCACGTGACCGATGACATCATCATTAACATATTTTGTTCCCCATGGAGAGTTCTTTACAATGAGCCATGTCTCAATTTTTTCTATTCAGCACTTTCGGAGATATGGAGGTGCTAAGTTTTTCGGTTTTTCCAAGATGGCGGCCGACCACGTGACTGATGACGTCATCATTAACATATTTTATTCCCCATGGAGAGTTCTTTACAATGAGCCATGTCTCAATTTTTTCTGTTCAGTACTTTCGGAGATATAGAGGTGCAAATTTATTCGGTTTATCCAAGATGGCGGCCGAACCACGTCACTGATGACGTCATCATTGAGGCACAGTATATTAGAGGGCAAGACCATTATGTGTGCAAAGTTTGGCGATTCTCCGTGCAACGGTGTAGACGCAGTGCTGCAAACAGACAAACAGACAGACAAACAGACAGACAAACAGACAGACAGACAAACAAACGAACAGATCAACATACTTGCCGGAAAATTTTTCCGGCAAGTAACAAACGAACAGATCAACATACTTGCCGGAAAATTTTTCCGGCAAGTAATGAAAAATCGGTCAGAGACCGAGGACTTGCCGGAATGTACTTTTTTATCGGCCATTTAGGACAAATATGGCGGCCAAACCACGTGACCGATGAAGTCATCATTACTTGTTTTCTAAACTAATTTATTCCTTGATGATGCTCAAGAAATTTCATCTTGATCGGATGAAGTTTTGTACTTGGCGAATTATGACGTCATAATGGAGGAACCTATGACATCATCATTAACATATTTTATTCCCCATGGAGAGTTCTTTACAATGAGCCATGTCTCAATTTTTTCTGTTCAGTACATTCGGAGATATAGAGGTGCAAAGTTTTTCGGTTTTTCCAAGATGGCGGCCGAACCACGTCACCGATGACGTCATCAATTGGGCACAGTCTATTCCAGGGCAAGACCAATATGTGTGCAAAGTTTGGCGATTCTACGTGCAACGGTGTAGACGCAGTGCTGCAGACAGACAGACAGACAGACAGATGAAAAATCGGTCAGAGACCGAGGACTTGCCGGAATGTACTTTTTTATCGGCCATTTAGGACAAATATGGCGGCCGAACCACGTGACTGATGACGTCATCATTAACATATTTTATTCCCCATGGAGAGTTCTTTACAATGAGCCATGTCCCAATTTTTTCTATTCAGCACATTCAGAGATATGGAGGTGCAAAATTTTTCGGTTTTTCCAAGATGGCGGCCGAACCACGTGACATATGACATCATCATTAACAAATTTTATTACCCATGGAGAGTTCTTTACAATGAGCCATGTCTCAATTTTTTCTGTTCAGCACTTTTGGAGATATAGCGGTGCAAAGTTTTGCCGTTTTTCCAAGATGGCGGCCGACCACGTGACATATGACGTCATCATTAACATATTTTATTCCCCATGGAGAGTTCTTTACAATGAGCCATGTCTCAATTTTTTCTGTTCAGCACTTTTGGAGATATAGTGGCGCAACGTTTTGCCGTTTTTCCAAGATGGCGACCGAACCACGTGACTGATGACGTCATCATTTACATATTTTATTCCCCATGGAGAGTTCTTTACAATGAGCCATGTCTCAATTTTTTCTGTTCAGTACTTTCGGAGATATAGAGGTGCAAAGTTTTTCGGTTTTTCCAAGATGGCGGCCGAACCACGTCACCGATGACGTCATCAATTGGGCACAGTCTATTCCAGGGCAAGACCAATATGTGTGCAAAGTTTGGCGATTCTACGTGCAACGGTGTAGACGCAGTGCTGCAAACAGACAGACAGACAGACAAACAGACAGACAGACAGACAGACAAACAAACGAACAGATCAACATACTTGCCGGAAATTTTTTCCGGCAAGTAATGAAAAATCGGTCAGAGACCGAGGACTTGCCGGAATGTACTTTTTTATCGGCCATTTAGGACAAATATGGCGGCCGAACCATGTGACCGATGACGTCATCAACATATATTATTCCCCATGGAGAGTTCTTTACAATGAGTCATGTCTCAATTTTTTCTATTCAGCACTTTCGGAGATATGGAGGTGCTAGGTTTTTCCAAGATGGCGGCTAACCCACGTGACCGATGACGTCATTATTAACATATTTTATTCCCCATGGAGAGTTCTTTACAATGAGCCATGTCTCAATTTTTTCTGTTCAGCACTTTTGGAGATTTCGTGGTGCAAAGTTTTGCCGTTTTCCCAAGATGGCGGCCGACCACGTGACTGATGACGTCATCATTAACATATTTTATTCCCCATGGAGAGTTCTTTACAATGAGCCATGTCTCAATTTTTTCTGTTCAGCACTTTTGGAGATATAGTGGTGCATAGTTTTGCCGTTTTTCCAAGATGGCGGCCGACCACGTGACATATGACGTCATCATTAACATATTTTATTCCCCATGGAGAGTTCTTTACAATGAGCCATGTCTCAATTTTTTCTGTTCAGCACTTTTGGAGATATAGTGGTGCAAAGTTTTGCCGTTTTTCCAAGATGGCGGCCGACCACGTGACATATGACGTCATCATTAACATATTTTATTCCCCATGGAGAGTTCTTTACAATGAGCCATGTCTCAATTTTTTCTGTTCAGTACTTTCAGAGATATAGAGGTGCAAAGTTTTTCGGTTTTTCCAAGATGGCGGCCGAACCACGTCACCGATGACGTCATCAATTGGGCACAGTCTATTCCAGGGCAAGACCAATATGTGTGCAAAGTTTGGCGATTCTACGTGCAACGGTGTAGACGCAGTGCTGCAAACAGACAGACAGACAAACAGATGAAAAATCGGTCAGAGGCCGAGGACTTGCCGGATTGTACTTTTTATCGGCCATTTAGGACAAATATGGCGGCCGAACCACGTGACTGATGACGTCATCATTAACATATTTTATTCCCCATGGAGAGTTCTTTACAATGAGCCATGTCTCAATTTTTTCTGTTCAGCACTTTTGGAGATATCGTGGTGCAAAATTTTGCCGTTTTCCAAGATGGTGGCCGACCACGTGACATACGACGTCATCATTAACATATTTTATTCCCCATGGAGAGTTCTTTACAATGAGCCATGTCTCAATGTTTTCTGTTCAGCACTTTTGGAGATATAGTGGTGCAAAGTTTTGCCGTTTTTCTAAGATGGCGGCCGACCACGTGACTGATGACATCATCATTAACATATTTTATTCCCAATGGAGAGTTCTTTACAATGAGCCATGTCTCAATTTTTTCTGTTCAGTACTTTCGGAGATATAGCGGTGCAAATTTTTTCGGTTTTTCCAAGATGGCGGCCGAACCACGTGACCAATGACGTCATCATTAACATATTTTATTCCCCATGGAGAGTTCTTTACAATGAGCCATGTCTCAATTTTTTCTGTTCAGGACTTTTGGAGATTTCGTGGTGCAAAGTTTTGCCGTTTTTCCAAGATGGCGGCCGACCACGTGACTGATGACGTCATCATTAACATATTTTATTCCCCATGGAGAGTTTTTTACAATGAGCCATGTCTCAATTTTTTCTGTTCAGCACTTTTGGAGATTTCGTAGTGCAAAGTTTTGCCGTTTTTCCAAGATGGCGGCCGACCACGTGACTGATGACGTCATCATTAACATATTTTATTCCCCATGTGGAGTTCTTTACAATGAGCCATGTCTCAATTTTTTCTGTTCAGCACTTTTGGCGATATAGTGGTGCAAAGTTTTGCCGTTTTTCCAAGATGGCGGCCGACCACGTGACATATGACGTCATCATTAACATATTTTATTCCCCATGGAGAGTTCTTTACAATGAGCCATGTCTCAATTTTTTCTGTTCAGCACTTTTGGAGATATCGTGGCGCAACGTTTTGCCGTTTTTCCAAGATGGCGACCGAACCACGTGACTGATGACGTCATCATTTACATATTTTATTCCGCATGGAGAGTTCTTTACAATGAGCCATGTCTCAATTTTTTCTGTTCAGTAGTTTCGGAGATATAGAGGTGCAACGTTTTTCGGTTTTTCCAAGATGGCGGCCGAACCACGTCACCGATGACGTCATCAATTGGGCACAGTCTATTCCAGGGCAAGACCAATATGTGTGCAAAGTTTGGCGATTCTACGTGCAACGGTGTAGACGCAGTGCTGCAAACAGACAGACAGACAAACAGACAGACAGACAGACAGATGAAAAATCGGTCAGAGACCGAGGACTTGCCGGAATGTACTTTTTATCGGCCATTTAGAACAAATATGGCGGCCGAACCACGTGACCAATGATATCATCATTAACATATTTTATTCCCCATGGAGAGTTCTTTACAATGAGCCATGTCTCAATTTTTTCTGTTCAGCACTTTTGGAGATATAGTGGTGCAAAGTTTTGCCGTTTTTCCAAGATGGCGGCCGACCACGTGACATATGACATCATCATTAACATATTTTATTCCCCATGGAGAGTTCTTTACAATGAGCCATGTCTCAATTTTTTCTGTTCAGCACTTTTGGAGATATAGTGGTGCAAAGTTTTGCCGTTTTTCCAAAATGGCGGCCGACCACGTGACATATGACGTCATCATTAACATATTTTATTCCCCATGGAGAGTTCTTTACAATGAGCCATGTCTCAATTTTTTCTGTTCAGCACTTTTGGAGATATAGTGGTGCAAAGTTTTGCTGTTTTTCCAAGATGGCGGCCGACCACGTGACTGATGACGTCATCATTAACATATTTTATTCCCCATGGAGAGTTCTTTACAATGAGCCATGTCTCAATTTTTTCTGTTCAGGACTTTTGGAGATGTGGAGGTGCAGAGTTTTTCGGTTTTTCCAAGATGGCGGCCGACCACGTGACTGATGACGTCATCATTAACATATTTTATTCCCCATGGAGAGTTCTTTACAATGAGCCATGTCTCAATTTTTTTCTGTTCAGCACTTTTGGAGATATAGTGGTGAAAATTTTTGCCGTTTTTCCAAGATGGCGGCCGACCACGTGACATATGACGTCATCATTAACATATTTTATTCCCCATGGAGAGTTCTTTACAATGAGCCAAGTCTCAATTTTTTCTGTTCAGCACTTTTGGAGATATAGTGGCGCAACGTTTTTCGGTTTTTCCAAGATGGCGCCAGAACCACGTGACTGATGACGTCATCATTTACGTATTTTATTCCCCATGGAGAGTTCTTTACAATGAGCCATGTCTCAATTTTTTCTGTTCAGTACTTTCGGAGATATAGAGGTGCAAAGTTTTTCGGTTTTTCCAAGATGGCGGCCGAACCACGTCGCCGATGACGTCATCAATTGGGCACAGTCTATTCCAGGGCAAGACCAATATGTGTGCAAAGTTTGGCGATTCTACGTGCAACGGTGTAGACGCAGTGCTGCAAACAGACAGACAGACAAACAGACAAACAGACAGATGAAAAATCGGTCAGAGACCGAGGACTTGCCGGAATTTACTTTTTTATCGGCCATTTAGGACAAATATGGCAGCTGAACCACCTGACCGATGACATCATCATTAGCATATTTTATTCCCCACGGAGAGTTCTTTACAATGAGCCATGTCTCAATTTTTTCTATTCAGCACCTTCGGAGATATGGAGGTGCAAAGTTTTTCGGATTTTCCAAGATGGCGGCCGAACCACGTGACCGATGACGTCATCATTAACATATTTTATTCCCCATGGAGAGTTCTTTCCAATGAGCCATGTCTCAATTTTTTCTATTCAGCACCTTCGGAGATATGGAGGTGCAAAGTTTTTCGGATTTTCCAAGATGGCGGCCGAACCACGTGACCGATGACGTCATCATTAACATGTTTTATTCCCCATGGAGAGTTCTTTACAATGAGACATGTCTCAATTTTTTCTGTTCAGTACTTTTGGAGATATAGTGGAGCAAAGTTTTGCCGTTTTTCCAAGATGGCGGCCGACCACGTGACATATGACGTCATCATTAACATATTTTATTCCCCATGGAGAGTTCTTTACAATGAGCCATGTCTCAATTTTTTCAATTCAGCACTTTCGGAGATATGGAGGTGCTACGTTTTTCCAAGATGCCGGCTAAACCACGTGACCGATGACGTCATTATTAACATATTTTATTCCCCATGGAGAGTTCTTTACAATGAGCCATGTCTCAATTTTTTCTGTTCAGCACTTTTGGAGATATGGTGGTGCAAAGTTTTGCCGTTTTTCCAAGATGGCGGCCGAACCACGTGACCGATGGCATCATCATTAACATATTTTATTCCCCATGGAGAGTTCTTTACAATGAGCCATGTCTCAATTTTTTCTATTCAGCACATTCAGAGATATGGAGGTGCAAAATTTTTCGGTTTTTCCAAGATGGCGGCCGAACCACGTGACATATGACGTCATCATTAACAAATTTTATTCCCCATAGAGAGTTCTTTACAATGAGCCATGTCTCAATTTTTTCTGTTCAGCACTTTTGGAGATATAGTGGTGCAAAGTTTTTTGGTTTTTCCAAGATGGCGGCCGACCACGTGACATATGACATCATCATTACCATATTTTATTCTGCATGGAGAGTTCTTTACAATGAGCCATGTCTCAATTTTTTCTGTTCAGCACTTTTGGAGATTTCGTGGTGCAAAGTTTTGCCGTTTTTCCAAGATGGCGGCCAACCACGTGACTGATGATGTCATCATTAACATATTTTATTCCCCATGGAGAGTTCTTTACAATGAGCCATGTCTCAATTTTTTCTGTTCAGTACTTTCGGAGATATAGAAGTGCAAAGTTTTTCGGTTTTTCCAAGATGGCGGCCGAACCACGTCACCGATGACGTCATCAATTGGGCACAGTCTATTCCAGGGCAAGACCAATATGTGTGCAAAGTTTGGCGATTCTCCGTGCAACGGTGTAGACGCAGTGCTGCAAACAGACAGACAAACAGACAGACAGACAAACAAACGAACAGATCAACATACTTGCCGGAATCTTTTCCGGCAAGTAACAAACAGACAGATGAAAAATCGGTCAGAGACCGAGGACTTGCCGGAATGTACTTTTTATCGGCCATTTAGAACAAATATGGCGGCCGAACCACGTGACCAATGATATCATCATTAACATATTTTATTCCCCATGGAGAGTTCTTTACAATGAGCCATGTCTCAATTTTTTCTGTTCAGCACTTTTGGAGATATAGTGGTGCAAAGTTTTGCCGTTTTTCCAAGATGGCGGCCGACCACGTGACATATGACATCATCATTAACATATTTTATTCCCCATGGAGAGTTCTTTACAATGAGCCATGTCTCAATTTTTTCTGTTCAGCACTTTTGGAGATTTCGTGGTGCAAAGTTTTGCCGTTTTTCCAAGATGGCGGCCGACCACGTGACTGATGACGTCATCATTAACATATTTTATTCCCCATGGAGAGTTCTTTACAATGAGCCATGTCTCAATTTTTTCTGTTCAGCACTTTTGGAGATATAGTGGTGCAAAGTTTTGCCGTTTTTCCAAAATGGCGGCCGACCACGTGACATATGACATCATCATTAACATATTTTATTCCCCATGGAGAGTTCTTTACAATGAGCCATGTCTCAATTTTTTCTGTTCAGCACTTTTGGAGATATAGTGGTGCAAAGTTTTGCTGTTTTTCCAAGATGGCGGCCGACCACGTGACTGATGACGTCATCATTAACATATTTTATTCCCCATGGAGAGTTCTTTACAATGAGCCATGTCTCAATTTTTTCTGTTCAGCACTTTTGGAGATATGGAACTGCGAAGTTTTTCGGTTTTTCCAAGATGGCGACCGAACCACGTGACTGATGACGTCATCATTAACATATTTTATTCCCCATGCAGAGTTCTTTACAATGAGCCATGTCTCATTTTTTTCTATTCAGTACTTTCAGAGATATGGAGGTGCAAATTTTTCTGTTTTTCCAAGATGGCGGCCGAACCACGTGACTGAATACGTCATCATTTATACATTTTATTCCCCATGGAGAGTTCTTTACAATGAGCCATGTCTCAATTTTTTCTGTTCAGTACTTTCGGAGATAAAGAGCTGCAAAGTTTTTCCAAGATGGCGGCCGAACCATGTGACCGATGACGTCATCATTTGGGCACAGTATATTAGAGGGCAAGACAAATACGTGTGCAAAGTTGGCTATTCTACGTATGGAAAGATTCTACGTATAGAAAGTTTTCCGGTTTTTCCAAGATGGCGGCCGAACCACGTGACCAATGACGTCATCATTAACATATTTTATTCCCCATCGAGAGTTCTTTACAATGAGCCATGTCTCAATTTTTTCTGTTCAGCACTTTTGGAGATATAGTGGTGCAAAGTTTTGCCGTTTTTCCAAGATGGCGGCCGACCACGTGACATATGACATCATCATTAACATATTTTATTCCCCATGGAGAGTTCTTTACAATGAGCCATGTCTCAATTTTTTCTGTTCAGCACTTTTGGAGATTTCGTGGTGCAAAGTTTTGCCGTTTTTCCAAGATGGCGGCCGACCACGTGACTGATGACGTCATCATTAACATATTTTATTCCCCATGGAGAGTTCTTTACAATGAGCCATGTCTCAATTTTTTCTGTTCAGCACTTTTGGAGATATAGTGGTGCAAAGTTTTGCCGTTTTTCCAAAATGGCGGCCGACCACGTGACATATGACATCATCATTAACATATTTTATTCCCCATGGAGAGTTCTTTACAATGAGCCATGTCTCAATTTTTTCTGTTCAGCACTTTTGGAGATATAGTGGTGCAAAGTTTTGCTGTTTTTCCAAGATGGCGGCCGACCACGTGACTGATGACGTCATCATTAACATATTTTATTCCCCATGGAGAGTTCTTTACAATGAGCCATGTCTCAATTTTTTCTGTTCAGCACTTTTGGAGATATGGAACTGCGAAGTTTTTCGGTTTTCCCAAGATGGCGACCGAACCACGTGACTGATGACGTCATCATTAACATATTTTATTCCCCATGCAGAGTTCTTTACAATGAGCCATGTCTCATTTTTTTCTATTCAGTACTTTCAGAGATATGGAGGTGCAAATTTTTCTGTTTTTCCAAGATGGCGGCCGAACCACGTGACTGAATACGTCATCATTTATACATTTTATTCCCCATGGAGAGTTCTTTACAATGAGCCATGTCTCAATTTTTTCTGTTCAGTACTTTCGGAGATAAAGAGCTGCAAAGTTTTTCCAAGATGGCGGCCGAACCATGTGACCGATGACGTCATCATTTGGGCACAGTATATTAGAGGGCAAGACAAATACGTGTGCAAAGTTGGCTATTCTACGTATGGAAAGATTCTACGTATAGAAAGTTTTCCGGTTTTTCCAAGATGGCGGCCGAACCACGTGACCAATGACGTCATCATTAACATATTTTATTCCCCATCGAGAGTTCTTTACAATGAGCCATGTCTCAATTTTTTCTGTTCAGCACTTTTGGAGATATAGTGGTGCAAAGTTTTGCCGTTTTTCCAAGATGGCGGCCGTCCACGTGACATATGACCTCATCATTAACATATTTTATTCCCCATGGAGAGTTCTTTACAATGAGCCATGTCTCAATTTTTTCTATTCAGCACTTTCGGGGATATGGAGGTGCAAAGTTTTTCGTTTTTTCCAAGATGGCGGCCGAACCACGTGACCGATGACGTCATCATTAACATATTTTATTCCCCATGGAGAGTTCTTTGCAATGAGCCATGTCTCAATTTTTTCTATTCAGCACTTTCGGGGATATGGAGGTGCAAAGTTTTTCGTTTTTTCCAACATGGCGGCCGAACCACGTGACCGATGACGTCATCATTAACATATTTTATTCCCCATGGAGAGTTCTTTGCAATGAGCCATGTCTCAATTTTTTCTATTCAGCACTTTTGGAGATATAGTGGTGCAAAGTTTTGCCGTTTTTCCAAGATGGCGGCCGACCACGTGACTGATGACGTCATCATTAACATATTTTATTCCCCATGGAGAGTTCTTTACAATGAGCCATGTCTCAATATTTTCTGTTCAGCACTTTTGGAGATATGGAGGTGCTAGGTTTTTCCAAGATGGCGGCTAAACCACGTGACCTATGACATCATTATTAACATATTTTATTCCCCATGGAGAGTTCTTTACAATGAGCCATGTCTCAATTTTTTCTATTCAGCACTTTCGGAGATATGGAGGTGCTAGGTTTTTCCAAGATGGCGGCGAAACCACGTGACCGATGACATCATTATTAACATATTTTATTCCCCACGGAGAGTTCTTTACAATGAGCCGTCTCAATTTTTTCTGTTCAGCACTTTCGGAGATAGAGGTGCAACGTTTTTCGGATTTTCCAAGATGGCGGCCGAACCACGTGACCGATGACGTCATCATTAACATATTTTATTCCCCCTGGAGAGTTCTTTCCAATGAGCCATGTCCCAATTTTTTCTATTCAGCACTTTCGGAGATATGGAGGTGCAAAATTTTTCCGTTATTCCAAGATGGTGACCGCACCACCTGACCGATGACGTCATCATTAACATGTTTTATTCCCCATGGAGAGTTCTTTACAATGAGCCATGTCTCAATTTTTTCTGTTCAGCACCTTTGGAGATATAGTGGAGCAAAGTTTTGCCGTTTTTCCAAGATGGCGGCCGACCACGTGACATATGACGTCATCATTAACATATTTTATTCCCCATGGAGAGTTCTTTACAATGAGCCATGTCTCAATTTTTTCAATTCAGCACTTTCAGAGATGTTGAGGTGCAAAGTTTTCGGTTTTTCCAAGATGGCGGCCGCACCACGTGACCGACGACGTCATCATTAACATATTTTATTCCCCATGGAGAGTTCTTTACAATGAGCCATGTCTCAATTTTTTCTATTCAACACTTTCGGAGATATGGAGGTGCAAAGTTTTTCGGTTTTTCCAAGATGGCGGCCGAAACACGTGACCTATGACGTCAGCATTAACATATTTTATTCCCCATGGAGAGTTCTTTACAATGAGCCATGTCTCAATTTTTTCTATAAAGCACTTTCGAAGATATGGAGGTGCAAAGTTTTTGCGTTTTTCCAAGATGGCGGCCGAACCACGTGACTGATGACGTCATCATTAACATATTTTATTCCCCATGGAGAGTTCTTTTCAATGAGCCATGTCTCAATTTTTTCTATTCGCGACTTTCGGAGATATGGAGGTGTAAAGATTTCCGGTTTTTCCAAGATGGCGGCCGAACTACGTGACCAATGACGTCATCATTAACATATTTTATTCCCCATCAAGAGGTCTTTACAATGAGCCATGTCTCAATTTTTTCTGTTCAGCACTTTCGGAGATATGGAGGTGCAAAGTTTTTCGGTTTTTCCAAGATGGCGGCCAAACCACGTGACCGATGACGTCATCATTTGGGCACAGTATATTAGAGGGCAAGACAAATACGTGTGCAAAGTTTGGCAATCTACGTATAGAAAGATTCTACGTATAGAAAGTTTGCCGGTTTTTCCAAGATGGCGGCCGAACCACGTGACCAATGACGTCATCATTAACATATTTTATTCCCCATGGAGAGTTCTTTACAATGAGCCATGTCTCAATTTTTTCTGTTCAGCACTTTTGGAGATATCGTGGCGCAACGTTTTGCCGTTTTTCCAAGATGGCGACCGAACCACGTGACTGATGACGTCATCATTTACATATTTTATTCCGCATGGAGAGTTCTTTACAATGAGCCATGTCTCAATTTTTTCTGTTCAGTACTTTCGGAGATATAGAGGTGCAACGTTTTTCGGTTTTTCCAAGATGGCGGCCGAACCACGTCACCGATGACGTCATCAATTGGGCACAGTCTATTCCAGGGCAAGACCAATATGTGTGCAAAGTTTGGCGATTCTACGTGCAACGGTGTAGACGCAGTGCTGCAAACAGACAGACAGACAGACAGACAGATTAAAAATCGGTCAGAGACCGAGGACTTGCCGCAATGTACATTTTTATCGGCCATTTAGGACAAATATGGTGGCCGAACCACGTGACCGATGACGTCATCATAAACATTTATTCCCCATGGAGAGTTCTTTTCAATGAGCCATGTCTCAATTTTTTCAATTCAGCACTTTCGGAGATGTTGAGGTGCAAAGTTTTCGGTTTTTCCAAGATGGCGGCCGAACCACGTGACCGATGACGTCATCATTAACATATTTTATTCCCCATGGAGAGTTCTTTACAATGAGCCACGTTCCAATTTTTTCTATTCAGGACTTTCGGAGATATGGAGGTGTAAATTTTTCCGGTTTTTCCAAGATGGCGGCCGAACCACGTGACCAATGACGTAATCATTAACATATTTTATTCCCCATGGAGAGTTCTTTACAATGAGCCACGTTCCAATTTTTTCTATTCAGGACTTTCGGAGATATGGAGGTGCAAAGGTTTTCGGTTTTTCCAAGATGGCGGCCGAAACACCTGACCGATGACGTCATAAATTGGGCACAGTCTATTCCAGGGCAAGACGAATATGTGTGCAAAGTTTGGCGATTCTCCGTGCAACGGTGTAGACGCAGTGCTGCAAACAGACAGACAAACAGATGAAAAATCGGTCAGAGACCGAGGACTTGCCGGAATTTACTTTTTTATCGGCCATTTAGGACAAATATGGCGGCTGAACCACCTGACCGATGACGTCATCATCAACATATTTTATTCCCCACGGAGAGTTCTTTACAATGAGCCATGTCTCAATTTTTTCTGTTCAGCACTTTTGGAGATAGAGGTGCAACGTTTTTCGGATTTTCCAAGATGGCGGACGAACCACGTGACCGATGACGTCATCATTAACATATTTTATTCCCCATGGAGAGTTCTTTCCAATGAGCCATGTCTCAATTTTTTCTGTTCAGCACCTTCGGAGATATGGAGGTGCAAAGTTTTTCGGATTTTCCAAGATGGCGGCAGAACCACGTGACATATGACGTCATCAGTAACATATTTTATTCCCCATGGAGAGTTCTTTACAATGAGCCATGTCTCAATTTTTTCTGTACAGTACTTTCGGAGATATAGAGGTGCCAAGTTTTTCGGTTTTTCCAAGATGGCGGCCGAACCACGTCACCGATGACGTCATCAATTGGGCACAGTCTATTCCAGGGCAAGACCAATATGTGTGCAAAGTTTGGCGATTCTCCGTGCAACGGTGTAGACGCAGTGCTGCAAACAGACAAACAGACAAACAGATGAAAAATCGGTCAGAGACCGAGGACTTGCCGGAGTGTACTTTTTTATCGGCCATTTAGAACAAATATGGCGGCTGAACCACGTGATAGATGATGTCATCATTAACATATTTTATTCCCCATGGAGAGTTCTTTACAATGAGCCATGTCTCAATTTTTTCTGCTCAGCACTTTTGGAGATATAGAGGTGCAAAGTTTTGCCGTTTTTCCAAGATGGCGGCCGAACCACGTGACATCTGACGTCATCATTAACATATTTTATTCCCCATGGACATTTCTTTCCAATGAGCCATGTCTCAATTTTTTCTGTTCAGCACTTTCGGAGATATAGAGGTGCAAAGCTTTTCCAAGATGGCGGCCGAACCACGTGACCTATGACGTCATCATTAACATATTTTATTTCCCATGGACATTTCTTTCCAATGAGCCATGTCTCAATTTTTTCTGTTCAGCACTTTCGGAGATATAGAGGTGCAAAGCTTTTCCAAGATGGCGGCCGAACCACGTGACCGATGACGTCATCATTAACATTTTTTATTCCACATGGAGAGTTCTTTACAATGAGCCATGCCTCAATTTTTTCTATTCAGGACTTTTGGAGATGTGGAGGTGCAGAGTTTTTCGGTTTTTCCAAGATGGCGGCTGAACCACGTGACCGATGACGTCATCATTAACATATTTTATTCCCCATGGAGGATTCTTTACAATGAGCCATGTCTCAATTTTTTCTATTCAGCACTTTTGGACACATAGAGGTGCTAAGTTTTTCGGTTTTTCCAAGATGGCGGCCGAACCACGTGACCGATGATATCATCATTAACATATTTTATTCCCCATGGAGAGTTCTTTACAATGAGCCATGTCTCAATTTTTTCTATTCAGCACTTTCGGAGATATGGAGGTGCAAAGTTTTTCGGTTTTTCCAAGATGGCGGCCGAACCACGTGACTGATGACGTCATCAGTAACATATTTTATTCCCCATGGAGAGATATTTACAATGAGCCATGTCTCAATTTTTTCTGTTCAGCACTTTCGGAGATATGGAGGTGTAAAGTTTTTCGGTTTTTCCAAGATGGCGGCCGAACCACGTGACCTATGACGTCATCATTAACATATTTTATGCCCCATGGACATTTCTTTCCAATGAGCCATGTCTCAATTTTTTCTGTTCAGCACTTTCGGAGATATAGAGGTGCAAAGATTTTCCAAGATGGCGGCCGAACCACGTGACCGATGACGTCATCATTAACATTTTTTATTCCACATGGAGAGTTCTTTACAATGAGCCATGTCTCAATTTTTTCTATTCAGTACTTTCAGAGATATGGAGGTGCAAAGTTTTGCCGTTTTTCCAAGATGGCGGCCGAACCACGTGACATATGACATCATCATTAACATATTTTATTCCCCATGGGGAGTTCTTTACAATGAGCCATGTCTCAATTTTTTCTGTTCAGCACTTTTGGAGATTTCGTGGTGCAAAGTTTTGCCGTTTTTCCAAGATGGCAGCCCACCACGTGACCGGTGACGTCATCATTAACATATTTTATTCCCCATGGAGAGTTCATTACAATGAGCCGTGTCTCAATTTTTTCTATTCAGTACTTTCAGAGATATGGAGGTGCAAAGTTTTGCCGTTTTTCCAAGATGGCGGCCGACCACGTGACATATGACGTCATCATTAACCTATTTTATTCTGCATGGAGAGTTCTTTACAATGAGCCATGTCTCAATTTTTTCTGTTCAGCACTTTTGGAGATTTCGTGGTGCAAAGTTTTGCCGTTTTTCCAAGATGGCGGCCGACCACGTGACTGATGATGTCATCATTAACATATTTTATTCCCCATGGAGAGTTCTTTACAATGAGCCATGTCTCAATTTTTTCTGTTCAGCACTTTTGGAGATATAGTGGCGCAACGTTTTGCCGTTTTTCCAAGATGGCGACCGAACCACGTGACTGATGACGTCATCATTTACTTATTTTATTCCCCATGGAGAGGTCTTTACAATGAGCCATGTAGCAATTTTTTCTGTTCAGTACTTTCGGAGATATAGAGGTGCAATTTTTTTTCGGTTTTTCCAAGATGGCCGCCGAACCACGTGACTGATGACGTCATCATTAACATATTTTATTCCCCATGGACAGTTCTTTACAATGAGCCATGTCTCAATTTTTTCTATTCAGCACTTTCGGAGATATGGAGGTGCAAATTTTTTCAAAGATGGCGGCCGAACCACGTGACCGATGACGTCATCATTTGGGCACAGTATATTAGAGGGCAAGCCAAATAAGTGTGCAAAGTTTGGCTATTCTACGTATAGAAAGATTCTACATATAGAAAGTTTTGCGGTTTTTCCAAGATGGCGGCCGAACCACGTGACCAATGACGTCATCATTAACATATTTTATTCCCCATCTAGAGTTCTTTACAATGAGCCATGTCTCAATTTTTTCTGTTCAGTACTTTCGGAGATATAGAAGTGCAAAGTTTTTCGGTTTTTCCAAGATGGCGGCCGAACCACGTCACCGATGACGTCATCAATTGGGCACAGTCTATTCCAGGGCAAGACCAATATGTGTGCAAAGTTTGGCGATTCTCCGTGCAACGGTGTAGACGCAGTGCTGCAAACAGACAGACAAACAGACAGACAAACAGACAAACAGACAAACAGACAAACAGACAAATGAAAAATCGGTCAGAGACCGAGGACTTGCCGGAATGTACTTTTTTATCGGCCATTTAGGACAAATATGGCGGCCGAAACACGTGATAGATGATGTCATCATTAACTTATTTTATTCCCCATGGAGAGTTCTTTTCAATGAGCCATGTCTCAATTTTTTCTATTCAGCACTTTCAGAGATATGGAGGTGCAATTTTTTTCCAAGATGGCGGCCGAACCACGTGACATATGACGTCATCATTAACATATTTTATTCCCCATGGAGAGTTCTTTCCAATGAGCCATGTCTCAATTTTTTCTGTTCAGCACTTTTGGAGATATAGTGGTGCAAAGTTTTGCCGTTTTTCCAAGATGGCGGCCGACCACGTGACATATGACGTCATCATTAACATATTTTATTCCCCATGGAGTTCTTTACAATGAGCCATGTCTCAATTTTTTCTGTTCAGTACTTTCGGAGATATAGAGGTGCAAAGTTTTTCGGTTTTTCCAAGATGGCGGCCGAACCACGTCACCGATGACGTCATCAATTGGGCACAGTCTATTCCAGGGCAACACCAATATGTGTGCAAAGTTTGGCAATTCTACGTGCAACGGTGTAGACGCAGTGCTGCAAACAGACAGACAAACAGACAGATGAAAAATCGGTCAGAGACCGAGGACTTGCCGGCATGTACTTTTTTATCGGCCATTTAGGACAAATATGGCAGCCGAACCACGTGACCGATGACGTCATCATTAACATATTTTATTCCCCATGGAGAGTTCTTTACAATGAGCCATGCCTCAATTTTTTCTATTCAGGACTTTTGGAGATGTGGAGGTGCAGAGTTTTTCGGTTTTTCCAAGATGGCGACCGAACCACGTGACCAATGACATCATCATTAACATATTTTATTCCCCATGGAGAGTTCCTTACAATGAGCCATGTCTCAATTTTTTCTATTCAGCACTTTCGGAGATATGGAGGTGCTAGGTTTTTCGGTTTTTCCAAGATGGCGGCCGACCACGTGACTGATGACGTCATCATTAACATATTTTATTCCCCATGGAGAGTTCTTTAGAATGAGCCATGTCTCAATTTTTTCTGTTCAGCACTTTTGGAGATATTGTGGTGCAAAGTTTTGCCGTTTTTCCAAGATGGCGGCCGACCACGTGACCGATGGCATCATCATTACCATATTTTATTCCCCATGGAGAGTTCTTTACAATGAGCCATGTCTCAATTTTTTCTATTCAGCACATTCAGAGATATGGAGGTGCAAAATTTTTCGGTTTTTCCAAGACGGCGGCCGAACCACCTGACATATGACGTCATCATTAACAAATTTTCTTCCCCATGGAGAGTTCTTTACAATGAGCCATGTCTCAATTTTTTCTGTTCAGCACTTTTGGAGATTTCGTGGTGCAAAGTTTTGCCGTTTTTCCAAGATGGCGGCCGACCACGTGACTAATGATGTCATCATTAACATATTTTATTCCCCATCGAGAGTTCTTTACAATGAGCCATGTCTCAATTTTTTCTGTTCAGCACTTTTGGAGATTTCGTGGTGCAAAGTTTTGCCGTTTTTCCAAGATGGCGGCCGACCACGTGACTGATGATGTCATCATTAACATATTTTATTCCCCATGGAGAGTTCTTTACAATGAGCCATGTCTCAATTTTTTCTGTTCAGCACTTTCGGAGATATAGAAGTGCAAAGTTTTTCGGTTTTTCCAAGATGGCGGCCGAACCACGTCACCGATGACGTCATCAATTGGGCACAGTCTATTCCAGGGCAAGACCAATATGTGTGCAAAGTTTGGCGATTCTACGTGCAACGGTGTAGACACAGTGCTGCAAACAGACAGACAAACAGACAGACAAACAGACAAACAGACAGACAAACAAATGAAAAATCGGTCAGAGACCGAGGACTTGCCGGAATTTACTTTTTTATCGGCCATTTAGGACAAATATGGCGGCCGAACCACGTGACCGATGATGTCATCATGAACAGTTTTTATTCCCCATGGAGAGTTCTTTACAATGAGCCATGTCTCAATTTTTTATATTGAGCATTTTTGGAGATATGGAGGTGCAACGTTTTTCGGTTTTTCCAAGATGGCGGCCGAACCACGTTACCTATGACGTCATCATTAACATATTTTATTCCCCATGGAGAGTTCTTTACAATGAGTCACATCTCAATTTTTTCTATTCAGCACTTTGGGAGATATGGAGGTGGTAGGTTTTTCGGTTTTTCCAAGATGGCGGCCGAACTACGTAACTGATGACGTCATCATTAACATATTTTATTCCCCATCAAGAGTTCTTTACAATGAGCCATGTCTCAATTTTTTCTATTCAGTACTTTCAGAGATATGGAGGTGCAAAGTTTTTAGGTTTTTCCAAGATGGCGGCCGAACCACGTGACTGATGACGTCATCATTAACATATTTTATTACCCATGGAGAGTTCTTTACAATGAGCCATGTCTCAATTTTTTCTGTTCAGCACTTTCGGAGATATAGAGTTGCAAACTTTTTCCAAGATGGCGGCCGAACCACGTGACCAATGACGTCATCACTAACATATTTTATTACCCATGGAGAGTTCTTTACAATGAGCCATGTCTCAATTTTTTCTGTTCAGCACTTTTGGAGATATAGTGGTGCAAAATTTTGCCATTTTCCAAGATGGCGGCCGAACCACGTGACTGATGACGTCATCATTAACATATATTATTACCCATGGAGAGTTCTTTACAATGAGCCATGTCTCAATTTTTTCTGTTCAGCACTTTTGGAGATATAGCGGTGCAAAGTTTTGCCGTTTTTCCAAGATGGCGGCCGACCACGTGACATATGACGTCATCATAAACATATTTTATTCCCCATGGAGAGTTCTTTACAATGAGCCATGTCTAAATTTTTTCTGTACAGTACTTTCGGAGATATAGAGGTGCAAAGTTTTTTGGTTTTTCCAAGATGGCGGCCGAACCACGTCACCGATGACGTCATCAATTGGGCACAGTCTATTCCAGGGCAAGACCAATATGTGTGCAAAGTTTGGCGATTCTCCGTGCAACGGTGTAGACGCAGTGCTGCAAACAGACAAACAGACAAACAGACAAACAGATGAAAAATCGGTCAGAGACCGAGGACTTGCCGGAATGTACTTTTTTATCGGCCATTTAGGACAAATATGGCGGCCGAACCACGTGACCGATGACGTCATCATTAACATATTTTATTCCCCATGGAGAGTTCTTTACAATGAGCCATGTCTCAATTTTTTCTATTCAGCACTTTCGGAGATATGGAGGCGCTAAGTTTTTCGGTTTTTCCAAGATGGCGGCCGACCACGTGACTGATGACGTCATCATTAACATATTTTATTCCCCATGGCGAGTTCTTTACAATGAGCCATGTCTCAATTTTTGTCTGTTCAGCACTTTTGGAGATATAGTGGCGCAACGTTTTGCCGTTTTTCCAAGATGGCGCCCGAACCACGTGACTGATGACGTCATCATTTACATATTTTATTCCCCATGGAGAGTTCTTTACAATGAGCCATGTCTCAATTTTTTCTGTACAGTACTTTCGGAGATATAGAGGTGCAAAGTTTTTCGGTTTTTCCAAGATGGCGGCCGAACCACGTCACCGATGACGTCATCAATTGGGCACAGTCTATTCCAGGGCAAGACCAATATTTGTGCAAAGTTTGGCGATTCTACGTGCAACGGTGTAGACGCAGTGCTGCAAACAGACAGACAAACAGACAGACAGACAGACAGACAGACAGACAGACAAACAAACGAACAGATCAACATACTTGCCGGAAAATTTTTCCGGCAAGTAATGAAAAATCGGTCAGAGACCGAGGACTTGCCGGAATGTACTTTTTTATTGGCCATTGAGGACAAATATGGCGGCCGAACCACGTGACCGATGACGTCATCATTAACGTATTTTATTCCCCATGGAGAGTTCTTTACAATGAGCCATGTCTCAATTTTTTCTGTTCAGCACTTTTGGAGATATAGTGGTGCAAAGTTTTGCCGTTTTTCCAAGATGGCGGCCGACCACGTGACATATGACGTCATCATTAACATATTTTATTCCCCATGGAGAGTTCTTTACAATGAGCCATGTCTCAATTTTTTCTGTTCAGCACTTTTGGAGATATAGTGGTGCAAAGTTTTGCCGTTTTTCCAAGATGGCGGCCGACCACGTGACATATGACGTCATCATTAACATATTTTATTCCCCATGGAGAGTTCTTTACAATGAGCCATGTCTCAATTTTTTCTGTTCAGCACTTTTGGAGATATAGTGGTGCAAAGTTTTGCCGTTTTTCCAAGATGGCGGCCGACCACGTGACATATGACGTCATCATTAACATATTTTATTCCCCATGGAGAGTTCTTTACAATGAGCCATGTCTCAATTTTTTCTGTTCAGTACTTTCGGAGATATAGAGGTGCAAAGTTTTTTGGTTTTTCCAAGATGGCGGCCGAACCACGTCACCGATGACGTCATCAATTGGGCACAGTCTATTCCAGGGCAAGACCAATATGTGTGCAAAGTTTGGCGATTCTACGTGCAACGGTGTAGACGCAGTGCTGCAAACAGACAGACAGACAGACAAACAGACAGATGAAAAATCGGTCAGAGACCGAGGACTTGCCGGAATGCACTTTTTTATCGGCCATTTAGGACAAATATGGCGGCCGAACCACGTGATAGATGACGTCATCATTAACATATATTATTCCCCATGGAGAGTTCTTCACAAAGAGCCATGTCTCAACTTTTTCTATTCAGCACTTTTGGAGATATGGAGGTGCTACGTTTTTCGGTTTTTCCAAGATGGCAGCCGAACCACGTGACCTATGATGTCATCATTAACATATTTTATTCCCCATGGAGAGTTCTTTACAATGAGCCATGTCTCAATTTTTTCTATTCAGCACTTTCAGAGATATGGAGGTGCACAATTTTTCGCTTTTTCCAAGATGGCGGCCGAACCACGTGACATATGACGTCATCATTAACATATTTTATTCCCCATTGAGAGTTCTTTACAATGAGCCATGTCTCAATTTTTTCCATTCTGCACTTTTGGAGATATAGTGGTGCAAAGTTTTCCCATTTTTCCAAGATGGCGGCCGAACCACGTGACCGATGGCGTCATCATTAACATATTTTATTCCCCATGGAGAGTTCTTTACAATGAGCCATGTCTCAATTTTTTCTGTTCAGCACTTTTGGAGATTTTGTGGTGCAAAGTTTTGCCGTTTTTCCAAGATGGCGGCCGACCACGTGACTGATGACGTCATCATTAACATATTTTATTCCCCATGGAGAGTTCTTTACAATGAGCCATGTCTCAATTATTCTGTTCAGCACTTTTGGAGATATAGTGGTGCAAAGTTTTGCCGTTTTTCCAAGATGGCGGCCGACCACGTGACATATGACGTCATCATTAACATATTTTATTCCCCATGGAGAGTTCTTTCCAATGAGCCATGTCTCAATTTTTTCTGTTCAGCACTTTTGGAGATATAGTGGCGCAACGATTTGCCGTTTTTCCAAGATGGCGACCGAACCACGTGACTGATGACGTCATCATTTACATATTTTATTCCCCATGGAGAGTTCTTTACAATGAGCCATGTCTCAATTTTTTCTGTTCAGCACTTTTGGAGATATAGTGGTGCAAATTTTTGCCGTTTTTCCAAGATGGCGGCCGACCACGTGACATATGACGTCATCATTAACATATTTTATTCCCCATGGAGAGTTCTTTACAATGAGCCATGTCTCAATTTTTTCTGTTCAGTACTTTCGGAGATATAGAGGTGCAAATTTATTCGGTTTTTCCAAGATGGCGGCCGAACCACGTCACTGATGACGTCATCATTGAGGCACAGTATATTAGAGGGCAAGACCATTATGTGTGCAAAGTTTGGCGATTCTCCGTGCAACGGTGTAGACGCAGTGCTGCAAACAGACAAACAGACAGACAAACAGACAGATGAAAAATCGGTCAGAGACCGAGGACTTGCCGGAATGTACTTTTTTATCGGCCATTTCGAACAAATATGGCGGCCGAACTACGTGATACATGACGTCATCATTAACATATTTTATTCCCCATGGAGAGTTCTTTACAATGAGCCATCTCTCAATTTTTTCCATTCTGCACTTTTGGAGATATAGTGGTGCAAAGTTTTGCCGTTTTTCAAGATGGCGGCCGAACCACGTGACCAATGGCATCATCATTAACATATTTTATTCCCCATGGAGAGTTCTTTACAATGAGCCATGTCTCAATTTTTTCTATTCAGCACTTTTGGAGATATAGTGGTGCAAAGTTTTTCGGTTTTTCCAAGATGGCGACCGAACCACGTGACTGATGACGTCATCATTAACATATTTTATTCCCCATGGAGAGTTCTTTACAATGAGCCATGTCTCAATTTTTTCCATTCTGCACTTTTGGAGATATAGTGGTGCAAAGTTTTCCCGTTTTTCCAAGATGGCGGCCGAACCACGTGACCGATGGCATCATCATTAACATATTTTATTGCCCATGGAGAGTTCTTCACAATGAGCCATGTCTCAATTGTTTCTATTCAGCACTTTCAGAGAAATGGAGGTGCAAAATTTTTCGGTTTTTCTAAGATGGCGGCCGAACCACGTGACATATGACGTCATCATTAACATATTTTATTCCCCATGGAGAGTTCTTTACAATGAGCAATGTCTCAATTTTTTCTGTTCAGCACTTTTGGAGATATAGTGGTGCAAAGTTTTGCCGTTTTTCCAAGATGGCGGCCGACCACGTGACATATGACGTCATCATTAACATATTTTATTCCCCATGGAGCGTTCTTTACAATGAGCCATGTCTCAATTTTTTCTGTTCAGCACTTTTGGAGATATCGTGGTGCAAAGTTTTGCCGTTTTTCCAAGATGGCGGCCGACCACGTGACTGATGACGTCATCATTAACATATTTTATTCCCCATGGAGAGTTCTTTACAATGAGCCATGTCTCAATTTTTTCTGTTCAGGACTTTTGGAGATATGGAGGTGCAAAATTTTTCGGTTTTTCCAAGATGGCGGCCGAACCATGTGACCGATGACGTCATCATTTGGGCACAGTATATTAGAGGGCAAGACAAATACGTGTGCAAAGTTTGGTGATTCTACGCGCAACGGTGTAGACGTAGTGCTGCAAACAGACAAACAGACAAACAGACAAACAGACAAACAGACAAATGAAAAATCGGTCAGAGACCGAGGACTTGCCGGAATGTACTCTTTTATCGGCCATTTAAGACAAATATGGCGTCCGAACCACGTGATAGATGACGTCATCATTAACATATATTATTCCCCATGGAGAGTTCTTCACAAAGAGCCATGTCTCAACTTTTTCTATTCAGCACTTTTGGAGATATGGAGGTGCTACGTTTTTCGGTTTTTCCAAGATGGCAGCCGAACCACGTGACCTATGATGTCATCATTAACATATTTTATTCCCCATGGAGAGTTCTTTACAATGAGCCATGTCTCAATTTTTTCTATTCAGCACTTTCAGAGATATGGAGGTGCACAATTTTTCGGTTTTTCCAAGATGGCGGCCGAACCACGTGACATATGACGTCATCATTAACATATTTTATTCCCCATTGAGAGTTCTTTACAATGAGCCATGTCTCAATTTTTTCCATTCTGCACTTTTGGAGATATAGTGGTGCAAAGTTTTCCCATTTTTCCAAGATGGCGGCCGAACCACGTGACCGATGGCGTCATCATTAACATATTTTATTCCCCATGGAGAGTTCTTTACAATGAGCCATGTCTCAATTTTTTCTGTTCAGCACTTTTGGAGATTTTGTGGTGCAAAGTTTTGCCGTTTTTCCAAGATGGCGGCCGACCACGTGACTGATGACGTCATCATTAACATATTTTATTCCCCATGGAGAGTTCTTTACAATGAGCCATGTCTCAATTATTCTGTTCAGCACTTTTGGAGATATAGTGGTGCAAAGTTTTGCCGTTTTTCCAAGATGGCGGCCGACCACGTGACATATGACGTCATCATTAACATATTTTATTCCCCATGGAGAGTTCTTTCCAATGAGCCATGTCTCAATTTTTTCTGTTCAGCACTTTTGGAGATATAGTGGCGCAACGATTTGCCGTTTTTCCAAGATGGCGACCGAACCACGTGACTGATGACGTCATCATTTACATATTTTATTCCCCATGGAGAGTTCTTTACAATGAGCCATGTCTCAATTTTTTCTGTTCAGCACTTTTGGAGATATAGTGGTGCAAATTTTTGCCGTTTTTCCAAGATGGCGGCCGACCACGTGACATATGACGTCATCATTAACATATTTTATTCCCCATGGAGAGTTCTTTACAATGAGCCATGTCTCAATTTTTTCTGTTCAGTACTTTCGGAGATATAGAGGTGCAAATTTATTCGGTTTTTCCAAGATGGCGGCCGAACCACGTCACTGATGACGTCATCATTGAGGCACAGTATATTAGAGGGCAAGACCATTATGTGTGCAAAGTTTGGCGATTCTCCGTGCAACGGTGTAGACGCAGTGCTGCAAACAGACAAACAGACAGACAAACAGACAGACAAACAGACAGACAGACAAACAAACGAACAGATCAACATACTTGCCGGAAAATTTTTCCGGCAAGTAACAAACGAACAGATCAACATACTTGCCGGAATCTTTTCCGGCAAGTAATGAAAAATCGGTCAGAGACCGAGGACTTGCCGGAATGTACTTTTTTATCCGCCATTTAGGACAAATATGGCGGCCGAACCACGTGACCGATGACGTCATCATTAACATATTTTATTCCCCATGGAGAGTTCTTTACAATGAGGCATGTCTCAATTTTTTCTATTCAGCACTTTTGGACACATAGAGGTGCTAAGTTTTTCGGTTTTTCCAAGATGGCGGCCGAACCACGTGACATATGACGTCATCATTAACAAATTTTATTCCCCATGGAGAGTTCTTTACAATGAGCCATGTCTCAATTTTTTCTGTTCAGCACTTTTGGAGATATAGTGGTGCAAAGTTTTGCCGTTATTCCAAGATGGCGGCCGACCACGTGACATATGACATCATCATTAACATATTTTATTCCCCATGGAGAGTTCTTTACAATGAGCCATGTCTCAATTTTTTCTGTTCAGCACTTTTGGAGATTTCGTGGTGCAAAGTTTTGCCGTTTTTCCAAGATGGCGGCCGACCACGTGACTGATGACGTCATCATTAACATATTTTATTCCCCATGGAGAGTTCTTTACAATGAGCCATGTCTCAATTTTTTCTGTTCAGTACTTTCGGAGATATAGAGGTGCAAAATTTTTTCGGTTTTTCCAAGATGGCCGCCGAACCACGTGACTGATGACGTCATCATTAACATATTTTATTCCCCATGGACAGTTCTTTACAATGAGGCATGTCTCAATTTTCTCTATTCAGCACTTTCGGAGATATGGAGGTGCAAATTTTTTCCAAGATGGCGGCCGAACCACGTGACCGATGACGTCATCATTTGGGCACAGTATATTAGAGGGCAAGACAAATAAGTGTGCAAAGTTTGGCTATTCTACGTATAGAAAGATTCTACATATAGAAAGTTTTCGGGTTTTTCCAAGATGGCGGCCGAACCACGTGACCAATGACGTCATCATTAACATATTTTATTCCCCATCTAGAGTTCTTTACAATGAGCCATGTCTCAATTTTTTCTGTTCAGTACTTTCGGAGATATAGAAGTACAAAGTTTTTCGGTTTTTCCAAGATGGCGGCCGAACCACGTCACCGATGACGTCATCAATTGGGCACAGTCTATTCCAGGGCAAGACCAATATGTGTGCAAAGTTTGGCGATTCTACGTGCAACGGTGTAGACGCAGTGCTACAAACAGACAGACAGACAAACAGACAGACAAACAGATGAAAAATCGGTCAGAGACCGAGGACTTGCCGGAATGTACTCTTTTATCGGCCATTTAAGACAAATATGGCGTCCGAACCACGTGATAGATGACGTCATCATTAACATATATTATTCCCCATGGAGAGTTCTTTACAAAGAGCCATGTCTCAACTTTTTCTATTCAGCACTTTTGGAGATATGGAGGTGCTACGTTTTTCGGTTTTTCCAAGATGGCAGCCGAACCACGTGACCTATGATGTCATCATTAACATATTTTATTCCCCATGGAGAGTTCTTTACAATGAGCCATGTCTCAATTTTTTCTATTCAGCACTTTCAGAGATATGGAGGTGCACAATTTTTCGGTTTTTCCAAGATGGCGGCCGAACCACGTGACATATGACGTCATCATTAACATATTTTATTCCCCATTGAGAGTTCTTTACAATGAGCCATGTCGCAATTTTTTCCATTCTGCACTTTTGGAGATATAGTGGTGCAAAGTTTTCCCATTTTTCCAAGATGGCGGCCGAACCACGTGACCGATGGCGTCATCATTAACATATTTTATTCCCCATGGAGAGTTCTTTACAATGAGCCATGTCTCAATTTTTTCTGTTCAGCACTTTTGGAGATTTTGTGGTGCAAAGTTTTGCCGTTTTTCCAAGATGGCGGCCGACCACGTGACTGATGACGTCATCATTAACATATTTTATTCCCCATGGAGAGTTCTTTACAATGAGCCATGTCTCAATTATTTCTGTTCAGCACTTTTGGAGATATAGTGGTGCAAAGTTTTGCCGTTTTTCCAAGATGGCGGCCGACCACGTGACATATGATGGCATCATTAACATATTTTATTCCCCATGGAGAGTTCTTTCCAATGAGCCATGTCTCAATTTTTTCTGTTCAGCACTTTTGGAGATATAGTGGCGCAACGTTTTGCCGTTTTTCCAAGATGGCGACCGAACCACGTGACTGATGACGTCATCATTTACATATTTTATTCCCCATGGAGAGTTCTTTCCAATGAGCCATGTCTCAATTTTTTCTGTTCAGCACTTTTGGAGATATAGTGGCGCAACCTTTTTGCCGTTTTTCCAAGATGGCGACCGAACCACGTGACTGATGACGTCATCATTTACATATTTTATTCCGCATGGAGAGTTCTTTCCAATGAGCCATGTCTCAATTTTTTCTGTTCAGTACTTTCGGAGATATAGAGGTGCAAATTTATTCGGTTTTTCCAAGATGGCGGCCGAACCACGTCACCGATGACGTCATCATTGAGGCACAGTATATTAGAGGGCAAGACCATTATGTGTGCAAAGTTTGGCGATTCTCCGTGCAACGGTGTAGACGCAGTGCTGCAAACAGACAAACAGACAGACAAACAGACAGACAAACAGACAGACAGACAAACAAACGAACAGATCAACATACTTGCCGGAAAAAAATTTCCGGCAAGTAACAAACAGACAGACAGACAAACAAACGAACAGATCAACATACTTGCCGGAAAATTTTTCCGGCAAGTAATGAAAAATCGGTCAGAGACCGAGGACTTGCCGGAATGTACTTTTTTATTGGCCATTTAGGACAAATATGGCGGCCGAACCACGTGACTGATGACGTCATCATTAACATATTTTATTCCCCATGGAGAGTTTTTTACATTGAGCCACGTCCCAAGTTTTTCTATTCAGGACTTTCGGAGATATGGAGGTGTAACGTTTTCCGGTTTTTCCAAGATGGCGGCCGAACCACGTGACATATGACCTCATCATTAACATATTTTATTTCCCATGGAGAGTTCTTTACAATGAGCCATACCTCAATTTTTTCTGTTCAGGACTTTTGGAGATGTGGAGGTGCAGAGTTTTTCGGTTTTTCCAAGATGGCGGCCGACCACGTGACTGATGACGTCATCATTAACATATTTTATTCCCCATGGAGAGTTCTTTACAATGAGCCATGTCTCAATTTTTTCTGTTCAGCACTTTTGGAGATATAGTGGTGCACAGTTTTGCCGTTTTTCCAAGATGGCGGCCGACCACGTGACTGATGACGTCATCATTAACATGTTTTATTCCCCATGGAGAGGTCTTTACAATGAGCCATGTCTCAATTTTTTCTGTTCAGCACTTTTGGAGATATAGTGGAGCAAAGTTTTGCCGTTTTTCCAAGATGGCGGCCGACCACGTGACATATGACGTCATAATTAACATATTTTATTCCACATGGAGAGTTCTTTACAATGAGCCATGTCTCAATTTTTTCTGTTCAGCACTTTTGGAGATATAGTGGTGCAAAGTTTTGCCGTTTTTCCAAGATGGCGGCCGACCACGTGACATATGATGTCATCATTAACATACTTTATTCCCCATGGAGAGTTCTTTACAATGAGCCATGTCTCAATTTTTTCTGTTCAGCACTTTCGGAGATATGAAAGTGCAAATTTTTTCGGTTTTTCCAAGATGGCGGCCGAACCACGTGACTGATGACGTCATCATGAACATATTTTGTTCCCCATGGAGAGTTCTTTACAATGAGCCATGTCTCAATTTTTTCTATTCAGCACTTTTGGACACATAGAGGTGCTAAGTTTTTCGGTTTTTCCAAGATGGCGGCCGAACCACGTGACATATGACGTCATCATTAACAAATTTTATTCCCCATGGAGAGTTCTTTACAATGAGCCATGTCTCAATTTTTTCTGTTCAGCACTTTTGGAGATATAGTGGCGCAACGTTTTGCCGTTTTTCCAAGATGGCGACCGAACCACGTGACTGATGACGTCATCATTTACATATTTTATTCCCCATGGAGAGTTCTTTACAATGAGCCATGTCTCAATTTTTTCTGTTAAGTACTTTCGGAGATATAGAGGTGCAAAATTTTTCGGTTTTTCCAAGATGGCGGCCGAACCACGTCACCGATGACGTCATCAATTGGGCACAGTCTATTCCAGGGCAAGACCAATATGTGTGCAAAGTTTGGCGATTCTACGTGCAACGGTGTAGACGCAGTGCTGCAAACAGACAGACAGACAGACAGACAAACAGACAGATGAAAAATCGGTCAGAGACCGAGGACTTGCCGGAATGTACTTTTTTATCAGCCATTTAAGACAAATATGGTGGCCGAACCACGTGACCGATGACGTCATCATTAACATATATTATTCCCCATGGAGAGTTCTTTACAATGAGCCATGCCTCAATTTTTCTATTCAGGACTTTTGGAGATGTGGAGGTGCAGAGTTTTTCGGTTTTTCCAAGATGGCGGCCGAACCACGTGACCAATGACATCATCATTAACATATTGTATTCCCCATGGAGAGTTCTTTACAATGAGCCATGTCTCAATTTTTTCTGTTCAGCACTTTTGGAGATATAGTGGTGCAAAGTTTTGCCGTTTTTCCAAAATGGCGGCCGACCACGTGACATATGACGTCATCATTAACATATTTTATACCCCATGGAGAGTTCTTTACAATGAGCCATGTCTCAATTTTTTCTGTTCAGCACTTTTGGAGATATAGTGGCGCAACGTTTTGCCGTTTTTCCAAGATGGCGACCGAACCACGTGACTGAGACGTCATCATTTACATATTTTATTCCCCATGGAGAGTTCTTTACAATGAGCCATGTCTCAATTTTTTCTGTTCAGTACTTTCGGAGATATAGAGGTGCAAAGTTTTTCGGTTTTTCCAAGATGGCGGCCGAACCACGTCACCGATGACGTCATCAATTGGGCACAGTCTATTCCAGGGCAAGACCAATATGTGTGCAAAGTTTGGCGATTCTACGTGCAACGGTGTAGACGCAGTGCTGCAAACAGACAGACAGACAGACAAACAGACAAACAAACGAACAGATCAACATACTTGCCGGAAAATTTTTCCGGCAAGTAACGAACAGATCAACATACTTGCCGGAATCTTTTCCGGCAAGTAACAAACGAACAGATCAACATACTTGCCGGAAAATTTTTCCGGCAAGTAACAAACAGACAAACGAACAGATCAACATACTTGCCGGAAAAAATTTTCCGGCAAGTAATGAAAAATCGGTCAGAGACCGAGGACTTGCCGGAATTTACTTTTTTATCGGCCATTTAGGACAAATATGGCGGCTGAACCACCTGACCGATGACGTCATCATCAACATATTTTATTCCCCACGGAGAGTTCTTTACAATGAGCCATGTCTCAATTTTTTCTGTTCAGCACTTTTGGAGATAGAGGTGCAACGTTTTTCGGATTTTCCAAGATGGCGGACGAACCACGTGACCGATGACGTCATCATTAACATATTTTATTCCCCATGGAGAGTTCTTTCCAATGAGCCATGTCTCAATTTTTTCTGTTCAGCACCTTCGGAGATATGGAGGTGCAAAGTTTTTCGGATTTTCCAAGATGGCGGCAGAACCACGTGACATATGACGTCATCAGTAACATATTTTATTCCCCATGGAGAGTTCTTTACAATGAGCCATGTCTCAATTTTTTCTGTACAGTACTTTCGGAGATATAGAGGTGCCAAGTTTTTCGGTTTTTCCAAGATGGCGGCCGAACCACGTCACCGATGACGTCATCAATTGGGCACAGTCTATTCCAGGGCAAGACCAATATGTGTGCAAAGTTTGGCGATTCTCCGTGCAACGGTGTAGACGCAGTGCTGCAAACAGACAGACAAACAGACAAACAGACAGACAGACAAACAGACAAACAAACGAACAGATCAACATACTTGCCGGAAAAATTTTTCCGGCAAGTAACAAACAGACAGACAGACAAACAGACAAACAAACGAACAGATCAACATACTTGCCGGAAATTTTTCCGGCAAGTAACAAATGAAAAATCGGTCAGAGACCGAGGACTTGCCAGAATGTACTTTTTTATCGGCCATTTAGAACAAATATGGCGGCCGAACTACGTGATACATGACGTCATCATTAACATATTTTATTCCCCATGGAGAGTTCTTTACAATGAGCCATCTCTCAATTTTTTCCATTCTGCACTTTTGGAGATATAGTGGTGCAAAGTTTTCCCGTGTTTCCAAGATGGCGGCCGAACCACGTGACCAATGGCATCATCATTAACATATTTTATTCCCCATGGAGAGTTCTTTACAATGAGCCATGTCTCAATTTTTTCTATTCAGCACTTTCGGAGATATGGAGGTGCTAGGTTTTTCGGTTTTTCCAAGATGGCGGCCGAACCACGTGACCTATGACGTCATTATTAACATATTTTATTCCCCATGGAGAGTTCTTTACAATGAGCCATGCCTCAATTTTTTCTGTTCAGCACTTTTGGAGATTTCGTGGCGCAACGTTTTGCCGTTTTTCCAAGATGGCGGCCGACCACGTGACATATGACGTCATCATTAACATATTTTATTCCCCATGGAGAGTTCTTTACAATGAGCCATGTCTCAATTTTTTCTGTTCAGCACTTTTGGAGATATAGTGGCGCAACGTTTTGCCGTTTTTCCAAGATGGCGACCGAACCACGTGACTGATGACGTCATCATTTACATATTTTATTCCCCATGGAGAGTTCTTTACAATGAGCCATGTCTCAATTTTTTCTGTTCAGTACTTTCGGAGATATAGAGGTGCAAAGTTTTTCGGTTTTTCCAAGATGGCGGCCGAACCACGTCACCGATGACGTCATCAATTGGGCACAGTCTATTCCAGGGCAAGACCAATATGTGTGCAAAGTTTGGCGATTCTACGTGCAACGGTGTAGACGCAGTGCTGCAAACAGACAGACAGACAAACAGACAGACAGACAGACAGACAAACAAACGAACACATCAACATACTTGCTGGAAAATTTTTCCGGCAAGTAACAAACAGACAGACAAACAAACGAACAGATCAACATACTTGCCGGAATCTTTTCCGGCAAGTAACAAACAGACAGACAAACAGAAAAACAGACAAATGAAAAATCGGTCAGAGACCGAGGACTTGCCGGAATATACTTTTTTATTGGCCATTTAGGACAAATATGGCGGCCGAACCACATGGCCGATGACGTCATCATTAACATATTTTATTCCCCATGGAGAGTTCTTTACAATGAGCCATGTCTCAATTTTTTCTGTTCAGCACTTTTGGAGATATAGTGGTGCAAAGTTTTGCCGTTTTTCCAAGATGGCGGCCGAACCACGTGACTGATGAGGTCATCATTAACATATTTTATTGCCCATGGAGAGTTCTTTACAATGAGCCATGTCTCAATTTTTTCTATTCAGCACTTTCGGAGATATGGAGGTGCAAAGTTTTTCGGATTTTCCAAGATGGCGGCCGAATCACGTGACCGATGACGTCATCATTAACATATTGTATTCTCCATGGAGAGTTCTTTGCAATGAGCCATGTCTCAATTTTTTCTATTCAGTACATTCAGAGATATGGATGTGCAAATTTTTTCGGTTTTTCCAAGATGGCGGCCGACCACGTGACTGATGACGTCATCATTAACATATTTTATTCCCCATGTGGAGTTCTTTACAATGAGCCATGTCTCAATTTTTTCTGTTCAGCACTTTTGGCGATATAGTGGTGCAACGTTTTGCCGTTTTTCCAAGATGGCGGCCGACCACGTGACATATGACGTCATCATTAACATATTTTATTCCCCATGGAGAGTTCTTTACAATGAGCCATGTATCAATTTTTTCTGTTCAGCACTTTTGGAGATATCGTGGCGCAACTTTTTGCCGTTTTTCCAAGATGGCGACCGAACCACGTGACTGATGACGTCATCATTTACATATTTTATTCCGCATGGAGAGTTCTTTACAATGAGCCATGTCTCAATTTTTTCTGTTCAGCACTTTCGGAGATGTGGAGGTGCAGAGTTTTTCGGTTTTTCCAAGATGGCGGCCGAACCACGTGACCGATGACGTCATCAATTGGGCACAGTCTATTCCAGGGCAAGACCAATATGTGTGCAAAGTTTGGCGATTCTACGTGCAACGGTGTAGACGCAGTGCTGCAAACAGACAGACAGACAGACAGACAAACAGACAAACGAACAGATCAACATACTTGCCGGAAAAAATTTTCCGGCAAGTAATGAAAAATCGGTCAGAGACCGAGGACTTGCCGGAATGTACTCTTTTATCGGCCATTTAAGACAAATATGGCGTCCGAACCACGTGATAGATGACGTCATCATTAACATATACTAGGGCATGCCCGTACTATATCTATATCTAAAATTATATCCCCCCCCTCTATTTACATGAAATGGTTTGGTCCAAAGCGAACGGCTTGCGAGTGGTGACAATCCCCCCCCTCTATTTACATGCAATGGTTTGGTCCAAAGCGAACGGCTTCCGGAGTTTGGTAAAGAAATCGCCATCGCGTGCACAAACGCGCAGGAAAGCGAATGAAACGCAAATTCGTTTTTATTAGTTGTAAAACATAGTTTAACGCCAACATCGTTTGCAAACGTGAAATAAATGAATACGCTCTCAAATGTGCCATCCGAGGCAGAGTGTGCCCGCCACGTTCGGCACACGCGATCGTTCGCTGCTCTCTGATTGGTTGAATCGTTTTTTGGACATAGCTCGGTAAGTAATTGTCCGATTAATATGAAACCTTGAAAAGGCACATCCTCGGGTCCCCAGCAATATACCTGGCAAGTTAAAAGTATATCGGACCCGTGGTTGTCGAGAAACAGCGGTCACAGACAAACGTACAGACAGACAGAGATTACTGGAATTATAGATAGATTATTCCCCATGGAGAGTTCTTCACAAAGAGCCATGTCTCAACTTTTTCTATTCAGCACTTTTGGAGATATGGAGGTGCTACGTTTTTCGGTTTTTCCAAGATGGCAGCCGAACCACGTGACCTATGATGTCATCATTAACATATTTTATTCCCCATGGAGAGTTCTTTACAATGAGCCATGTCTCAATTTTTTCTATTCAGCACTTTCAGAGATATGGAGGTGCACAATTTTTCGGTTTTTCCAAGATGGCGGCCGAACCACGTGACATATGACGTCATCATTAACATATTTTATTCCCCATTGAGAGTTCTTTACAATGAGCCATGTCTCAATTTTTTCCATTCTGCACTTTTGGAGATATAGTGGTGCAAAGTTTTCCCATTTTTCCAAGATGGCGGCCGAACCACGTGACCGATGGCGTCATCATTAACATATTTTATTCCCCATGGAGAGTTCTTTACAATGAGCCATGTCTCAATTTTTTCTGTTCAGCACTTTTGGAGATTTTGTGGTGCAAAGTTTTGCCGTTTTTCCAAGATGGCGGCCGACCACGTGACTGATGACGTCATCATTAACATATTTTATTCCCCATGGAGAGTTCTTTACAATGAGCCATGTCTCAATTATTTCTGTTCAGCACTTTTGGAGATATAGTGGTGCAAAGTTTTGCCGTTTTTCCAAGATGGCGGCCGACCACGTGACATATGACGTCATCATTAACATATTTTATTCCCCATGGAGAGTTCTTTCCAATGAGCCATGTCTCAATTTTTTCTGTTCAGCACTTTTGGAGATATAGTGGCACAACGATTTGCCGTTTTTCCAAGATGGCGACCGAACCACGTGAATGATGACGTCATCATTTACATATTTTATTCCCCATGGAGAGTTCTTTACAATGAGCCATGTCTCAATTTTTTCTGTTCAGTACTTTCGGAGATATAGAGGTGCAAATTTATTCGGTTTTTCCAAGATGGCGGCCGAACCACGTCACCGATGACGTCATCATTGGGGCACAGTATATTAGAGGGCAAGACCATTATGTGTGCAAAGTTTGGCGATTCTCCGTGCAACGGTGTAGACGCAGTGCTGCAAACAGACAAAGAGACAGATGAAAAATCGGTCAGAGACCGAGGACTTGCCGGAATTTACTTTTTCATTGGGGATTTAGGACAAATATGGCGGCCGAACCACGTGACCGATGACGTCATCATTATCATATTTTATTCCCCATGGACATTTCTTTCCAATGAGCCATGTCTCAATTTTTTCTATTCAGCACTTTTGGAGATATGGAGATGCGAATTTTTTCGGTTTTTCCAAGATGGCGGCCGAACCACGTGACCTATGACGTCATCATTAACATATTATATTCCCCATGGACATTTCTTTCCAATGAGCCATGTCTCAATTTTTTCTGTTCAGCACTTTCGGAGATATAGAGGTGCAAAGCTTTTCCAAGATGGCGGCCGAACCACGTGACCGATGACGTCATCATTAACATATTTTATTCCACATGGAGAGTTCTTTACAATGAGCCATGTCTCAATTTTTTCTATTCAGCACTTTCGGAGATATGGAGGTGCAAAGTTTTTCGGTTTTTCCAAGATGGCGGCCGAACCACGTCACCGATGACGTCATCAATTGGGCACAGTCTATTCCAGGGCAAGACCAATATGTGTGCAAAGTTTGGCGATTCTACGTGCAACGGTGTAGACGCAGTGCTGCAAACAGACAGACAAACAGACAAACAGACAGACAAACAGACAGACAAATGAAAAATCGGTCAGAGACCGAGGACTTGCCGGAATTTACTTTTTTATCGGCCATTTAGGACAAATATGGCGGCTGAACCACCTGACCGATGACATCATCATTAACATATTTTATTCCCCACGGAGAGTTCTTTACAATGAGCCATGTCTCAATTTTTTCTGTTCAGCACCTTCGGAGATATGGAGGTGCAAAGTTTTTCGGATTTTCCAAGATGGCGGCAGAACCACGTGACTGATGACGTCATCATTAACATATTTTATTCCCCCTGGAGAGTTCTTTCCAATGAGCCATGTCTCAATTTTTTCTATTCAGCACTTTCGGAGATATGGAGGTGAAATTTTTTGCCGTTTTTCCAAGATGGCGGCCGACCACGTGACTGATGACGTCATCATTAACATATTTTATTCCCCATGGAGAGTTCTTTACAATGAGCCATGTCTCAATTTTTTCTGTTCAGCACTTTTGGAGATATAGTGGTGCAAAGTTTTGCCGTTTTTCCAAGATGGCGGCCGACCACGTGACATATGACGTCATCATTAACATATTTTATTCCCCATGAAGAGTTCTTTACAATGAGCCATGTCTCAATTTTTTCTGTTTAGCACTTTTGGAGATATAGTGGCGCAAAGTTTTGCCGTTTTTCCAAGATGGCCGCCGACCACGTGACTGATGACGTCATCATTAACATATTTTATTCCCCATGGAGAGTTCTTTACAATGAGCCATGTCTCAATTTTTTCTGTTCAGCACTTTTGGAGATATAGCGGTGCAAAGTTTTGCCGTTTTTCCAAGATGGCGGCCGACCACGTGACATATGACATCATCATTAACATATTTTATTCCGCATGGAGAGTTCTTTACAATGAGCCATGTCTCAATTTTTTCTGTTCAGCACTTTTGGAGATTTCGTGGTGCAAAGTTTTGCCGTTTTTCCAAGATGGCGGCCGACCACGTGACTGATGATGTCATCATTAACATATTTTATTCCCCATGGAGAGTTCTTTAAAATGAGCCATGTCTCAATTTTTTCTGTTCAGTACTTTCGGAGATATAGAAGTGCAAAGTTTTTCGGTTTTTCCAAGATGGCGGCTGAACCACGTCACCGATGACGTCATCAATTGGGCACAGTCTATTCCAGGGCAAGACCAATATGTGTGCAAAGTTTGGCGATTCTCCGTGCAACGGTGTAGACGCAGTGCTGCAAACAGACAGACAAACAGACAAACAGACAGACAAATGAAAAATCGGTCAGAGACCGAGGACTTGCCGGAGTGTACTTTTTTATCGGCCATTTAGAACAAATATGGCGGCTGAACCACGTGATAGATGATGTCATCATTAACATATTTTATTCCCCATGGAGAGTTCTTTACAATGAGCCATGTCTCAATTTTTTCTGCTCAGCACTTTTGGAGATATAGAGGTGCAAAGTTTTGCCGTTTTTCCAAGATGGCGGCCGAACCACGTGACATCTGACGTCATCATTAACATATTTTATTCCCCATGGACATTTCTTTCCAATGAGCCATGTCGCAATTTTTTCTGTTCAGCACTTTCGGAGATATAGAGGTGCAAAGCTTTTCCAAGATGGCGGCCGAACCACGTGACCTATGACGTCATCATTAACATATTTTATTTCCCATGGACATTTCTTTCCAATGAGCCATGTCTCAATTTTTTCTGTTCAGCACTTTCGGAGATATAGAGGTGCAAAGCTTTTCCAAGATGGCGGCCGAACCACGTGACCGATGACGTCATCATTAACATTTTTTATTCCACATGGAGAGTTCTTTACAATGAGCCATGCCTCCATTTTTTCTATTCAGGACTTTTGGAGATGTGGAGGTGCAGAGTTTTTCGGTTTTTCCAAGATGGCGGCTGAACCACGTGACCGATGACGTCATCATTAACATATTTTATTCCCCATGGAGGATTCTTTACAAAGAACCATGTCTCAATTTTTTCTATTCAGCACTTTTGGACACATAGAGGTGCTAAGTTTTTCGGTTTTTCCAAGATGGCGGCCGAACCACGTGACCGATGATATCATCATTAACATATTTTATTCCCCATGGAGAGTTCTTTACAATGAGCCATGTCTCAATTTTTTCTATTCAGCACTTTCGGAGATATGGAGGTGCAAAGTTTTTCGGTTTTTCCAAGATGGCGGCCGAACCACGTGACTGATGACGTCATCAGTAACATATTTTATTCCCCATGGAGAGATATTTACAATGAGCCATGTCTCAATTTTTTCTGTTCAGCACTTTCGGAGATATGGAGGTGTAAAGTTTTTCGGTTTTTCCAAGATGGCGGCCGAACCACGTGACCTATGACGTCATCATTAACATATTTTATGCCCCATGGACATTTCTTTCCAATGAGCCATGTCTCAATTTTTTCTGTTCAGCACTTTCGGAGATATAGAGGTGCAAAGCTTTTCCAAGATGGCGGCCGAACCACGTGACCGATGACGTCATCATTAACATTTTTTATTCCACATGGAGAGTTCTTTACAATGAGCCATGTCTCAATTTTTTCTATTCAGTACTTTCAGAGATATGGAGGTGCAAAGTTTTGCCGTTTTTCCAAGATGGCGGCCGAACCACGTGACATATGACATCATCATTAACATATTTTATTCCCCATGGGGAGTTCTTTACAATGAGCCATGTCTCAATTTTTTCTGTTCAGCACTTTTGGAGATTTCGTGGTGCAAAGTTTTGCCGTTTTTCCAAGATGGCAGCCCACCACGTGACCGGTGACGTCATCATTAACATATTTTATTCCCCATGGAGAGTTCATTACAATGAGCCGTGTCTCAATTTTTTCTATTCAGTACTTTCAGAGATATGGAGGTGCAAAGTTTTGCCGTTTTTCCAAGATGGCGGCCGACCACGTGACATATGACGTCATCATTAACCTATTTTATTCTGCATGGAGAGTTCTTTACAATGAGCCATGTCTCAATTTTTTCTGTTCAGCACTTTTGGAGATTTCGTGGTGCAAAGTTTTGCCGTTTTTCCAAGATGGCGGCCGACCACGTGACTGATGATGTCATCATTAACATATTTTATTCCCCATGGAGAGTTCTTTACAATGAGCCATGTCTCAATTTTTTCTGTTCAGCACTTTTGGAGATATAGTGGCGCAACGTTTTGCCGTTTTTCCAAGATGGCGACCGAACCACGTGACTGATGACGTCATCATTTACTTATTTCATTCCCCATGGAGAGTTCTTTACAATGAGCCATGTAGCAATTTTTTCTGTTCAGTACTTTCGGAGATATAGAGGTGCAATTTTTTTTCGGTTTTTCCAAGATGGCCGCCGAACCACGTGACTGATGACGTCATCATTAACATATTTTATTCCCCATGGACAGTTCTTTACAATGAGCCATGTCTCAATTTTTTCTATTCAGCACTTTCGGAGATATGGAGGTGCAAATTTTTTCAAAGATGGCGGCCGAACCACGTGACCGATGACGTCATCATTTGGGCACAGTATATTAGAGGGCAAGCCAAATAAGTGTGCAAAGTTTGGCTATTCTACGTATAGAAAGATTCTACATATAGAAAGTTTTGCGGTTTTTCCAAGATGGCGGCCGAACCACGTGACCAATGACGTCATCATTAACATATTTTATTCCCCATCTAGAGTTCTTTACAATGAGCCATGTCTCAATTTTTTCTGTTCAGTACTTTCGGAGATATAGAAGTGCAAAGTTTTTCGGTTTTTCCAAGATGGCGGCCGAACCACGTCACCGATGACGTCATCAATTGGGCACAGTCTATTCCAGGGCAAGACCAATATGTGTGCAAAGTTTGGCGATTCTCCGTGCAACGGTGTAGACGCAGTGCTGCAAACAGACAGACAAACAGACAGACAAACAGACAAACAGACAAACAGACAAACAAACGAACAGATCAACATACTTGCCGGAAAATTTTTCCGGCAAGTAACAAACGAACAGATCAACATACTTGCCGGAAAATTTTTCCGGCAAGTAATGAAAAATCGGTCAGAGACCGAGGACTTGCCGGAATTTACTTTTTTATCGGCCATTTAGGACAAATATGGCGGCTGAACCACCTGACCGATGACATCATCATTAACATATTTTATTCCCCACGGAGAGTTCTTTACAATGAGCCATGTCTCAATTTTTTCTGTTCAGCACTTTTGGAGATAGAGGTGCAACGTTTTTCGGATTTTCCAAGATGGCGGCCGAACCACGTGACCGATGACGACATCATTAACATATTTTATTCCCCCTGGAGAGTTCTTTCCAATGAGCCATGTCTCAATTTTTTCTGTTCAGCACTTTTGGAGATAGAGGTGCAACGTTTTTCGGATTTTCCAAGATGGCGGCCGAACCACGTGACCGATGACGTCATCATTAACATATTTTATTCCCCCTGGAGAGTTCTTTCCAATGAGCCATGTCTCAATTTTTTCTATTCAGCACTTTCGGAGATATGGAGGTGAATTTTTTTCCCGTTTTTCCAAGATGGCGGCCGCACCACGTGACCGATGACGTCATCATTAACATATTTTATTCCACATGGAGAGTTCTTGACAATGAGCCATGTCTCAATTTTTTCTATTCAGCACTTTCGGAGATATGGAGGTGCTAGGTTTTTCGGTTTTTCCAAGATGGCGGCCGAACCACGTGACATATGACGTCATCATTAACATATTTTATTCCCCATTGAGAGTTCTTTACAATGAGCCATGTCTCAATTTTTTCTGTTCAGCACATTTGGAGATATAGTGGTGCACAGTTTTGCTGTTTTACCAAGATGGCGGCCGACCACGTGACTGATGACGTCATCATTAACATATTTTATTCCCCATGGAGAGTTCTTTACAATGAGCCATGTCTCAATTTTTTCTGTTCAGCACATTTGGAGATATAGTGGTGCAAAGTTTTGCCGTTTTTCCAAGATGGCGGCCGACCACGTGACTGATGATGTCATCATTAACATATTTTATTCCCCATGGAGAGTTCTTTACAATGAGCCATGTCTCAATTTTTTCTGTTCAGTACTTTCGGAGATATAGAAGTGCAAAGTTTTTCGGTTTTTCCAAGATGGCGGCCGAACCACGTCACCGATGACGTCATCAATTGGGCACAGTCTATTCCAGGGCAAGACCAATATGTGTGCAAAGTTTGGCGATTCTCCGTGCAACGGTGTAGACGCAGTGCTGCAAACAGACAGACAAACAGACAAACAGACAGACAAACAGACAGATGAAAAATCGGTCAGAGACCGAGGACTTGCCGGAATGTACTTTTTTATCGGCCATTTAGGACAAATATGGCGGCCGAAACACGTGATAGATGATGTCATCATTAACTTATTTTATTCCCCATGGAGAGTTCTTTTCAATGAGCCATGTCTCAATTTTTTCTATTCAGCACTTTCAGAGATATGGAGGTGCAATTTTTTTCCAAGATGGCGGCCGAACCACGTGACATATGACGTCATCATTAACATATTTTATTCCCCATGGAGAGTTCTTTCCAATGAGCCATGTCTCAATTTTTTCTGTTCAGCACTTTTGGAGATATAGTGGTGCAAAGTTTTGCCGTTTTTCCAAGATGGCGGCCGACCACGTGACATATGACGTCATCATTAACATATTTTATTCCCCATGGAGTTCTTTACAATGAGCCATGTCTCAATTTTTTCTGTTCAGTACTTTCGGAGATATAGAGGTGCAAAGTTTTTCGGTTTTTCCAAGATGGCGGCCGAACCACGTCACCGATGACGTCATCAATTGGGCACAGTCTATTCCAGGGCAACACCAATATGTGTGCAAAGTTTGGCAATTCTACGTGCAACGGTGTAGACGCAGTGCTGCAAACAGACAGACAAACAGACAGATGAAAAATCGGTCAGAGACCGAGGACTTGCCGGCATGTACTTTTTTATCGGCCATTTAGGACAAATATGGCAGCCGAACCACGTGACCGATGACGTCATCATTAACATATTTTATTCCCCATGGAGAGTTCTTTACAATGAGCCATGCCTCAATTTTTTCTATTCAGGACTTTTGGAGATGTGGAGGTGCAGAGTTTTTCGGTTTTTCCAAGATGGCGACCGAACCACGTGACCAATGACATCATCATTAACATATTTTATTCCCCATGGAGAGTTCCTTACAATGAGCCATGTCTCAATTTTTTCTATTCAGCACTTTCGGAGATATGGAGGTGCTAGGTTTTTCGGTTTTTCCAAGATGGCGGCCGACCACGTGACTGATGACGTCATCATTAACATATTTTATTCCCCATGGAGAGTTCTTTAGAATGAGCCATGTCTCAATTTTTTCTGTTCAGCACTTTTGGAGATATTGTGGTGCAAAGTTTTGCCGTTTTTCCAAGATGGCGGCCGACCACGTGACCGATGGCATCATCATTACCATATTTTATTCCCCATGGAGAGTTCTTTACAATGAGCCATGTCTCAATTTTTTCTATTCAGCACATTCAGAGATATGGAGGTGCAAAATTTTTCGGTTTTTCCAAGACGGCGGCCGAACCACCTGACATATGACGTCATCATTAACAAATTTTCTTCCCCATGGAGAGTTCTTTACAATGAGCCATGTCTCAATTTTTTCTGTTCAGCACTTTTGGAGATTTCGTGGTGCAAAGTTTTGCCGTTTTTCCAAGATGGCGGCCGACCACGTGACTAATGATGTCATCATTAACATATTTTATTCCCCATCGAGAGTTCTTTACAATGAGCCATGTCTCAATTTTTTCTGTTCAGCACTTTTGGAGATTTCGTGGTGCAAAGTTTTGCCGTTTTTCCAAGATGGCGGCCGACCACGTGACTGATGATGTCATCATTAACATATTTTATTCCCCATGGAGAGTTCTTTACAATGAGCCATGTCTCAATTTTTTCTGTTCAGCACTTTCGGAGATATAGAAGTGCAAAGTTTTTCGGTTTTTCCAAGATGGCGGCCGAACCACGTCACCGATGACGTCATCAATTGGGCACAGTCTATTCCAGGGCAAGACCAATATGTGTGCAAAGTTTGGCGATTCTACGTGCAACGGTGTAGACACAGTGCTGCAAACAGACAGACAAACAGACAGACAAACAGACAAACAGACAGACAAACAAACGAACAGATCAACATACTTGCCGGAATCTTTTCCGGCAAGTAACAAACAGACAAACAAACGAACAGATCAACATACTTGCCGGAATCTTTTCCGGCAAGTAACAAACGAACAGATCAACATACTTGCCGGAATCTTTTCCGGCAAGTAACAAACAGACAGACAAACAGAAAAACAGACAAATGAAAAATCGGTCAGAGACCGAGGACTTGCCGGAATATACTTTTTTATCGGCCATTTAGGACAAATATGGCGGCTGAACCACCTGACCGATGACGTCATCATTAACATATTTTATTCCCCACGGAGAGTTCTTTACAATGAGCCATGTCTCAATTTTTTCTGTTCAGCACTTTTGGAGATAGAGGTGCAACGTTTTTCGGATTTTCCAAGATGGCGGCCGAACCACGTGACCGATGACGTCATCATTAACATATTTTATTCCCCATGGAGAGTTCTTTCCAATGAGCCATGTCTCAATTTTTTCTGTTCAGCACCTTCGGAGATATGGAGGTGTAAAGTTTTTCGGATTTTCCAAGATGGCGGCAGAACCACGTGACATATGACGTCATCAGTAACATATTTTATTCCCCATGGAGAGTTCTTTACAATGAGCCATGTCTCAATTTTTTCTGTACAGTACTTTCGGAGATATAGAGGTGCCAAGTTTTTCGGTTTTTCCAAGATGGCGGCCGAACCACGTCACCGATGACGTCATCAATTGGGCACAGTCTATTCCAGGGCAAGACCAATATGTGTGCAAAGTTTGGCGATTCTCCGTGCAACGGTGTAGACGCAGTGCTGCAAACAGACAGACAAACAGACAGACAGACAAACAAACGAACAGATCAACATACTTGCCGGAAAATTTTTCCGGCAAGTAACGAACAGATCAACATACTTGCCGGAAAATTTTTTCCAGCAAGTAATGAAAAATCGGTCAGACCGAGGACTTGCTGGAATTTACTTTTTTATCGGCCATTTAGGACAAATATGGCGGCCGAACCACGTGACCGATGATGTCATCATGAACATATTTTATTCCCCATGGAGAGTTCTTTACAATGAGTCACGTCTCAATTTTTTCTATTCAGCACTTTGGGAGATATGGAGGTGGTAGGTTTTTCGGTTTTTCCAAGATGGCGGCCGAACTACGTAACTCATGACGTCATCATTAACATATTTTATTCCCCATCAAGAGTTCTTTACAATGAGCCATGTCTCAATTTTTTCTATTCAGTACTTTCAGAGATATGGAGGTGCAAAGTTTTTAGGTTTTTCCAAGATGGCGGCCGAACCACGTGACTGATGACGTCATCATTAACATATTTTATTCCCCATGGAGAGTTCTTTACAATGAGCCATGTCTCAATTTTTTCTGTTCAGCACTTTCGGAGATATAGAGTTGCAAACTTTTTCCAAGATGGCGGCCGAACCACGTGACCAATGACGTCATCACTATCATTTTATTCCCCATGGAGAGTTCTTTACAATGAGCTCAATTTTTTCTGTTCAGCACTTTTGGAGATATAGTGGTGCAAAATTTTGCCATTTTCCAAGATGGCGGCCGAACCACGTGACTGATGACGTCATCATTAACATATTTTATTACCCATGGAGAGTTCTTTACAATGAGCCATGTCTCAATTTTTTCTGTTCAGTACTTTCGGAGATATAGAAGTGCAAAGTTTTTCGGTTTTTCCAAGATGGCGGCCGAACCACGTCACCGATGACGTCATCAATTGGGCACAGTCTATTCCAGGGCAAGACCAATATGTGTGCAAAGTTTGGCGATTCTCCGTGCAACGGTGTAGACGCAGTGCTGCAAACAGACAGACAAACAGACAAACAGACAGACAAACAGACAGATGAAAAATCGGTCAGAGACCGAGGACTTGCCGGAATGTACTTTTTTATCGGCCATTTAGGACAAATATGGCGGCCGAAACACGTGATAGATGATGTCATCATTAACTTATTTTATTCCCCATGGAGAGTTCTTTTCAATGAGCCATGTCTCAATTTTTTCTATTCAGCACTTTCAGAGATATGGAGGTGCAATTTTTTTCCAAGATGGCGGCCGAACCACGTGACATATGACGTCATCATTAACATATTTTATTCCCCATGGAGAGTTCTTTCCAATGAGCCATGTCTCAATTTTTTCTGTTCAGCACTTTTGGAGATATAGTGGTGCAAAGTTTTGCCGTTTTTCCAAGATGGCGGCCGACCACGTGACATATGACGTCATCATTAACATATTTTATTCCCCATGGAGTTCTTTACAATGAGCCATGTCTCAATTTTTTCTGTTCAGTACTTTCGGAGATATAGAGGTGCAAAGTTTTTCGGTTTTTCCAAGATGGCGGCCGAACCACGTCACCGATGACGTCATCAATTGGGCACAGTCTATTCCAGGGCAACACCAATATGTGTGCAAAGTTTGGCAATTCTACGTGCAACGGTGTAGACGCAGTGCTGCAAACAGACAGACAAACAGACAGATGAAAAATCGGTCAGAGACCGAGGACTTGCCGGCATGTACTTTTTTATCGGCCATTTAGGACAAATATGGCAGCCGAACCACGTGACCGATGACGTCATCATTAACATATTTTATTCCCCATGGAGAGTTCTTTACAATGAGCCATGCCTCAATTTTTTCTATTCAGGACTTTTGGAGATGTGGAGGTGCAGAGTTTTTCGGTTTTTCCAAGATGGCGACCGAACCACGTGACCAATGACATCATCATTAACATATTTTATTCCCCATGGAGAGTTCCTTACAATGAGCCATGTCTCAATTTTTTCTATTCAGCACTTTCGGAGATATGGAGGTGCTAGGTTTTTCGGTTTTTCCAAGATGGCGGCCGACCACGTGACTGATGACGTCATCATTAACATATTTTATTCCCCATGGAGAGTTCTTTAGAATGAGCCATGTCTCAATTTTTTCTGTTCAGCACTTTTGGAGATATTGTGGTGCAAAGTTTTGCCGTTTTTCCAAGATGGCGGCCGACCACGTGACCGATGGCATCATCATTACCATATTTTATTCCCCATGGAGAGTTCTTTACAATGAGCCATGTCTCAATTTTTTCTATTCAGCACATTCAGAGATATGGAGGTGCAAAATTTTTCGGTTTTTCCAAGACGGCGGCCGAACCACCTGACATATGACGTCATCATTAACAAATTTTCTTCCCCATGGAGAGTTCTTTACAATGAGCCATGTCTCAATTTTTTCTGTTCAGCACTTTTGGAGATTTCGTGGTGCAAAGTTTTGCCGTTTTTCCAAGATGGCGGCCGACCACGTGACTAATGATGTCATCATTAACATATTTTATTCCCCATCGAGAGTTCTTTACAATGAGCCATGTCTCAATTTTTTCTGTTCAGCACTTTTGGAGATTTCGTGGTGCAAAGTTTTGCCGTTTTTCCAAGATGGCGGCCGACCACGTGACTGATGATGTCATCATTAACATATTTTATTCCCCATGGAGAGTTCTTTACAATGAGCCATGTCTCAATTTTTTCTGTTCAGCACTTTCGGAGATATAGAAGTGCAAAGTTTTTCGGTTTTTCCAAGATGGCGGCCGAACCACGTCACCGATGACGTCATCAATTGGGCACAGTCTATTCCAGGGCAAGACCAATATGTGTGCAAAGTTTGGCGATTCTACGTGCAACGGTGTAGACACAGTGCTGCAAACAGACAGACAAACAGACAGACAAACAGACAAACAGACAGACAAACAAACGAACAGATCAACATACTTGCCGGAATCTTTTCCGGCAAGTAACAAACAGACAAACAAACGAACAGATCAACATACTTGCCGGAATCTTTTCCGGCAAGTAACAAACGAACAGATCAACATACTTGCCGGAATCTTTTCCGGCAAGTAACAAACAGACAGACAAACAGAAAAACAGACAAATGAAAAATCGGTCAGAGACCGAGGACTTGCCGGAATATACTTTTTTATCGGCCATTTAGGACAAATATGGCGGCTGAACCACCTGACCGATGACGTCATCATTAACATATTTTATTCCCCACGGAGAGTTCTTTACAATGAGCCATGTCTCAATTTTTTCTGTTCAGCACTTTTGGAGATAGAGGTGCAACGTTTTTCGGATTTTCCAAGATGGCGGCCGAACCACGTGACCGATGACGTCATCATTAACATATTTTATTCCCCATGGAGAGTTCTTTCCAATGAGCCATGTCTCAATTTTTTCTGTTCAGCACCTTCGGAGATATGGAGGTGTAAAGTTTTTCGGATTTTCCAAGATGGCGGCAGAACCACGTGACATATGACGTCATCAGTAACATATTTTATTCCCCATGGAGAGTTCTTTACAATGAGCCATGTCTCAATTTTTTCTGTACAGTACTTTCGGAGATATAGAGGTGCCAAGTTTTTCGGTTTTTCCAAGATGGCGGCCGAACCACGTCACCGATGACGTCATCAATTGGGCACAGTCTATTCCAGGGCAAGACCAATATGTGTGCAAAGTTTGGCGATTCTCCGTGCAACGGTGTAGACGCAGTGCTGCAAACAGACAGACAAACAGACAGACAGACAAACAAACGAACAGATCAACATACTTGCCGGAAAATTTTTCCGGCAAGTAACGAACAGATCAACATACTTGCCGGAAAATTTTTTCCAGCAAGTAATGAAAAATCGGTCAGACCGAGGACTTGCCGGAATTTACTTTTTTATCGGCCATTTAGGACAAATATGGCGGCCGAACCACGTGACCGATGATGTCATCATGAACATATTTTATTCCCCATGGAGAGTTCTTTACAATGAGTCACGTCTCAATTTTTTCTATTCAGCACTTTGGGAGATATGGAGGTGGTAGGTTTTTCGGTTTTTCCAAGATGGCGGCCGAACTACGTAACTCATGACGTCATCATTAACATATTTTATTCCCCATCAAGAGTTCTTTACAATGAGCCATGTCTCAATTTTTTCTATTCAGTACTTTCAGAGATATGGAGGTGCAAAGTTTTTAGGTTTTTCCAAGATGGCGGCCGAACCACGTGACTGATGACGTCATCATTAACATATTTTATTCCCCATGGAGAGTTCTTTACAATGAGCCATGTCTCAATTTTTTCTGTTCAGCACTTTCGGAGATATAGAGTTGCAAACTTTTTCCAAGATGGCGGCCGAACCACGTGACCAATGACGTCATCACTATCATTTTATTCCCCATGGAGAGTTCTTTACAATGAGCTCAATTTTTTCTGTTCAGCACTTTTGGAGATATAGTGGTGCAAAATTTTGCCATTTTCCAAGATGGCGGCCGAACCACGTGACTGATGACGTCATCATTAACATATTTTATTACCCATGGAGAGTTCTTTACAATGAGCCATGTCTCAATTTTTTCTGTTCAGCACTTTTGGAGATATAGCGGTGCAAAGTTTTGCCGTTTTTCCAAGATGGCGGCCGACCACGTGACATATGACATCATCATTAACGTATTTTATTCCGCATGGCGAGTTCTTTACAATGAGCCATGTCTCAATTTTTTCTGTTCAGCACTTTTGGAGATTTCGTGGTGCAAAGTTTTGCCGTTTTTCCAAGATGGCGGCCGACCACGTGACTGATGATGTCATCATTAACATATTTTATTCCCCATGGAGAGTTCTTTACAATGAGCCATGTCTCAATTTTTTCTGTTCAGTACTTTCGGAGATATAGAAGTGCAAAGTTTTTTGGTTTTTCCAAGATGGCGGCCGAACCACGTCACCGATGACGTCATCAATTGGGCACAGTCTATTCCAGGGCAAGACCAATATGTGTGCAAAGTTTGGCGATTCTCCGTGCAACGGTGTAGACGCAGTGCTGCAAACAGACAGACAAACAGACAGACAGACAAACAGACAGACAAACAGACAGACAAACAAACGAACAGATCAACATACTTGCCGGAATCTTTTCCGGCAAGTAATGAAAAATCGGTCAGAGACCGAGGACTTGCCGGAATTTACTTTTTTATCGGCCATTTAGGACAAATATGGCGGCTGAACCACGTGACCGGTGACGTCATCATTAACATATTTTATTCCCCATGGAGAGTTCTTTACAATGAGTCATGTCTCAATTTTTTCTATTCAGCACTTTCGGAGATATGGAGGTGCTAGGTTTTTCCAAGATGGCGGCTAAACCACGTGACCGATGACGTCATTATTAACATGTTTTATTCCCCATGGAGAGTTCTTTACAATGAGCTATGTCTCAATTTTTTCTATTCAGCACTTTCGGAGATATGGAGGTGCTAGGTTTTTCCAAGATGGCGGCTAAACCACGTGACCGATGACGTAATCAATTGGGCACAGTCTATTCCAGGGCAAGACCAATATGTGTGCAAAGTTTGGCGATTCTACGTGCAACGGTGTAGACGCAGTGCTGCAAACAGACAGACAGACAGACAAACAGACAGACAAACAAACGAACAGATCAACATACTTGCCGGAATCTTTTCCGGCAAGTAATGAAAAATCGGTCAGAGACCGAGGACTTGCCGGAATGTACTTTTTTATCAGCCATTTAGAACAAATATGGCGGCTGAACCACGTGATAGATGACGTCATCATTAACATATTTTATTCCCCATGGAGAGTTCTTTACAATGAGCCATGTCTCAATTTTTTCTGTTCAGCACTTTCGGAGATATGGAGGTGTAAAGTTTTTCGGTTTTTCCAAGATGGCGGCCGAACCACGTGACTGATGATGTCATCATTAACATATTTTATTCCCCATGGAGAGTTCCTTACAATGAGCCATGTCTCAATTTTTTCTGTTCAGCACCTTCGGAGATATGGAGGTGTAAAGTTTTTCGGATTTTCCAAGATGGCGGCAGAACCACGTGACATATGACGTCATCAGTAACATATTTTATTCCCCATGGAGAGTTCTTTACAATGAGCCATGTCTCAATTTTTTCTGTACAGTACTTTCGGAGATATAGAGGTGCCAAGTTTTTCGGTTTTTCCAAGATGGCGGCCGAACCACGTCACCGATGACGTCATCAATTGGGCACAGTCTATTCCAGGGCAAGACCAATATGTGTGCAAAGTTTGGCGATTCTCCGTGCAACGGTGTAGACGCAGTGCTGCAAACAGACAGACAAACATACAGACAGACAAACAAACGAACAGATCAACATACTTGCCGGAAAATTTTTCCGGCAAGTAACGAACAGATCAACATACTTGCCGGAAAATTTTTTCCAGCAAGTAATGAAAAATCGGTCAGACCGAGGACTTGCCGGAATTTACTTTTTTATCGGCCATTTAGGACAAATATGGCGGCCGAACCACGTGACCGATGATGTCATCATGAACATATTTTATTCCCCATGGAGAGTTCTTTACAATGAGTCACGTCTCAATTTTTTCTATTCAGCACTTTGGGAGATATGGAGGTGGTAGGTTTTTCGGTTTTTCCAAGATGGCGGCCGAACTACGTAACTCATGACGTCATCATTAACATATTTTATTCCCCATCAAGAGTTCTTTACAATGAGCCATGTCTCAATTTTTTCTATTCAGTACTTTCAGAGATATGGAGGTGCAAAGTTTTTAGGTTTTTCCAAGATGGCGGCCGAACCACGTGACTGATGACGTCATCATTAACATATTTTATTCCCCATGGAGAGTTCTTTACAATGAGCCATGTCTCAATTTTTTCTGTTCAGCACTTTCGGAGATATAGAGTTGCAAACTTTTTCCAAGATGGCGGCCGAACCACGTGACCAATGACGTCATCACTATCATTTTATTCCCCATGGAGAGTTCTTTACAATGAGCTCAATTTTTTCTGTTCAGCACTTTTGGAGATATAGTGGTGCAAAATTTTGCCATTTTCCAAGATGGCGGCCGAACCACGTGACTGATGACGTCATCATTAACATATTTTATTACCCATGGAGAGTTCTTTACAATGAGCCATGTCTCAATTTTTTCTGTTCAGCACTTTTGGAGATATAGCGGTGCAAAGTTTTGCCGTTTTTCCAAGATGGCGGCCGACCACGTGACATATGACATCATCATTAACATATTTTATTCCGCATGGCGAGTTCTTTACAATGAGCCATGTCTCAATTTTTTCTGTTCAGCACTTTTGGAGATTTCGTGGTGCAAAGTTTTGCCGTTTTTCCAAGATGGCGGCCGACCACGTGACTGATGATGTCATCATTAACATATTTTATTCCCCATGGAGAGTTCTTTACAATGAGCCATGTCTCAATTTTTTCTGTTCAGTACTTTCGGAGATATAGAAGTGCAAAGTTTTTTGGTTTTTCCAAGATGGCGGCCGAACCACGTCACTGATGACGTCATCAATTGGGCACAGTCTATTCCAGGGCAAGACCAATATGTGTGCAAAGTTTGGCGATTCTCCGTGCAACGGTGTAGACGCAGTGCTGCAAACAGACAGACAAACAGACAGACAGACAAACAGACAGACAAACAGACAGACAAACAAACGAACAGATCAACATACTTGCCGGAATCTTTTCCGGCAAGTAATGAAAAATCGGTCAGAGACCGAGGACTTGCCGGAATTTACTTTTTTATCGGCCATTTAGGACAAATATGGCGGCTGAACCACGTGACCGGTGACGTCATCATTAACATATTTTATTCCCCATGGAGAGTTCTTTACAATGAGTCATGTCTCAATTTTTTCTATTCAGCACTTTCGGAGATATGGAGGTGCTAGGTTTTTCCAAGATGGCGGCTAAACCACGTGACCGATGACGTCATTATTAACATGTTTTATTCCCCATGGAGAGTTCTTTACAATGAGCTATGTCTCAATTTTTTCTATTCAGCACTTTCGGAGATATGGAGGTGCTAGGTTTTTCCAAGATGGCGGCTAAACCACGTGACCGATGACGTAATCAATTGGGCACAGTCTATTCCAGGGCAAGACCAATATGTGTGCAAAGTTTGGCGATTCTACGTGCAACGGTGTAGACGCAGTGCTGCAAACAGACAGACAGACAGACAAACAGACAGACAAACAAACGAACAGATCAACATACTTGCCGGAATCTTTTCCGGCAAGTAATGAAAAATCGGTCAGAGACCGAGGACTTGCCGGAATGTACTTTTTTATCAGCCATTTAGAACAAATATGGCGGCTGAACCACGTGATAGATGACGTCATCATTAACATATTTTATTCCCCATGGAGAGTTCTTTACAATGAGCCATGTCTCAATTTTTTCTGTTCAGCACTTTCGGAGATATGGAGGTGTAAAGTTTTTCGGTTTTTCCAAGATGGCGGCCGAACCACGTGACTGATGATGTCATCATTAACATATTTTATTCCACATGGAGAGTTCTTTACAATGATCCATGTCTCTATTTTTTCTGTTCAGCACTTTCGGAGATATGGAGGTGCAAAGTTTTTCGGTTTTTCCAAGATGGCGGCCGAACCACCTGACCGATGACGTCATCATTAGCATATTTTATTCCCCATGGAGAGTTCTTTACAATGAGCCATGTCTCAATTTTTTCCATTCTGCACTTTTGGAGATATAGTGGTGCAAAGTTTTTGCCGTTTTTCCAAGATGGCGGCCGAACCACGTGACATATGACGTCATCATTAACAAATTTTATTCCCCATGGAGAGTTCTTTACAATGAGCCATGTCTCAATTTTTTCTGTTCAGCACTTTTGGAGATATAGTGGTGCAAAGTTTTGCCGTTTTTCCAAGATGGTGGCCGACCACGTGACATATGACATCATCATTAACATATTTTAGTCCCCATGGAGAGTTCTTTCCAATGAGCCATGTCTCACTTTTTTCTGTTCAGCACTTTTGGAGCTATAGTGGTGCAAATTTTGCCGTTTTTCCAAGATGGCGGCCGACCACGTGACATATGACGTCATCAGTAACATATTTTATTCCCCATGGAGAGTTCTTTACAATGAGCCATGTCTCAATTTTTTCTGTACAGTACTTTCGGAGATATAGAGGTGCCAATTTTTTCGGTTTTTCCAAGATGGCGGCCGAACCACGTCACCGATGACGTCATCAATTGGGCACAGTCTATTCCAGGGCAAGACCAATATGTGTGCAAAGTTTGGCGATTCTCCGTGCAACGGTGTAGACACAGTGCTGCAAACAGACAGACAGACAGACAGACAAACAGACAAACAGACAAACGAACAGATCTTGTTGATTGATCAACATACTTGCCGGAAATTTTTTTCCAGCAAGTAATGAAAAATCGGTCAGACCGAGGACTTGCCGGAATTTACTTTTTTATCGGCCATTTAGGACAAATATGGCGGCCGAACCACGTGACCGATGATGTCATCATGAACATATTTTATTCCCCATGGAGAGTTCTTTACAATGAGTCACGTCTCAATTTTTTCTATTCAGCACTTTGGGAGATATGGAGGTGGTAGGTTTTTCGGTTTTTCCAAGATGGCGGCCGAACTACGTAACTGATGACGTCATCATTAACATATTTTATTCCCCATCAAGAGTTCTTTACAATGAGCCATGTCTCAATTTTTTCTATTCAGTACTTTCAGAGATATGGAGGTGCAAAGTTTTTAGGTTTTTCCAAGATGGCGGCCGAACCACGTGACTGATGACGTCATCATTAACATATTTTATTCCCCATGGAGAGTTCTTTACAATGAGCCATGTCTCAATTTTTTCTGTTCAGCACTTTCGGAGATATAGAGTTGCAAACTTTTTCCAAGATGGCGGCCGAACCACGTGACCAATGACGTCATCACTAACATTTTATTCCCCATGGAGAGTTCTTTACAATGAGCTCAATTTTTTCTGTTCAGCACTTTTGGAGATATAGTGGTGCAAAATTTTGCCATTTTCCAAGATGGCGGCCGAACCACGTGACTGATGACGTCATCATTAACATATTTTATTACCCATGGAGAGTTCTTTACAATGAGCCATGTCTCAATTTTTTCTGTTCAGCACTTTTGGAGATATAGCGGTGCAAAGTTTTGCCGTTTTTCCAAGATGGCGGCCGACCACGTGACATATGACATCATCATTAACATATTTTATTCCGCATGGCGAGTTCTTTACAATGAGCCATGTCTCAATTTTTTCTGTTCAGCACTTTTGGAGATTTCGTGGTGCAAAGTTTTGCCGTTTTTCCAAGATGGCGGCCGACCACGTGACTGATGATGTCATCATTAACATATTTTATTCCCCATGGAGAGTTCTTTACAATGAGCCATGTCTCAATTTTTTCTGTTCAGTACTTTCGGAGATATAGAAGTGCAAAGTTTTTTGGTTTTTCCAAGATGGCGGCCGAACCACGTCACCGATGACGTCATCAATTGGGCACAGTCTATTCCAGGGCAAGACCAATATGTGTGCAAAGTTTGGCGATTCTCCGTGCAACGGTGTAGACGCAGTGCTGCAAACAGACAGACAAACAGACAGACAGACAAACAGACAGACAAACAGACAGACAAACAAACGAACAGATCAACATACTTGCCGGAATCTTTTCCGGCAAGTAATGAAAAATCGGTCAGAGACCGAGGACTTGCCGGAATTTACTTTTTTATCGGCCATTTAGGACAAATATGGCGGCTGAACCACGTGACCGGTGACGTCATCATTAACATATTTTATTCCCCATGGAGAGTTCTTTACAATGAGTCATGTCTCAATTTTTTCTATTCAGCACTTTTGGAGATATGGAGGTGCTAGGTTTTTCCAAGATGGCGGCTAAACCACGTGACCGATGACGTCATTATTAACATGTTTTATTCCCCATGGAGAGTTCTTTACAATGAGCTATGTCTCAATTTTTTCTATTCAGCACTTTCGGAGATATGGAGGTGCTAGGTTTTTCCAAGATGGCGGCTAAACCACGTGACCGATGACGTAATCAATTGGGCACAGTCTATTCCAGGGCAAGACCAATATGTGTGCAAAGTTTGGCGATTCTACGTGCAACGGTGTAGACGCAGTGCTGCAAACAGACAGACAGACAGACAAACAGACAGACAAATGAAAAATCGGTCAGAGACCGAGGACTTGCCGGAATTTACTTTTTTATCGGCCATTTAGGACAAATATGGCGGCCGAACCACGTGACCGATGATGTCATCATGAACATATTTTATTCCCCATGGAGAGTTCTTTACAATGAGCCATGTCTCAATTTTTTATATTGAGCACTTTGGGAGATATGGAGGTGGTAGGTTTTTCGGTTTTTCCAAGATGGCGGCCGAACCACGTGACCTATGACATCATCATTAACATATTTTATTCCCCATGGAGAGTTCTTTACAATGAGTCACATCTCAATTTTTTCTATTCAGCACTTTGGGAGATATGGAGGTGGTAGGTTTTTCGGTTTTTCCAAGATGGCGGCCAAACTACGTAACTGATGACGTCATCATTAACACATTTTATTCCCCATCAAGAGTTCTTTACAATGAGCCATGTCTCAATTTTTTCTATTCAGTACTTTCAGAGATATGGAGGTGCAAAGTTTTTAGGTTTTTCCAAGATGGCGGCCGAACCACGTGACTGATGACGTCATCATTAACATATTTTATTCCCCATGGCGAGTTCTTTACAATGAGCCATGTCTCAATTTTTTCTGTTCAGCACTTTCGGAGATATAGAGTTGCAAACTTTTTCCAAGATGGCGGCCGAACCACATGACCAATGACGTCATCACTAACATTTTATTCCCCATGGAGAGTACTTTACAATGAGCTCAATTTTTTCTGTTCAGCACTTTTGGAGATATAGTGGTGCAAAATTTTGCCATTTTCCAAGATGGCGGCCGACCACGTGACTGATGACGTCATCATTAACATATTTTATTCCCCATGGAGAGTTCTTTACAATGAGCCATGTCTCAATTTTTTCTGTTCAGTACTTTCGGAGATATAGAGGTGCAAAGTTTTTCGGTTTTTCCAAGATGGCGGCCGAACCACGTCACCGATGACGTCATCAATTGGGCACAGTCTATTCCAGGGCAAGACCAATATGTGTGCAAAGTTTGGCGATTCTCCGTGCAACGGTGTAGACGCAGTGCTGCAAACAGACAGACAAACAGACAGACAGACAGACAGACAGACAAATGAAAAATCGGTCAGAGACCGAGGACTTGCCGGAATGTACTTTTTTATCGGCCATTTAGGACAAATATGGCGGCCAAACCACGTGACCGATGAAGTCATCATTACTTGTTTTCTAAACTAATTTATTCCTTGATGATGCTCAAGAAATTTCATCTTGATCGGATGAAGTTTTGTACTTGGCGAATTATGACGTCATAATGGAGGAACCTATGACATCATCATTAACATATTTTATTCCCCATGGAGAGTTCTTTACAATGAGTCATGTCTCAATTTTTTCTATTCAGGACGTTTGGAGATGTGGAGGTGCAGAGTTTTTCGGTTTTTCAAAGATGGCGGCCGAACCACGTGACTGATGACGTCATCATTAACATATTTTATTCCCCATGGAGAGTTCTTTACAATGAGCCATGTCTCAATTTTTTCTGTTCAGCACTTTTGGAGATATAGTGGTGCAAAGTTTTGCCGTTTTTCCAAGATGGCGGCCGACCACGTGACATATGACATCATCGTTAACATATTTTATTCCCCATGGAGAGTTCTTTACAATGAGCCATGTCTCAATTTTTTCTGTTCAGGACTTTTGGAGATTTCGTGGTGCAAAGTTTTGCCGTTTTTCCAAGATGGCGGCCGACCACGTGACTGATGACGTCATCATTAACATATTTTATTCCCCATGGAGAGTTCTTTACAATGAGCCATGTCTCAATTTTTTCTGTTCAGCACTTTTGGAGATATAGTGGTGCAAAGTTTTGCCGTTTTTCCAAGATGGCGGCCGACCACGTGACATATGACGTCATCATTAACATATTTTATTCCCCATGGAGAGTTCTTTACAATGAGCCATGTCTCAATTTTTTCTGTTCAGCACGTTTGGAGATATAGTGGCGCAACGTTTTGCCGTTTTTCCAAGATGGCGACCGAACCACGTGACTGATGACGTCATCATTTACATATTTTATTCCCCATGGAGAGTTCTTTACAATGAGCCATGTCTCAATTTTTTCTGTTCAGTACTTTCGGAGATATAGAGGTGCAAAGTTTTTCGGTTTTTCCAAGATGGCGGCCGAACCAAGTCACCGATGACGTCATCAATTGGGCACAGTCTATTCCAGGGCAAGACCAATATGTGTGCAAAGTTTGGCGATTCTACGTGCAACGGTGTAGACGCAGTGCTGCAAACAGACAGACAAACAGACAGACAGACAGACAGACAGACAAACAAACGAACAGATCAACATACTTGCCGGAAAATTTTTCCGGCAAGTAATGAAAAATCGGTCAGAGACCGAGGACTTGCCGGAATTTACTTTTTTATCGGCCATTTAGGACAAATATGGCGGCTGAACCACCTGACCGATGACATCATCATTAACATATTTTATTCCCCACGGAGAGTTCTTTACAATGAGCCATGTCTCAATTTTTTCTGTTCAGCACTTTTGGAGATAGAGGTGCAACGTTTTTCGGATTTTCCAAGATGGCGGCCGAACCACGTGACCGATGACGACATCATTAACATATTTTATTCCCCCTGGAGAGTTCTTTCCAATGAGCCATGTCTCAATTTTTTCTGTTCAGCACTTTTGGAGATAGAGGTGCAACGTTTTTCGGATTTTCCAAGATGGCGGCCGAACCACGTGACCGATGACGTCATCATTAACATATTTTATTCCCCCTGGAGAGTTCTTTCCAATGAGCCATGTCTCAATTTTTTCTATTCAGCACTTTCGGAGATATGGAGGTGAATTTTTTTCCCGTTTTTCCAAGATGGCGGCCGCACCACGTGACCGATGACGTCATCATTAACATATTTTATTCCACATGGAGAGTTCTTGACAATGAGCCATGTCTCAATTTTTTCTATTCAGCACTTTCGGAGATATGGAGGTGCTAGGTTTTTCGGTTTTTCCAAGATGGCGGCCGAACCACGTGACATATGACGTCATCATTAACATATTTTATTCCCCATTGAGAGTTCTTTACAATGAGCCATGTCTCAATTTTTTCTGTTCAGCACATTTGGAGATATAGTGGTGCACAGTTTTGCTGTTTTACCAAGATGGCGGCCGACCACGTGACTGATGACGTCATCATTAACATATTTTATTCCCCATGGAGAGTTCTTTACAATGAGCCATGTCTCAATTTTTTCTGTTCAGCACATTTGGAGATATAGTGGTGCAAAGTTTTGCCGTTTTTCCAAGATGGCGGCCGACCACGTGACTGATGATGTCATCATTAACATATTTTATTCCCCATGGAGAGTTCTTTACAATGAGCCATGTCTCAATTTTTTCTGTTCAGTACTTTCGGAGATATAGAAGTGCAAAGTTTTTCGGTTTTTCCAAGATGGCGGCCGAACCACGTCACCGATGACGTCATCAATTGGGCACAGTCTATTCCAGGGCAAGACCAATATGTGTGCAAAGTTTGGCGATTCTCCGTGCAACGGTGTAGACGCAGTGCTGCAAACAGACAGACAAACAGACAAACAGACAGACAAACAGACAGATGAAAAATCGGTCAGAGACCGAGGACTTGCCGGAATGTACTTTTTTATCGGCCATTTAGGACAAATATGGCGGCCGAAACACGTGATAGATGATGTCATCATTAACTTATTTTATTCCCCATGGAGAGTTCTTTTCAATGAGCCATGTCTCAATTTTTTCTATTCAGCACTTTCAGAGATATGGAGGTGCAATTTTTTTCCAAGATGGCGGCCGAACCACGTGACATATGACGTCATCATTAACATATTTTATTCCCCATGGAGAGTTCTTTCCAATGAGCCATGTCTCAATTTTTTCTGTTCAGCACTTTTGGAGATATAGTGGTGCAAAGTTTTGCCGTTTTTCCAAGATGGCGGCCGACCACGTGACATATGACGTCATCATTAACATATTTTATTCCCCATGGAGTTCTTTACAATGAGCCATGTCTCAATTTTTTCTGTTCAGTACTTTCGGAGATATAGAGGTGCAAAGTTTTTCGGTTTTTCCAAGATGGCGGCCGAACCACGTCACCGATGACGTCATCAATTGGGCACAGTCTATTCCAGGGCAACACCAATATGTGTGCAAAGTTTGGCAATTCTACGTGCAACGGTGTAGACGCAGTGCTGCAAACAGACAGACAAACAGACAGATGAAAAATCGGTCAGAGACCGAGGACTTGCCGGCATGTACTTTTTTATCGGCCATTTAGGACAAATATGGCAGCCGAACCACGTGACCGATGACGTCATCATTAACATATTTTATTCCCCATGGAGAGTTCTTTACAATGAGCCATGCCTCAATTTTTTCTATTCAGGACTTTTGGAGATGTGGAGGTGCAGAGTTTTTCGGTTTTTCCAAGATGGCGACCGAACCACGTGACCAATGACATCATCATTAACATATTTTATTCCCCATGGAGAGTTCCTTACAATGAGCCATGTCTCAATTTTTTCTATTCAGCACTTTCGGAGATATGGAGGTGCTAGGTTTTTCGGTTTTTCCAAGATGGCGGCCGACCACGTGACTGATGACGTCATCATTAACATATTTTATTCCCCATGGAGAGTTCTTTAGAATGAGCCATGTCTCAATTTTTTCTGTTCAGCACTTTTGGAGATATTGTGGTGCAAAGTTTTGCCGTTTTTCCAAGATGGCGGCCGACCACGTGACCGATGGCATCATCATTACCATATTTTATTCCCCATGGAGAGTTCTTTACAATGAGCCATGTCTCAATTTTTTCTATTCAGCACATTCAGAGATATGGAGGTGCAAAATTTTTCGGTTTTTCCAAGACGGCGGCCGAACCACCTGACATATGACGTCATCATTAACAAATTTTCTTCCCCATGGAGAGTTCTTTACAATGAGCCATGTCTCAATTTTTTCTGTTCAGCACTTTTGGAGATTTCGTGGTGCAAAGTTTTGCCGTTTTTCCAAGATGGCGGCCGACCACGTGACTAATGATGTCATCATTAACATATTTTATTCCCCATCGAGAGTTCTTTACAATGAGCCATGTCTCAATTTTTTCTGTTCAGCACTTTTGGAGATTTCGTGGTGCAAAGTTTTGCCGTTTTTCCAAGATGGCGGCCGACCACGTGACTGATGATGTCATCATTAACATATTTTATTCCCCATGGAGAGTTCTTTACAATGAGCCATGTCTCAATTTTTTCTGTTCAGCACTTTCGGAGATATAGAAGTGCAAAGTTTTTCGGTTTTTCCAAGATGGCGGCCGAACCACGTCACCGATGACGTCATCAATTGGGCACAGTCTATTCCAGGGCAAGACCAATATGTGTGCAAAGTTTGGCGATTCTACGTGCAACGGTGTAGACACAGTGCTGCAAACAGACAGACAAACAGACAGACAAACAGACAAACAGACAGACAAACAAACGAACAGATCAACATACTTGCCGGAATCTTTTCCGGCAAGTAATGAAAAATCGGTCAGAGACCGAGGACTTGCCGGAATGTACTTTTTTATCGGCCATTTAGGACAAATATGGCGGCCGAACCACGTGACCGATGATGTCATCATTAACATATTTTATTCCACGTGGAGAGTTGTTTACAATGAGCCATACCTCAATTTTTTCGATTCAGGACTTTTGGAGATGTGGAGGTGCAGAGTTTTTCGGTTTTTCCAAGATGGCGGCCGAACCACGTGACCGATGACATCATCATTAACATATTTTATTCCCCATGGAGAGTTCTTTACAATGGGCCATGTCTCAATTTTTTCTATTCAGCACTTTCGGAGATATGGAGGTGCATAGTTTTTCGGATTTTCCAAGATGGCGGCCGAATCACGTGACCGATGACGTCATCATTAACATATTGTATTCTCCATGGAGAGTTGTTTGCAATGAGCCATGTCTCAATTTTTTCTATTCAGTACATTCAGAGATATGGATGTGCAAAGTTTTTCGGTTTTTCCAAGATGGCGGCCGAACCACGTGACTGATGACGTCATCATTAACATATTTTATTCCACATGGAGAGTTCTTCACAATGAGCCATGTCTCCATTTTTTCTGTTCAGCACTTTTGGAGATATCGTGGTGCAAAGTTTTTCGGTTTTCCCAAGATGGCGGCCGAACCACGTGACTGATGACGTCATCATTAACATATTTTATTCCCCATGGAGAGTTCTTTACAATGAGCCATGTCTAAATTTTTTCTGTTAAGGACTTTCGGAGATATGGAGGCGCAAAAATTTTCGGTTTTTCCAAGATGGCGGCCGAACCACGTGACTGATGACGTCATCATTATCATATTTTATTCCCCATGGAGAGTTCTTTACAATGAGCCATGTCTCAATTTTTTCTGTCAGCACTTTGAGATATCGAGGTGCAAAAATTTTCGGTTTTTCCAAGATGGCGGCCGAACCACGTGACCAATGACGTCATCATTTGGGCACAGTCTATTCCAGGGCAAGACCAATATGTGTGCAAAGTTTGGCGATTCTCCGTGCAACGGTGTAGACGCAGTGCTGCAAACAGACAGACAAACAGACAGACAAACAAACGAACAGATCAACATACTTGCCGGAATCTTTTCCGGCAAGTAACAAACGAACAGATCAACATACTTGCCGGAATCTTTTCCGGCAAGTAATGAAAAATCGGTCAGAGACCGAGGACTTGCCGGAATGTACTTTTTTATCGGCCATTTAGGACAAATATGGCGGCCGAAACACGTGACCGATGATGTCATCATTAACATATTTTATTCCCCATGGAGAGTTCTTTACAACGAGCCATGTCTCAATTTTTTCTATTCAGCACTTTCAGATATGGAGGTGCAATTTTTTCCCAAGATGGCGGCCGAACCACGTGACATATGACGTCATCATTAACATATTTTATTCCCCATGGAGTTCTTTACAATGAGCCATGTCTCAATTTTTTCTGTTCAGCACTTTTGGAGATATAGTGGTGCAAAGTTTTGCCGTTTTTCCAAGATGGCGGCCGACCACGTGACATATGACGTCATCATTAAAATATTTTATTCCCCATGGAGAGTTCTTTACAATGAGCCATGTCTCAATTTTTTATATTCAGCACTTTCCGAGATACAGAGGTGCTACGTTTTTCGGTTTTTCCAAGATGGCGGCCGAACCACCTGACCGATGACATCATCATTAACATATTCTTTCCCCATGGAGAGTTCTTTGTAACGAGCGATGTCTCAATTCTTTCTATTCAGCACTTTTGGAGATATGGAGGTGCTAAGTTTTTCGGTTTTTCCAAGATGGCGGCCGAACCACGTGACCTATGACGTCTTATTAACATATTTTATTCCACATGGAGAGTTCTTTACAATGAGCCATGTCTCAATTTTTTCTATTCAGTACTTTCAGAGATATAGAGGTGCAAAATTTTTCGGTTTTTCCAAGATGGCGGCCGAACCACGTGACTGATGACGTCATCATTAACATATTTTATTCCGCATGGAGAGTTCTTTACAATGAGCCATGTCTCAATTTTTTCTGTTCAGCACTTTTGGAGATATAGTGGTGCAACGTTTTGCCGTTTTTCCAAGATGGCGGCGGAACCACGTGACTGATGGCGTCATCATTAACATATTTTATTCCCCATGGAGAGTTCTTTACAATGAGCCATGTCACAATTTTTTCTATTCAGCACTTTCGGAGATATGGAGGTGCAACGTTTTTCGGTTTTTCCAAGATGGCGGCCGAACCACGTGACCGATGACGTCATCATTAACATATTTTTATTCCTCATGGAGAGTTCTTTCCAATGAGCCATGTCTCAATTTTTTATATTCAGTACTTTCAGAGATATGGAGGTGCAAAGTTTTGCCGTTTTTCCAAGATGGCGGCCGAACCACGTGACCTATGACGTCATCATTAACATGTTTTATTCCCCATGGAGAGTTCTTTACAATGAGCCATGTCTCAATTTTTTCTGTTCAGCACTTTGAGATATCGAGGTGCAAAATTTTTCGGTTTTTCCAAGATGGCGGCCGAACCACGTGACCGATGACGTCATCATTTGGGCACAGTATATATTAGAGGGCAAGACAAATACGTGTGCAAAGTTTGGCGATTCTACGTGCAACGGTGTAGACGTAGTGCTGCAAACAGACAAACAGACAGACAAATGAAAAATCGGTCAGAGACCGAGGACTTGCCGGAATGTACTTTTTTATTGGCCATTGAGGACAAATATGGCGGCCGAACCACGTGACCGATGACGTCATCATTAACATATTTTATTCCCCATGGAGAGTTCTTTACAATGAGGCATGTCTCAATTTTTTCTATTCAGCACTTTTGGACACATAGAGGTGCTAAGTTTTTCGGTTTTTCCAAGATGGCGGCCGAACCACGTGACATATGACGTCATCATTAACAAATTTTATTCCCCATGGAGAGTTCTTTACAATGAGCCATGTCTCAATTTTTTCTGTTCAGGACTTTTGGAGATATAGTGGTGCAAAGTTTTGCCGTTTTTCCAAGATGGCGGCCGACCACGTGACCGATGGCATCATCATTAACATATTTTATTCCCCATGGAGAGTTCTTTACAATGAGCCATGTCTCAATTTTTTCTATTCAGCACATTCAGAGATATGGAGGACTGGAGGTACTAAGTTTTTCGGTTTTTCCAAGATGGCGGCCGAACCACCTGACATATGACGTCATCATTAACATATTTTATTCCCCATGGAGAGTTCTTTACAATGAGCCATGTCTCAATTTTTTCTGTTCAGCACTTTTGGAGATATAGTGGTGCAAATGTTTGCCGTTTTTCCAAGATGGCGGCCGACCACGTGACTGATGATGTCATCATTAACATATTTTATTCCCCATGGAGAGTTCTTTACAATGAGCCATGTCTCAATTTTTTCTGTTCAGCACTTTTGGAGATATAGTGGCGCAAAGTTTTGCCGTTTTTCCAAGATGGCGGCCGACCACGTGACTGATGATGTCATCATTTACACATTTTATTCCCCATGGAGAGTTCTTTACAATGAGCCATGTCTCAATTTTTTCTGTTCAGTACTTTCGGAGATATAGAGGTGCAAAGTTTTTCGGTTTTTCCAAGATGGCGGCCGAACCACGTCACCGATGACGTCATCAATTGGGCACAGTCTATTCCAGGGCAAGACCAATATGTGTGCAAAGTTTGGCGATTCTCCGTGCAACGGTGTAGACGCAGTGCTGCAAACAGACAGACAAACAGCCAGACAGACAAACAGATGAAAAATCGGTCAGAGACCGAGGACTTGCCGGAATGTACTTTTTTATCGGCCATTTAGGACAAATATGGCGGCCGAAACACGTGACCGATGATGTCATCATTAAGATATTTTATTCCCCATGGAGAGTTCTTTACAACGAGCCATGTCTCAATTTTTTCTGTTCAGCACTTTTGGAGATATAGTGGTGCAAAGTTTTGCCGTTTTTCCAAGATGGCGGCCGAACCACGTGACCTATGACGTCATCATTAACATGTTTTATTCCCAATGGAGAGTTCTTTACAATGAGCCATGGCTCAATTTTTTCTGTTCAGCACTTTGAGATATCGAGGTGCAAAATTTTTCGGTTTTTCCAAGATGGCGGCCGAACCACGTGACTGATGACGTCATCATTTGGGCACAGTATATTAGAGGGCAAGACCAATATGTGTGCCAAGTTTGGCGATTCTACGTGCAACGGTGTAGATGTAGTGCTGCAAACAGACAAACAGACAGACAAACAGACAGATGAAAAATCGGTCAGAGACCGAGGACTTGCCGGAATGTACTTTTTTATCCGCCATTTAGGACAAATATGGCGGCCGAACCACGTGACTGATGACGTCATCATTTGGGCACAGTATATTAGAGGGCAAGACCAATATGTGTGCAAAGTTTGGCGATTCTCCGTGCAACGGTGTAGACGCAGTGCTGCAAACAGACAGACAAACAGACAGACAGACAAACAGACAGATGAAAAATCGGTCAGAGACCGAGGACTTGCCGGAATTTACTTTTTTGTCGGCCATTTAGGACAAATATGGCGGCCGAACCATGTGACCGATGACATCATCATTAACATATTTTATTCCCCATGGAGAGTTCTTTACAATGAGCCACGTCTCAATTTTTTCTATTCAGCACTTCCGGAGATATATCGAGGTGCTAAGTTTTTTGGTTTTTCCAAGATGGCGGCCGAACCACGTGACCGATGACATCATTATTAACATATTTTACTCCCCATGGAGAGTTCTTTCCAATGAGCCATGTCTCATTTTTTCTATTCAGCACTGGAGGTGCAAAATTTTTCGGTTTTTCCAAGATGGCGGCCGGACCACGTGACCGATGACGTCATCATTAACATATTTTATTCCCCATGGAGAGTTCTTTACAATGAGCCATGTCTCAATTTTTTCTATTCAGCACTTTCAGAGATGTGGAGGTGCAAAAATTTTCGGTTTTTCCAAGATGGCGGCCGAACCACGTGACCTATGACGTCATTATTATCATATTTTATTCCCCATGGAGAGTTCTTTACAATGAGCCGTGTCTCAATTTTTTCTGTTCAGCACTTTTGGAGATTTTGTGGTGCAAAGTTTGCCGTTTTTCCAAGATGGCGGCCGACCACGTGACTGATGACGTCATCATTAACATATTTTATTCCCCATGGAGAGTTCTTTACAATGAGCCATGTTTCAATTTTTTCTGTTCAGCACTTTTGGAGATATAGTGGTGCAAAGTTTTGCCGTTTTTCGAAGATGGCGGCCGACCACGTGACATATGACGTCATCATTAACATATTTTATTCCCCATGGAGAGTTCTTTACAATGAGCCACGTCTCAATTTTTTCTGTTCAGCACTTTTGGAGATATAGTGGTGCAACGTTTTGCCGTTTTTCCAAGATGGCGACCGAACCACGTGACTGATAACGTCATCATTTACATATTTTATTCCCCATGGAGAGTTCTTTACAATGAGCCATGTCTAAATTTTTTCTGTTCAGTACTTTCGGAGATATAGAGGTGCAAAGTTTTTCGGTTTTTCCAAGATGGCGGCCGAACCACCTGACTGATGACGTCATCATTAACATATTTTATTCACCATGGAGAGTTATTTACAATGAGCCATGTCTCAATTTTTTCTATTCAGCACATTCAGAGATATGGAGGTGCAAAATTTTTCGCTTTTTCCAAGATGGCGGCCGAACCACGTGACATATGACGTCATCATTAACAAATTTTATTCCCCATGGAGAGTTCTTTACAATGAGCCATGTCTCAATTTTTTCTATTCAGCACTTTTGGAGATATGGAGGTGCAAAGTTTTTCGGTTTTTCCAAGATGGCGGCCGAACCACGTGACAGATGACGTCATCAACATGTGTTATTCCCCATGGAGAGTTCTTTACAATGAGCCATGTCTCAATTTTTTCTATTCAGTACTTTCAGAGCTATGGAGGTGCAAAGTTTTGCCGTTTTTCCAAGATGGCAGCCGAACGACGTGACCTATGACGTCATCATTAACATATTTTATTCCCCATGGAGAGTTCTTTACAATGAGGCATGTCTCAATTTTTTCTGTTCAGCACTTTTGGAGATTTCGTGGTGCAAAGTTTTGCCGTTTTTCCAAGATGGCGACCGACCACGTGACTGATGACGTCATCATTAACATATTTTATTCCCCATGGAGAGTTCTTTACAATGAGCCATGTCTCAATTTTTTCTGTTCAGCACGTTTGGAGATATAGTGGCGCAACGTTTTGCCGTTTTTCCAAGATGGCGACCGAACCACGTGACTGATGACGTCATCATTTACATATTTTATTCCCCATGGAGAGTTCTTTACAATGAGCCATGTCTCAATTTTTTCTGTTCAGTACTTTCGGAGATATAGAGGTGCAAAGTTTTTCGGTTTTTCCAAGATGGCGGCCGAACCACGTCACCGATGACGTCATCAATTGGGCACAGTCTATTCCAGGGCAAGACCAATATGTGTGCAAAGTTTGGCGATTCTACGTGCAACGGTGTAGACGCAGTGCTGCAAACAGACAGACAAACAGACAGACAGACAGACAGACAGACAAATGAAAAATCGGTCAGAGACCGAGGACTTGCCGGAATGTACTTTTTTATTGGCCATTTAGGACAAATATGGCGGCCGAACCACGTGACCGATGACGTCATCATTAACATATTTTATTCCCCATGGAGAGTTCTTTTCAATGAGCCATGTCTCAATTTTTTCTATTCAGCACTTTCGGAGATGTGGAGGTTTCGGTTTTTCCAATATGGCGGCCGAACCACGTGACATATGATGTCATCATTAACAAATTTTATTCCCCATGGAGAGGTCTTTACAATGAGCCATGTCTCAATTTTTTCCATTCTGCACTTTTGGAGATATAGTGGTGCAAAGTTTTTGCCGTTTTTCCAAGATGGCGGCCGACCACGTGACATATGACATCATCATTAACATATTTTATTCCCCATGGAGAGTTCTTTACAATGAGCCATGTCTCAATTTTTTCTGTTCAGCACTTTTGGAGATATAGTGGTGCAAAGTTTTGCCTTTTTTCCAAGATGGCGGCCGACCACGTGACATATGACATCATTAACATATTTTATTCCCCATGGAGAGTTTTTTACAATGAGCCATGTCTCAATTTTTTCTGTTCAGCACTTTTGGAGATTTTGTAGTGCAAAGTTTTGCCGTTTTTCCAAGATGGCGGCCGACCACGTGACTGATGACGTCATCATTAACATATTTTATTCCCCATGTGGAGTTCTTTACAATGAGCCATGTCTCAATTTTTTCTGTTCAGCACTTTTGGCGATATAGTGGTGCAAAGTTTTGCCGTTTTTCCAAGATGGCGGCCGACCACGTGACATATGACGTCATCATTAACATATTTTATTCCCATGGAGAGTTCTTTCCAATGAGCCATGTCTCAATTTTTTCTGTTCAGCACTTTTGGAGCTTTCGTGGTACAAAGTTTTGCCGTTTTTCCAAGATGGCGGCCGACCACGTGACTGATGACGTCATCATTAACATATTTTATTCCCCATGGAGAGTTCTTTACAATGAGCCATGTCTCAATTTTTTCTGTTCTGCACTTTTGGAGATATAGTGGTGCAAAGTTTTGCCGTTTTTCCAAGATGGCGGCCGACCACGTGACATATGACGTCATCATTAACAGATTGTTTTCCCCATGGAGAGTTCTTTACAATGAGCCATGTCTCAATTTTTTCTGTTCAGTACTTTCGGAGATATAGAGGTGCAAAGTTTTTCGGTTTTTCCAAGATGGCGGCCGAACCACGTCACCGATGACGTCATCAATTGGGCACAGTCTATTCCAGGGCAAGACCAATATGTGTGCAAAGTTTGGCGATTCTAAGTGCAACGGTGTAGACGCAGTGCTGCAAACAGACAGACAGACAGATGAAAAATCGGTCAGAGACCGAGGACTTGCCGGAATGTACTTTTTTATCGGCCATTTAGGACAAATATGGCGGCCAAACCACGTGACCGATGAAGTCATCATTACTTGTTTTCTAAACTAATTTATTCCTTGATGATGCTCAAGAAATTTCATCTTGATCGGATGAAGTTTTGTACTTGGCGAATTATGACGTCATAATGGAGGAACCTATGACATCATCATTAACATATTTTATTCCCCATGGAGAGTTCTTTACAATGAGTCATGTCTCAATTTTTTCTATTCAGGACGTTTGGAGATGTGGAGGTGCAGAGTTTTTCGGTTTTTCCAAGATGGCGGCCGAACCACGTGACTGATGACGTCATCATTAACATATTTTATTCCCCATGGAGAGTTCTTTACAATGAGCCATGTCTCAATTTTTTCTGTTCAGCACTTTTGGAGATATAGTGGTGCAAAGTTTTGCCGTTTTTCCAAGATGGCGGCCGACCACGTGACATATGACATCATCGTTAACATATTTTATTCCCCATGGAGAGTTCTTTACAATGAGCCATGTCTCAATTTTTTCTGTTCAGGACTTTTGGAGATTTCGTGGTGCAAAGTTTTGCCGTTTTTCCAAGATGGCGGCCGACCACGTGACTGATGACGTCATCATTAACATATTTTATTCCCCATGGAGAGTTCTTTACAATGAGCCATGTCTCAATTTTTTCTGTTCAGCACTTTTGGAGATATAGTGGTGCAAAGTTTTGCCGTTTTTCCAAGATGGCGGCCAACCACGTGACATATGACGTCATCATTAACATATTTTATTCCCCATGGAGAGTTCTTTACAATGAGCCATGTCTCAATTTTTTCTGTTCAGCACGTTTGGAGATATAGTGGCGCAACGTTTTGCCGTTTTTCCAAGATGGCGACCGAACCACGTGACTGATGACGTCATCATTTACATATTTTATTCCCCATGGAGAGTTCTTTACAATGAGCCATGTCTCAATTTTTTCTGTTCAGTACTTTCGGAGATATAGAGGTGCAAAGTTTTTCGGTTTTTCCAAGATGGCGGCCGAACCACGTCACCGATGACGTCATCAATTGGGCACAGTCTATTCCAGGGCAAGACCAATATGTGTGCAAAGTTTGGCGATTCTACGTGCAACGGTGTAGACGCAGTGCTGCAAACAGACAGACAAACAGACAGACAGACAGACAGACAGACAAACAAACGAACAGATCAACATACTTGCCGGAAAATTTTTCCGGCAAGTAACAAACGAACAGATCAACATACTTGCCGGAAAAAATTTTCCGGCAAGTAACAAACAAACGAACAGATCAACATACTTGCCGGAAAATTTTTCCGGCAAGTAATGAAAAATCGGTCAGAGACCGAGGACTTGCCGGAATGTACTTTTTTTATCGGCCATTTAGGACAAATAGGGCGGCCGAACCACGTGACCGATGACGTCATAATTAACATATTTTATTCCCCATGGAGAGATCTTTACAATGAGCCATGTCTCAATTCTTTCTGTTCAGAACTTTTGGAGATGTGGAGGTGCAGAGTTTTTCGGTTTTTCCAAGATGGCGGCCGAACCACGTGACCGATGACATCATCATTAACATATTTTGTTCCCCATGGAGAGTTCTTTACAATGAGCCATGTCTCAATTTTTTCTATTCAGCACTTTCGGAGATATGGAGGTGCTAAGTTTTTCGGTTTTTCCAAGATGGCGGCCGACCACGTGACTGATGACGTCATCATTAACATATTTTATTCCCCATGGAGAGTTCTTTACAATGAGCCATGTCTCAATTTTTTCTGTTCAGCACTTTTGGAGATATAGTGGTGCAAATTTTTGCCGTTTTTCCAAGATGGCGGCCGACCACGTGACATATGACGTCATCATTAACATATTTTATTCCCCATGGAGAGTTCTTTACAATGAGCCATGTCTCAATTTTTTCTGTTCAGTACTTTCGGAGATATAGAGGTGCAAATTTATTCGGTTTTTCCAAGATGGCGGCCGAACCACGTCACCGATGACGTCATCATTGAGGCACAGTATATTAGAGGGCAAGACCATTATGTGTGCAAAGTTTGGCGATTCTCCGTGCAACGGTGTAGACGCAGTGCTGCAAACAGACAAACAGACAGACAAACAGACAAACAGACAAACAGACAAACAGACAAACAAACGAACAGATCAACATACTTGCCGGAAAATTTTTCCGGCAAGTAACAAACAGACAGACAAACAAACGAACAGATCAACATACTTGCCGGAATCTTTTCCGGCAAGTAATGAAAAATCGGTCAGAGACCGAGGACTTGCCGGAATTTACTTTTTTATCGGCCATTTAGGACAAATATGGCGGCTGAACCACGTGACCGGTGACGTCATCATTAACATATTTTATTCCCCATGGAGAGTTCTTTACAATGAGTCATGTCTCAATTTTTTCTATTCAGCACTTTTGGAGATATGGAGGTGCTAGGTTTTTCCAAGATGGCGGCTAAACCACGTGACCGATGACGTCATTATTAACATGTTTTATTCCCCATGGAGAGTTCTTTACAATGAGCTATGTCTCAATTTTTTCTATTCAGCACTTTCGGAGATATGGAGGTGCTAGGTTTTTCCAAGATGGCGGCTAAACCACGTGACCGATGACGTAATCAATTGGGCACAGTCTATTCCAGGGCAAGACCAATATGTGTGCAAAGTTTGGCGATTCTACGTGCAACGGTGTAGACGCAGTGCTGCAAACAGACAGACAGACAGACAAACAGACAGACAAATGAAAAATCGGTCAGAGACCGAGGACTTGCCGGAATTTACTTTTTTATCGGCCATTTAGGACAAATATGGCGGCCGAACCACGTGACCGATGATGTCATCATGAACATATTTTATTCCCCATGGAGAGTTCTTTACAATGAGCCATGTCTCAATTTTTTATATTGAGCACTTTGGGAGATATGGAGGTGGTAGGTTTTTCGGTTTTTCCAAGATGGCGGCCGAACCACGTGACCTATGACATCATCATTAACATATTTTATTCCCCATGGAGAGTTCTTTACAATGAGTCACATCTCAATTTTTTCTATTCAGCACTTTGGGAGAAATGGAGGTGGTAGGTTTTTCGGTTTTTCCAAGATGGCGGCCAAACTACGTAACTGATGACGTCATCATTAACACATTTTATTCCCCATCAAGAGTTCTTTACAATGAGCCATGTCTCAATTTTTTCTATTCAGTACTTTCAGAGATATGGAGGTGCAAAGTTTTTAGGTTTTTCCAAGATGGCGGCCGAACCACGTGACTGATGACGTCATCATTAACATATTTTATTCCCCATGGCGAGTTCTTTACAATGAGCCATGTCTCAATTTTTTCTGTTCAGCACTTTCGGAGATATAGAGTTGCAAACTTTTTCCAAGATGGCGGCCGAACCACATGACCAATGACGTCATCACTAACATTTTATTCCCCATGGAGAGTACTTTACAATGAGCTCAATTTTTTCTGTTCAGCACTTTTGGAGATATAGTGGTGCAAAATTTTGCCATTTTCCAAGATGGCGGCCGACCACGTGACTGATGACGTCATCATTAACATATTTTATTCCCCATGGAGAGTTCTTTACAATGAGCCATGTCTCAATTTTTTCTGTTCAGTACTTTCGGAGATATAGAGGTGCAAAGTTTTTCGGTTTTTCCAAGATGGCGGCCGAACCACGTCACCGATGACGTCATCAATTGGGCACAGTCTATTCCAGGGCAAGACCAATATGTGTGCAAAGTTTGGCGATTCTCCGTGCAACGGTGTAGACGCAGTGCTGCAAACAGACAGACAAACAGACAGACAGACAGACAGACAGACAAATGAAAAATCGGTCAGAGACCGAGGACTTGCCGGAATGTACTTTTTTATCGGCCATTTAGGACAAATATGGCGGCCAAACCACGTGACCGATGAAGTCATCATTACTTGTTTTCTAAACTAATTTATTCCTTGATGATGCTCAAGAAATTTCATCTTGATCGGATGAAGTTTTGTACTTGGCGAATTATGACGTCATAATGGAGGAACCTATGACATCATCATTAACATATTTTATTCCCCATGGAGAGTTCTTTACAATGAGTCATGTCTCAATTTTTTCTATTCAGGACGTTTGGAGATGTGGAGGTGCAGAGTTTTTCGGTTTTTCAAAGATGGCGGCCGAACCACGTGACTGATGACGTCATCATTAACATATTTTATTCCCCATGGAGAGTTCTTTACAATGAGCCATGTCTCAATTTTTTCTGTTCAGCACTTTTGGAGATATAGTGGTGCAAAGTTTTGCCGTTTTTCCAAGATGGCGGCCGACCACGTGACATATGACATCATCGTTAACATATTTTATTCCCCATGGAGAGTTCTTTACAATGAGCCATGTCTCAATTTTTTCTGTTCAGGACTTTTGGAGATTTCGTGGTGCAAAGTTTTGCCGTTTTTCCAAGATGGCGGCCGACCACGTGACTGATGACGTCATCATTAACATATTTTATTCCCCATGGAGAGTTCTTTACAATGAGCCATGTCTCAATTTTTTCTGTTCAGCACTTTTGGAGATATAGTGGTGCAAACTTTTGCCGTTTTTCCAAGATGGCGGCCGACCACGTGACATATGACGTCATCATTAACATATTTTATTCCCCATGGAGAGTTCTTTACAATGAGCCATGTCTCGATTTTTTCTGTTCAGCACGTTTGGAGATATAGTGGCGCAACGTTTTGCCGTTTTTCCAAGATGGCGACCGAACCACGTGACTGATGACGTCATCATTTACATATTTTATTCCCCATGGAGAGTTCTTTACAATGAGCCATGTCTCAATTTTTTCTGTTCAGTACTTTCGGAGATATAGAGGTGCAAAGTTTTTCGGTTTTTCCAAGATGGCGGCCGAACCAAGTCACCGATGACGTCATCAATTGGGCACAGTCTATTCCAGGGCAAGACCAATATGTGTGCAAAGTTTGGCGATTCTACGTGCAACGGTGTAGACGCAGTGCTGCAAACAGACAGACAAACAGACAGACAGACAGACAGACAGACAAATGAAAAATCGGTCAGAGACCGAGGACTTGCCGGAGTGTACTTTTTTATCGGCCATTTAGAACAAATATGGCGGCTGAACCACGTGATAGATGATGTCATCATTAACATATTTTATTCCCCATGGAGAGTTCTTTACAATGAGCCATGTCTCAATTTTTTCTGCTCAGCACTTTTGGAGATATAGAGGTGCAAAGTTTTGCCGTTTTTCCAAGATGGCGGCCGAACCACGTGACATCTGACGTCATCATTAACATATTTTATTCCCCATGGACATTTCTTTCCAATGAGCCATGTCGCAATTTTTTCTGTTCAGCACTTTCGGAGATATAGAGGTGCAAAGCTTTTCCAAGATGGCGGCCGAACCACGTGACCTATGACGTCATCATTAACATATTTTATTTCCCATGGACATTTCTTTCCAATGAGCCATGTCTCAATTTTTTCTGTTCAGCACTTTCGGAGATATAGAGGTGCAAAGCTTTTCCAAGATGGCGGCCGAACCACGTGACCGATGACGTCATCATTAACATTTTTTATTCCACATGGAGAGTTCTTTACAATGAGCCATGCCTCCATTTTTTCTATTCAGGACTTTTGGAGATGTGGAGGTGCAGAGTTTTTCGGTTTTTCCAAGATGGCGGCTGAACCACGTGACCGATGACGTCATCATTAACATATTTTATTCCCCATGGAGGATTCTTTACAATGAACCATGTCTCAATTTTTTCTATTCAGCACTTTTGGACACATAGAGGTGCTAAGTTTTTCGGTTTTTCCAAGATGGCGGCCGAACCACGTGACCGATGATATCATCATTAACATATTTTATTCGCCATGGAGAGTTCTTTACAATGAGCCATGTCTCAATTTTTTCTATTCAGCACTTTCGGAGATATGGAGGTGCAAAGTTTTTCGGTTTTTCCAAGATGGCGGCCGAACCACGTGACTGATGACGTCATCAGTAACATATTTTATTCCCCATGGAGAGATATTTACAATGAGCCATGTCTCAATTTTTTCTGTTCAGCACTTTCGGAGATATGGAGGTGTAAAGTTTTTCGGTTTTTCCAAGATGGCGGCCGAACCACGTGACCTATGACGTCATCATTAACATATTTTATGCCCCATGGACATTTCTTTCCAATGAGCCATGTCTCAATTTTTTCTGTTCAGCACTTTCGGAGATATAGAGGTGCAAAGCTTTTCCAAGATGGCGGCCGAACCACGTGACCGATGACGTCATCATTAACATTTTTTATTCCACATGGAGAGTTCTTTACAATGAGCCATGTCTCAATTTTTTCTATTCAGTACTTTCAGAGATATGGAGGTGCAAAGTTTTGCCGTTTTTCCAAGATGGCGGCCGAACCACGTGACATATGACATCATCATTAACATATTTTATTCCCCATGGGGAGTTCTTTACAATGAGCCATGTCTCAATTTTTTCTGTTCAGCACTTTTGGAGATTTCGTGGTGCAAAGTTTTGCCGTTTTTCCAAGATGGCAGCCCACCACGTGACCGGTGACGTCATCATTAACATATTTTATTCCCCATGGAGAGTTCATTACAATGAGCCGTGTCTCAATTTTTTCTATTCAGTACTTTCAGAGATATGGAGGTGCAAAGTTTTGCCGTTTTTCCAAGATGGCGGCCGACCACGTGACATATGACGTCATCATTAACCTATTTTATTCTGCATGGAGAGTTCTTTACAATGAGCCATGTCTCAATTTTTTCTGTTCAGCACTTTTGGAGATTTCGTGGTGCAAAGTTTTGCCGTTTTTCCAAGATGGCGGCCGACCACGTGACTGATGATGTCATCATTAACATATTTTATTCCCCATGGAGAGTTCTTTACAATGAGCCATGTCTCAATTTTTTCTGTTCAGCACTTTTGGAGATATAGTGGCGCAACGTTTTGCCGTTTTTCCAAGATGGCGACCGAACCACGTGACTGATGACGTCATCATTTACTTATTTTATTCCCCATGGAGAGTTCTTTACAATGAGCCATGTAGCAATTTTTTCTGTTCAGTACTTTCGGAGATATAGAGGTGCAATTTTTTTTCGGTTTTTCCAAGATGGCCGCCGAACCACGTGACTGATGACGTCATCATTAACATATTTTATTCCCCATGGACAGTTCTTTACAATGAGCCATGTCTCAATTTTTTCTATTCAGCACTTTCGGAGATATGGAGGTGCAAATTTTTTCAAAGATGGCGGCCGAACCACGTGACCGATGACGTCATCATTTGGGCACAGTATATTAGAGGGCAAGCCAAATAAGTGTGCAAAGTTTGGCTATTCTACGTATAGAAAGATTCTACATATAGAAAGTTTTGCGGTTTTTCCAAGATGGCGGCCGAACCACGTGACCAATGACGTCATCATTAACATATTTTATTCCCCATCTAGAGTTCTTTACAATGAGCCATGTCTCAATTTTTTCTGTTCAGTACTTTCGGAGATATAGAAGTGCAAAGTTTTTCGGTTTTTCCAAGATGGCGGCCGAACCACGTCACCGATGACGTCATCAATTGGGCACAGTCTATTCCAGGGCAAGACCAATATGTGTGCAAAGTCTGGCGATTCTCCGTGCAACGGTGTAGACGCAGTGCTGCAAACAGACAGACAAACAGACAGACAAACAGACAAACAGACAAACAGACAAACAAACGAACAGATCAACATACTTGCCGGAAAATTTTTCCGGCAAGTAACAAACGAACAGATCAACATACTTGCCGGAAAATTTTTCCGGCAAGTAATGAAAAATCGGTCAGAGACCGAGGACTTGCCGGAATTTACTTTTTTATCGGCCATTTAGGACAAATATGGCGGCTGAACCACCTGACCGATGACATCATCATTAACATATTTTATTCCCCACGGAGAGTTCTTTACAATGAGCCATGTCTCAATTTTTTCTGTTCAGCACTTTTGGAGATAGAGGTGCAACGTTTTTCGGATTTTCCAAGATGGCGGCCGAACCACGTGACCGATGACGACATCATTAACATATTTTATTCCCCCTGGAGAGTTCTTTCCAATGAGCCATGTCTCAATTTTTTCTGTTCAGCACTTTTGGAGATAGAGGTGCAACGTTTTTCGGATTTTCCAAGATGGCGGCCGAACCACGTGACCGATGACGTCATCATTAACATATTTTATTCCCCCTGGAGAGTTCTTTCCAATGAGCCATGTCTCAATTTTTTCTATTCAGCACTTTCGGAGATATGGAGGTGAATTTTTTTCCCGTTTTTCCAAGATGGCGGCCGCACCACGTGACCGATGACGTCATCATTAACATATTTTATTCCACATGGAGAGTTCTTGACAATGAGCCATGTCTCAATTTTTTCTATTCAGCACTTTCGGAGATATGGAGGTGCTAGGTTTTTCGGTTTTTCCAAGATGGCGGCCGAACCACGTGACATATGACGTCATCATTAACATATTTTATTCCCCATTGAGAGTTCTTTACAATGAGCCATGTCTCAATTTTTTCTGTTCAGCACATTTGGAGATATAGTGGTGCACAGTTTTGCTGTTTTACCAAGATGGCGGCCGACCACGTGACTGATGACGTCATCATTAACATATTTTATTCCCCATGGAGAGTTCTTTACAATGAGCCATGTCTCAATTTTTTCTGTTCAGCACATTTGGAGATATAGTGGTGCAAAGTTTTGCCGTTTTTCCAAGATGGCGGCCGACCACGTGACTGATGATGTCATCATTAACATATTTTATTCCCCATGGAGAGTTCTTTACAATGAGCCATGTCTCAATTTTTTCTGTTCAGTACTTTCGGAGATATAGAAGTGCAAAGTTTTTCGGTTTTTCCAAGATGGCGGCCGAACCACGTCACCGATGACGTCATCAATTGGGCACAGTCTATTCCAGGGCAAGACCAATATGTGTGCAAAGTTTGGCGATTTTCCGTGCAACGGTGTAGACGCAGTGCTGCAAACAGACAGACAAACAGACAAACAGACAGACAAACAGACAGATGAAAAATCGGTCAGAGACCGAGGACTTGCCGGAATGTACTTTTTTATCGGCCATTTAGGACAAATATGGCGGCCGAAACACGTGATAGATGATGTCATCATTAACTTATTTTATTCCCCATGGAGAGTTCTTTTCAATGAGCCATGTCTCAATTTTTTCTATTCAGCACTTTCAGAGATATGGAGGTGCAATTTTTTTCCAAGATGGCGGCCGAACCACGTGACATATGACGTCATCATTAACATATTTTATTCCCCATGGAGAGTTCTTTTCAATGAGCCATGTCTCAATTTTTTCTATTCAGCACTTTCAGAGATATGGAGGTGCAATTTTTTTCCAAGATGGCGGCCGAACCACGTGACATATGACGTCATCATTAACATATTTTATTCCCCATGGAGAGTTCTTTCCAATGAGCCATGTCTCAATTTTTTCTGTTCAGCACTTTTGGAGATATAGTGGTGCAAAGTTTTGCCGTTTTTCCAAGATGGCGGCCGACCACGTGACATATGACGTCATCATTAACATATTTTATTCCCCATGGAGTTCTTTACAATGAGCCATGTCTCAATTTTTTCTGTTCAGTACTTTCGGAGATATAGAGGTGCAAAGTTTTTCGGTTTTTCCAAGATGGCGGCCGAACCACGTCACCGATGACGTCATCAATTGGGCACAGTCTATTCCAGGGCAACACCAATATGTGTGCAAAGTTTGGCAATTCTACGTGCAACGGTGTAGACGCAGTGCTGCAAACAGACAGACAAACAGACAGATGAAAAATCGGTCAGAGACCGAGGACTTGCCGGCATGTACTTTTTTATCGGCCATTTAGGACAAATATGGCAGCCGAACCACGTGACCGATGACGTCATCATTAACATATTTTATTCCCCATGGAGAGTTCTTTACAATGAGCCATGCCTCAATTTTTTCTATTCAGGACTTTTGGAGATGTGGAGGTGCAGAGTTTTTCGGTTTTTCCAAGATGGCGACCGAACCACGTGACCAATGACATCATCATTAACATATTTTATTCCCCATGGAGAGTTCCTTACAATGAGCCATGTCTCAATTTTTTCTATTCAGCACTTTCGGAGATATGGAGGTGCTAGGTTTTTCGGTTTTTCCAAGATGGCGGCCGACCACGTGACTGATGACGTCATCATTAACATATTTTATTCCCCATGGAGAGTTCTTTAGAATGAGCCATGTCTCAATTTTTTCTGTTCAGCACTTTTGGAGATATTGTGGTGCAAAGTTTTGCCGTTTTTCCAAGATGGCGGCCGACCACGTGACCGATGGCATCATCATTACCATATTTTATTCCCCATGGAGAGTTCTTTACAATGAGCCATGTCTCAATTTTTTCTATTCAGCACATTCAGAGATATGGAGGTGCAAAATTTTTCGGTTTTTCCAAGACGGCGGCCGAACCACCTGACATATGACGTCATCATTAACAAATTTTCTTCCCCATGGAGAGTTCTTTACAATGAGCCATGTCTCAATTTTTTCTGTTCAGCACTTTTGGAGATTTCGTGGTGCAAAGTTTTGCCGTTTTTCCAAGATGGCGGCCGACCACGTGACTAATGATGTCATCATTAACATATTTTATTCCCCATCGAGAGTTCTTTACAATGAGCCATGTCTCAATTTTTTCTGTTCAGCACTTTTGGAGATTTCGTGGTGCAAAGTTTTGCCGTTTTTACAAGATGGCGGCCGACCACGTGACTGATGATGTCATCATTAACATATTTTATTCCCCATGGAGAGTTCTTTACAATGAGCCATGTCTCAATTTTTTCTGTTCAGCACTTTCGGAGATATAGAAGTGCAAAGTTTTTCGGTTTTTCCAAGATGGCGGCCGAACCACGTCACCGATGACGTCATCAATTGGGCACAGTCTATTCCAGGGCAAGACCAATATGTGTGCAAAGTTTGGCGATTCTACGTGCAACGGTGTAGACACAGTGCTGCAAACAGACAGACAAACAGACAGACAAACAGACAAACAGACAGACAAACAAACGAACAGATCAACATACTTGCCGGAATCTTTTCCGGCAAGTAATGAAAAATCGGTCAGAGACCGAGGACTTGCCGGAATGTACTTTTTTATCGGCCATTTAGGACAAATATGGCGGCCGAACCACGTGACCGATGATGTCATCATTAACATATTTTATTCCACATGGAGAGTTGTTTACAATGAGCCATACCTCAATTTTTTCGATTCAGGACTTTTGGAGATGTGGAGGTGCAGAGTTTTTCGGTTTTTCCAAGATGGCGGCCGAACCACGTGACCGATGACATCATCATTAACATATTTTATTCCCCATGGAGAGTTCTTTACAATGGGCCATGTCTCAATTTTTTCTATTCAGCACTTTCGGAGATATGGAGGTGCATAGTTTTTCGGATTTTCCAAGATGGCGGCCGAATCACGTGACCGATGACGTCATCATTAACATATTGTATTCTCCATGGAGAGTTGTTTGCAATGAGCCATGTCTCAATTTTTTCTATTCAGTACATTCAGAGATATGGATGTGCAAAGTTTTTCGGTTTTTCCAAGATGGCGGCCGAACCACGTGACTGATGACGTCATCATTAACATATTTTATTCCACATGGAGAGTTCTTCACAATGAGCCATGTCTCCATTTTTTCTGTTCAGCACTTTTGGAGATATCGTGGTGCAAAGTTTTTCGGTTTTCCCAAGATGGCGGCCGAACCACGTGACTGATGACGTCATCATTAACATATTTTATTCCCCATGGAGAGTTCTTTACAATGAGCCATGTCTCAATTTTTTCTGTTAAGGACTTTCGGAGATATGGAGGCGCAAAAATTTTCGGTTTTTCCAAGATGGCGGCCGAACCACGTGACTGATGACGTCATCATTATCATATTTTATTCCCCATGGAGAGTTCTTTACAATGAGCCATGTCTCAATTTTTTCTGTGAGCACTTTGAGATATCGAGGTGCAAAAATTTTCGGTTTTTCCAAGATGGCGGCCGAACCACGTGACCAATGACGTCATCATTTGGGCACAGTCTATTCCAGGGCAAGACCAATATGTGTGCAAAGTTTGGCGATTCTCCGTGCAACGGTGTAGACGCAGTGCTGCAAACAGACAGACAAACAGACAGACAAACAAACGAACAGATCAACATACTTGCCGGAATCTTTTCCGGCAAGTAACAAACGAACAGATCAACATACTTGCCGGAATCTTTTCCGGCAAGTAACAAACGAACAGATCAACATACTTGCCGGAATCTTTTCCGGCAAGTAATGAAAAATCGGTCAGAGACCGAGGACTTGCCGGAATGTACTTTTTTATCGGCCATTTAGGACAAATATGGCGGCCGAAACACGTGACCGATGATGTCATCATTAACATATTTTATTCCCCATGGAGAGTTCTTTACAACGAGCCATGTCTCAATTTTTTCTATTCAGCACTTTCAGATATGGAGGTGCAATTTTTTCCCAAGATGGCGGCCGAACCACGTGACATATGACGTCATCATTAACATATTTTATTCCCCATGGAGTTCTTTACAATGAGCCATGTCTCAATTTTTTCTGTTCAGCACTTTTGGAGATATAGTGGTGCAAAGTTTTGCCGTTTTTCCAAGATGGCGGCCGACCACGTGACATATGACGTCATCATTAAAATATTTTATTCCCCATGGAGAGTTCTTTACAATGAGCCATGTCTCAATTTTTTATATTCAGCACTTTCCGAGATACAGAGGTGCTACGTTTTTCGGTTTTTCCAAGATGGCGGCCGAACCACCTGACCGATGACATCATCATTAACATATTCTTTCCCCATGGAGAGTTCTTTGTAACGAGCGATGTCTCAATTCTTTCTATTCAGCACTTTTGGAGATATGGAGGTGCTAAGTTTTTCGGTTTTTCCAAGATGGCGGCCGAACCACGTGACCTATGACGTCTTATTAACATATTTTATTCCACATGGAGAGTTCTTTACAATGAGCCATGTCTCAATTTTTTCTATTCAGTACTTTCAGAGATATAGAGGTGCAAAATTTTTCGGTTTTTCCAAGATGGCGGCCGAACCACGTGACTGATGACGTCATCATTAACATATTTTATTCCGCATGGAGAGTTCTTTACAATGAGCCATGTCTCAATTTTTTCTGTTCAGCACTTTTGGAGATATAGTGGTGCAACGTTTTGCCGTTTTTCCAAGATGGCGGCGGAACCACGTGACTGATGGCGTCATCATTAACATATTTTATTCCCCATGGAGAGTTCTTTACAATGAGCCATGTCACAATTTTTTCTATTCAGCACTTTTGGAGATATGGAGGTGCAACGTTTTTCGGTTTTTCCAAGATGGCGGCCGAACCACGTGACCGATGACGTCATCATTAACATATTTTTATTCCTCATGGAGAGTTCTTTCCAATGAGCCATGTCTCAATTTTTTATATTCAGTACTTTCAGAGATATGGAGGTGCAAAGTTTTGCCGTTTTTCCAAGATGGCGGCCGAACCACGTGACCTATGACGTCATCATTAACATGTTTTATTCCCCATGGAGAGTTCTTTACAATGAGCCATGTCTCAATTTTTTCTGTTCAGCACTTTGAGATATCGAGGTGCAAAATTTTTCGGTTTTTCCAAGATGGCGGCCGAACCACGTGACCGATGACGTCATCATTTGGGCACAGTATATATTAGAGGGCAAGACAAATACGTGTGCAAAGTTTGGCGATTCTACGTGCAACGGTGTAGACGTAGTGCTGCAAACAGACAAACAGACAGACAAATGAAAAATCGGTCAGAGACCGAGGACTTGCCGGAATGTACTTTTTTATTGGCCATTGAGGACAAATATGGCGGCCGAACCACGTGACCGATGACGTCATCATTAACATATTTTATTCCCCATGGAGAGTTCTTTACAATGAGGCATGTCTCAATTTTTTCTATTCAGCACTTTTGGACACATAGAGGTGCTAAGTTTTTCGGTTTTTCCAAGATGGCGGCCGAACCACGTGACATATGACGTCATCATTAACAAATTTTATTCCCCATGGAGAGTTCTTTACAATGAGCCATGTCTCAATTTTTTCTGTTCAGGACTTTTGGAGATATAGTGGTGCAAAGTTTTGCCGTTTTTCCAAGATGGCGGCCGACCACGTGACCGATGGCATCATCATTAACATATTTTATTCCCCATGGAGAGTTCTTTACAATGAGCCATGTCTCAATTTTTTCTATTCAGCACATTCAGAGATATGGAGGACTGGAGGTGCTAAGTTTTTCGGTTTTTCCAAGATGGCGGCCGAACCACCTGACATATGACGTCATCATTAACATATTTTATTCCCCATGGAGAGTTCTTTACAATGAGCCATGTCTCAATTTTTTCTGTTCAGCACTTTTGGAGATATAGTGGTGCAAATGTTTGCCGTTTTTCCAAGATGGCGGCCGACCACGTGACTGATGATGTCATCATTAACATATTTTATTCCCCATGGAGAGTTCTTTACAATGAGCCATGTCTCAATTTTTTCTGTTCAGCACTTTTGGAGATATAGTGGCGCAAAGTTTTGCCGTTTTTCCAAGATGGCGGCCGACCACGTGACTGATGATGTCATCATTTACACATTTTATTCCCCATGGAGAGTTCTTTACAATGAGCCATGTCTCAATTTTTTCTGTTCAGTACTTTCGGAGATATAGAGGTGCAAAGTTTTTCGGTTTTTCCAAGATGGCGGCCGAACCACGTCACCGATGACGTCATCAATTGGGCACAGTCTATTCCAGGGCAAGACCAATATGTGTGCAAAGTTTGGCGATTCTCCGTGCAACGGTGTAGACGCAGTGCTGCAAACAGACAGACAAACAGCCAGACAGACAAACAGATGAAAAATCGGTCAGAGACCGAGGACTTGCCGGAATGTACTTTTTTATCGGCCATTTAGGACAAATATGGCGGCCGAAACACGTGACCGATGATGTCATCATTAAGATATTTTATTCCCCATGGAGAGTTCTTTACAACGAGCCATGTCTCAATTTTTTCTGTTCAGCACTTTTGGAGATATAGTGGTGCAAAGTTTTGCCGTTTTTCCAAGATGGCGGCCGAACCACGTGACCTATGACGTCATCATTAACATGTTTTATTCCCAATGGAGAGTTCTTTACAATGAGCCATGGCTCAATTTTTTCTGTTCAGCACTTTGAGATATCGAGGTGCAAAATTTTTCGGTTTTTCCAAGATGGCGGCCGAACCACGTGACTGATGACGTCATCATTTGGGCACAGTATATTAGAGGGCAAGACCAATATGTGTGCCAAGTTTGGCGATTCTACGTGCAACGGTGTAGATGTAGTGCTGCAAACAGACAAACAGACAGACAAACAGACAGATGAAAAATCGGTCAGAGACCGAGGACTTGCCGGAATGTACTTTTTTATCCGCCATTTAGGACAAATATGGCGGCCGAACCACGTGACCGATGACGTCATCATTAACATATTTTATTCCCCATGGAGAGTTCTTTACAATGAGCCATGCCTCAATTTTTTCTATTCAGGACTTTTGGAGATGTGGAGGTGCAGAGTTTTTCGGTTTTTCCAAGATGGCGGCCGACCACGTGACATATGACATCATTAACATATTTTATTCCCCATGGAGAGTTTTTTACAATGAGACATGTCTCAATTTTTTCTGTTCAGCACTTTTGGAGATTTCGTAGTGCAAAGTTTTGCCGTTTTTCCAAGATGGCGGCCGACCACGTGACTGATGACGTCATCATTAACATATTTTATTCCCCATGTGGAGTTCTTTACAATGAGCCATGTCTCAATTTTTTCTGTTCAGCACTTTTGGCGATATAGTGGTGCAAAGTTTTGCCGTTTTTCCAAGATGGCGGCCGACCACGTGACATATGACGTCATCATTTACATATTTTATTCTGCATGGAGAGTTCTTTACAATGAGCCATGTCTCAATTTTTTCTGTTCAGTACTTTCGGAGATATAGAGGTGCAACGTTTTTTGGTTTTTCCAAGATGGCGGCCGAACCACGTCACCGATGACGTCATCAATTGGGCACAGTCTATTCCAGGGCAAGACCAATGTGTGTGCAAAGTTTGGCGATTCTACGTGCAATGGTGTAGACGCAGTGCTGCAAACAGACAGACAGACAGACAAACAGACAGACAGACAGACAGATGAAAAATCGGTCAGAGACCGAGGACTTGCCGGAATGTACTTTTTTATTGGCCATTGAGGACAAATATGGCGGCCGAACCACGTGACCGATGACGTCATCATTAACATATTTTATTCCCCATGGAGAGTTCTTTACAATGAGGCATGTCTCAATTTTTTCTATTCAGCACTTTTGGACACATAGAGGTGCTAAGTTTTTCGGTTTTTCCAAGATGGCGGCCGAACCACGTGACATATGACGTCATCATTAACAAATTTTATTCCCCATGGAGAGTTCTTTACAATGAGCCATGTCTCAATTTTTTCTGTTCAGGACTTTTGGAGATATAGTGGTGCAAAGTTTTGCCGTTTTTCCAAGATGGCGGCCGACCACGTGACCGATGGCATCATCATTAACATATTTTATTCCCCATGGAGAGTTCTTTACAATGAGCCATGTCTCAATTTTTTCTATTCAGCACATTCAGAGATATGGAGGACTGGAGGTGCTAAGTTTTTCGGTTTTTCCAAGATGGCGGCCGAACCACCTGACATATGACGTCATCATTAACATATTTTATTCCCCATGGAGAGTTCTTTACAATGAGCCATGTCTCAATTTTTTCTGTTCAGCACTTTTGGAGATATAGTGGTGCAAATGTTTGCCGTTTTTCCAAGATGGCGGCCGACCACGTGACTGATGATGTCATCATTAACATATTTTATTCCCCATGGAGAGTTCTTTACAATGAGCCATGTCTCAATTTTTTCTGTTCAGCACTTTTGGAGATATAGTGGCGCAAAGTTTTGCCGTTTTTCCAAGATGGCGGCCGACCACGTGACTGATGATGTCATCATTTACACATTTTATTCCCCATGGAGAGTTCTTTACAATGAGCCATGTCTCAATTTTTTCTGTTCAGTACTTTCGGAGATATAGAGGTGCAAAGTTTTTCGGTTTTTCCAAGATGGCGGCCGAACCACGTCACCGATGACGTCATCAATTGGGCACAGTCTATTCCAGGGCAAGACCAATATGTGTGCAAAGTTTGGCGATTCTCCGTGCAACGGTGTAGACGCAGTGCTGCAAACAGACAGACAAACAGCCAGACAGACAAACAGATGAAAAATCGGTCAGAGACCGAGGACTTGCCGGAATGTACTTTTTTATCGGCCATTTAGGACAAATATGGCGGCCGAAACACGTGACCTATGATGTCATCATTAAGATATTTTATTCCCCATGGAGAGTTCTTTACAACGAGCCATGTCTCAATTTTTTCTGTTCAGCACTTTTGGAGATATAGTGGTGCAAAGTTTTGCCGTTTTTCCAAGATGGCGGCCGAACCACGTGACCTATGACGTCATCATTAACATGTTTTATTCCCAATGGAGAGTTCTTTACAATGAGCCATGGCTCAATTTTTTCTGTTCAGCACTTTGAGATATCGAGGTGCAAAATTTTTCGGTTTTTCCAAGATGGCGGCCGAACCACGTGACTGATGACGTCATCATTTGGGCACAGTATATTAGAGGGCAAGACCAATATGTGTGCCAAGTTTGGCGATTCTACGTGCAACGGTGTAGATGTAGTGCTGCAAACAGACAAACAGACAGACAAACAGACAGATGAAAAATCGGTCAGAGACCGAGGACTTGCCGGAATGTACTTTTTTATCCGCCATTTAGGACAAATATGGCGGCCGAACCACGTGACCGATGACGTCATCATTAACATATTTTATTCCCCATGGAGAGTTCTTTACAATGAGCCATGCCTCAATTTTTTCTATTCAGGACTTTTGGAGATGTGGAGGTGCAGAGTTTTTCGGTTTTTCCAAGATGGCGGCCGACCACGTGACATATGACATCATTAACATATTTTATTCCCCATGGAGAGTTTTTTACAATGAGACATGTCTCAATTTTTTCTGTTCAGCACTTTTGGAGATTTCGTAGTGCAAAGTTTTGCCGTTTTTCCAAGATGGCGGCCGACCACGTGACTGATGACGTCATCATTAACATATTTTATTCCCCATGTGGAGTTCTTTACAATGAGCCATGTCTCAATTTTTTCTGTTCAGCACTTTTGGCGATATAGTGGTGCAAAGTTTTGCCGTTTTTCCAAGATGGCGGCCGACCACGTGACATATGACGTCATCATTTACATATTTTATTCTGCATGGAGAGTTCTTTACAATGAGCCATGTCTCAATTTTTTCTGTTCAGTACTTTCGGAGATATAGAGGTGCAACGTTTTTTGGTTTTTCCAAGATGGCGGCCGAACCACGTCACCGATGACGTCATCAATTGGGCACAGTCTATTCCAGGGCAAGACCAATGTGTGTGCAAAGTTTGGCGATTCTACGTGCAACGGTGTAGACGCAGTGCTGCAAACAGACAGACAGACAGACAAACAGACAGACAGACAGACAGATGAAAAATCGGTCAGAGACCGAGGACTTGCCGGAATTTACTTTTTTATCGGCCATTTAGGACAAATATGGCGGCTGAACCACGTGACCGATGACGTCATCATTAACATATTTTATTCCCCATGGAGAGTTCTTTACAATGAGCCATGTCTCAATTTTTTCTATTCAGGATATTTGGAGATGTGGAGGTGCAAAGTTTTTCGGTTTTTCCAAGATGGCGGCCGAACCACGTGACCGATGACGTCATCATTAACATATTTCATTCCCCATGGAGAGTTCTTTAGAATGAGCCATGTCTCAATTTTTTCTATTCAGCACTTTCGGAGGTATGGAGGTGCTAGTTTTTCCGAGATGGCGGCTGAACCACGTGACCTATGATGTCTTCATTAACATATTTTATTTCCCATGGAGAGTTCTTTCCAATGAGCCATGTCGCAATTCTTTCTATTCAGCACTTTCGGAGATATGGAGGTGCAAAGTTTTTCGGTTTTTCCAAGATGGCGGCCGATCCACGTGACTGATGACGTCATCATTAACATATTTCATTCCACATGGAGAGTTCTTTACATTGAGCCATGTCGCAATTTTTTTCTGTTCAGCACTTTTGGAGATAGATGATGCAAAATTTTTCGGTTTTTCCAAGATGGCGGCCGAACCACGTGACGTATGACGTCATCATTAACATATTTTATTCCACATGGAGAGTTCTTTACATTGAGCCATGTCTCAATTTTTTCTATTCAGCACTTTCGGAGATATGGAGGTGCAAAAAAAATATTCTGCACCATTGGGAGATGGGGCCAAAAACGATGCACAGCAGGATATCTCAAAAAGTTGTGGACAGTTTCGGACGAAACTTGGTGGACAGGTTGGGTGTGACAAGGCAGAATCGATGTGATTTTGGTGAAGATGTGGACATGGATTCGGCTACAAGAATTATTTAATTTCCTCAGTGATTCTTCACCATTGAGAGATCAAACCAAAAGCGATATATCTATAACATGATATTAAAAAATTATGGATGAGTTATGACTAAACTAGGTGGATGAGTTGGTTCGGTGACAGGAACAAGCCGATTCGATTTTGGTTCAGGTCCGAATCCAGATCTGGTCTATCAGTGCATACAAACATAAACTGCTTAGCCTGGCGGGGGCGATGTTCCAAGTGCCGTTCTCGTTCATCATATTTTGGATAACGCAGCCTCGGGCTCTGGCATTATACATGGAAACGCAAATCGATTACACCCCGCCCCGGACGAGGCAAAACGCTGGTGCACGTGACCGTGACGCCGGAAATGACGTTGCTGACACCACCCAGTCGTAGCTATGGTGACGCCGGAAAGGACGTTACTGAGACACTCGGTCTTAACCCTGGTGGAGCTCCGTACTAAAGCACGCGAGGAAATTGTGAGACTGAGATTTTATATACACATACACCTTAGAAAAGCTTTTTTTATACACATTCACTTCATTCAGAAGTTCAAAAAGATGCGATTACAAATCTCCCCTCACCCTCCCCACAACCCCTCCACCCTCTCCCCCCTCCACAACCCCTCCACCCTCTCCCCCCCTCCCACACACTCCGCTTGGTCACTTGCATAATATTTAGCCATATTTACCCATATTTACTGGCATAACATTCACTCATAATTCATATTTACCCATAAATCATATTTACCCCTGCTATCGAAGGTGGGTGAAGGATGTGTTATGTGTCTGTGTCTGTGTTACCCATGTCTGTTTGTCTGTGAACAAGATATCTCAAAAAGTTGTGGGCGGATTTGGACGGAATCTGTCGGAGAGGTAGCATATGTCATATATGACAAGGACGAAATGATTCGATTTTGGTGAAGATCCGGACCCGGCTGCTATCATTTTTTAAGTGATTCTTCACCATTGGGAGATAGGGCCAAAAACGATACATAGCGGGATATCTCAAAATGTTGTGGACAGATTTGGACGAAACTTGGTGGACTGGTTGGGTGTCTGACAAGAAAGAAGTGATTCAATTTTGATGACGTTTCGAATCCGGATCCGGATCAGATAATTTTAAAGTGATTTTTCACCATTGAGTTGTCGGGCTAAAATCGATATATAACACGATATCTCATTGCCCGCCGATGTCACTCTCCGAAGTATTATTTGTGCACATTTACCTCAGAAGTGCATTTGTACACAATGCACGCGGTGCAGCATCAGCGGACGCCAAAGGATATGTTGTCCATCGCCCCCTCCCAATACAGTGTCTATGAGCTGCACGGCGGTATTGCCGGACGCCGAAGGCCGAAGGTGCCCCGGCAATGCCGCGCTGGAGGATATTTATTTATTTGAAGTGGGGGCGATGTACTTTGAATGTGTCTATGCTTGTATGTTATATTTTTAGTTCCCCTGTCGTATAAATATACCTATGAAATAGCTAATTGATATCTCAAAAGTTACATCTGCGATTTGCAAATAAATACAGTTGTGTAAATAATATTCAAGCGGTTGGAACTGCTCGAATGATTAGTTCAATTGTTTCAATGTTGTTCTTAATGGAAAATATTGTTTTTTGGTGATGAGAATATTCACTTTTTCTTTGCAGGTGCAGTTTTGTACTTGTTTGCCGAACAGTTGTTTGCCGAACGCTTGACATCACCTGCTGACTTTGGTGAGAGTTTTTAGATCTGCTGTGGTGATAGTCAGCAGAGCTTTTCCGATACTCATTCGTCCGGCATCGTCTGTCATCTGTCTGCCGGTGTCTTATCAACTTTTTTCAAAGTGTATCTTCTCAAAGAGCTCATTGTGGATTCTTTCAATACTTGTTACACTGATTGTATGGGCTCCTCCCCTCAAAGTAGTAGATAATTTTTGGAATTTGTCTGTTTTTGAATTTTCTGAAACTTCAAATTGGACTTTATCATTGGAATTTCAAACTCTATCATTTCTCGAAAATCATCTTTTCTAATCATGCATGTAGCAGGTTTAGGACCTTACTAGGTACCCAAGCAGTATGGGTGCTGTTGAATCATCCAAAGGGACAGAACATGGTACGAATGCTACACATTCGTACAGATCCAAAGGGCCAATTTTAGGGCGGTTTATATGATCTAAAATGACAGTTTTGGGGGCAAAGTTACCATTACTTCTGCAGGCTTAATTATTAGGTATAACATGTTTGTGGTATAGGGCAATGAAAGAAATCATATCTGATTTTCCTATAAACCGGATACAGCAGACTAACTGGAGGGCCGTGTGTTCAAACCCAGGCCCGGCATGAAGCAAGTTTTGTTTTTCATCCTGGTTGAAAAATTGAGGTTTTCCCTACTGAACCATGTTTACTGAATTCTGAATTCACAATTGTGTCACCCGATGCAAGGGCGTTAGATGACGGGTAGAATTGCCTTCGTCCAAACGTCGTAAAATAAATACCAATTCAGAAATTAATATAAACTTACAAATATTCTTATTTGTGTTTTTTTTCTCTTTTCAGGTGCTGTTCCTGGTATCAGTCTTCATATCGTTATCACGCGTGGTCCTGCCATTATCAAACTCCATCGCACCTCATCAAAAAGAGAAAAGTCACCAAAATCCATAGCAAATTTCACATCATCTTTGTCCTAAACAAAAGGTTTAAAGAAAAACGAAAAGTTACGAAAAAAACCGACTTTAAATAAAGTCTGATTTTGTTGATTTACTGCACAAATTACATTTTAAGCACACATCGATATAAATATCTTCCAATTTTTTTGTAAATTCGGAAGTTTATCATGGGTAAACCAAAAGGCAAAAGCACTGCTCAAAGAAGAGAAGAGTCTAAGTTAAGAATGAGAAAATCGCGTGAGAATGAAACACCAGAGAAGAGAAAACTGAGGCAGAACACAGATCAAGGGAAACATACAGAATCAAGGGAAAACGAAACAACAGAGAAGAGAAAACTGAGGCAGAACACAGATCAAGGGAAACATACAGAATCAAGGGAAAACGAAACAACAGAGAAGAGAAAACTGAGGCAGAACACAGATCAAGAGAAACATACAGAATCAAGGGAAAACGAAACAACAGAGAAGAGAAAACTGAGGCAGAACACAGATCAAGAGAAACATACAGAATCAAGGGAAAACGAAACAACAGAGAAGAGAAAACTGAGGCAGAACACAGATCAAGAGAAACACACAGAATCAAGGGAAAACGAAACAACAGAGAAGAGAAAACTGAGGCAGAACACAGATCAAGGGAAACACACAGAATCAAGGGAAAACGAAACAACAGAGAAGAGAAAACTGAGGCAGAACACAGATCAAGAGAAACATACAGAATCAAGGGAAAACGAAACAACAGAGAAGAGAAAACTGAGGCAGAACACAGATCAAGAGAAACATACAGAATCAAGGGAAAACGAAACAACAGAGAAGAGAAAACTGAGGCAGAACACAGATCAAGAGAAACATACAGAATCAAGGGAAAATGAAACAACAGAGAAGAGAGTTAAAAGACAGAGAACAGTGAAAAGTTCAATGCAACACATTCGTGAGGTTGAAACACCAGAGAAGAGAAAACTGAGGCAGAACACAGATCAAGAGAAACATACAGAATCAAGGGAAAACGAAACAACAGAGAAGAGAAAACTGAGGCAGAACACAGATCAAGAGAAACATACAGAATCAAGGGAAAACGAAACACCAGAGAATAGAAAACAGAGACAGGAAAATGTGAAAAAATCAATGAGAATCATTAGAGAAGTGAAGAATAACATAATCCCAGAAAATGAAACAGTGATTTCAGAGTTTTTGAAAAATGTTAAGGATTCTGCAAATTATATATGTTGTTCATGTCACCGTTTAATGTACAGAATGACAGTTATACACTTGAATGAAGATAGATACAAGAAGTGTTCCAGCAGTTTGTTCAATGATGTACTTTCATATAGATTAAAGTCGCATGATGGCCAAGAGTGGATATGTAGAACATGTGATTTGACTCTGAAGACAGGAAAAATGCCTGCACAATCAAAGGCTAATAACTTGTCGCTACAACAACAGCCACGTGAACTGAAAGACCTAAATGCGCTGGAACTAAGATTGATATCGCAAAGAATCCCATTCATGAAAATGGTTGGTTTACCAAGAGGAAAACAACATGGTATACATGGTCCTGCAGTTAACGTGCCATCAAAATTAGATGCTGTTTGTAAACTGTTCCCACGATTGCCATCTGAATCACAGATAGTGCCCATGAAGTTGAAACGGAGTCTGAAACATTCCTCTCATTATATGTATGATTATGTACATGCTGATAGAGTTTTGAATGCTTTGCGCAGGTTAAAGTTAGACAACCCTCATTACACAAATATTGAAATCAATGAAAACTGGGCCTGTGATGCTGCACATGATGACGTTGAGCTTTGGCAAGCAATTAGCTGTGATGATCCTAGCTTGAAGAAACGAAAACAAAGTTCGTGTGAAACACAATCAACACCTGGCTCTACTGACCATAGTTCAGAAAGTGTAGCACAGGGCTGTTCAGAAGAAAAACAACCAACATTTGTGATTGATGTATCAATGTCAGATCTGCCACAACATTGTCAGACAGACTATGCAAAGTTGAATGTCTTAGCTAGGAAAAACAGGATGAATATTGTTGACGTTCCACGTGATGGCAATTGTATGTTCTATTCTGTTTGTTACCACCTTGACAGGCTAGGAGTGACTACATGTAACCCAGTTTTGTTGCGTGAACAAGTTGCTGATTTCATGACCACAAATGCTGAGAATTATCGTGACTTTATATCAGCCAGGATAGCAACAGAAAATTTGTCTAATGCTGATACTGAGCAACCAACGGAACATGATAGAGCTATCAGGGAAATACTGGATATCGAAACACAAAGAGAGTTGCAATGGATAAGGTACATTGATGAAGTTCAATATGGAAATCAATGGGGAGACCACGTAACACTACAGGCACTGGCAGATATGTTTTCATTCACTGTTTATGTTCATGCAACGTCAAGCTCTACCATGCACACTGTATGTTCCAGATATCACAGTGATAAGGAATTTCATCTTGGATTGATTGGTCAATCTCACTATGTTGTGTTTGAGCCATACTCTGTATGCGATGGTACAAGTGTATCCTTGTCAAATGACGAAGTGCTTGAAAAACATGTTAATATGTCTGACACGAGTAGAGTGGCATCATCTTTGGAGACTGAAACGTGTGATGGAAAGACAACTGTGACTAAGGAAAACACAGAAAGTGATGACTCTGATGAGGAACTAGTTGCTGAAGATGAGCATGCTTTTGAAGAAGCTTCTAAAGTTTGCGGCTTGCCATATGAAACCAGCATGATGAATGAAAATCCAGAATTAGTAAACAAATTGATAAGTGTTGCACCAGGAGATAACGAGAAGCCAATGCCACTTCTGAGTGATCCTAATTTTGAGGAATTGTCACATCCAGATAAATATCCAGATGGATCAAATGCACTGACAACTGATCGACCAATTCATTTAACTCCACGAAAATACTTCAACCAAAGACTACTTGATGTAGATGGACGATTTGCGAAATCAATTGAATATCTCCTTAGTGCACAATATGCTACTGAAAGCAAACAAGTTCAGAGTGATATCAATCACTTCATGTTTCGTAGAGCTAGTGGCAAACACTTTCGTGGCAAAAGACTCACAGCTGGTATGGTGAAAAGTGTTGAACACATGAGTAGACTTATACAATCTGACCATGCATATAGAATCCTGAAGAATGTTAGAGGGACACAGGCCTACTTTCAAACTGTATTTTATGATGTACTCGCCATGGTTCGACAAGTAGGTAATCCTACATGGTTTTTCACAGTATCTGCTGCCGACATGCAATGGCCTGATGTAATTCAACCAATAGCTCGACAGTATGGTACAATACTGAGTGACGATGATGTGAAAATTATGTCATTTGCAGATAGATCAATGTGGTTGAGATCAAACCCTGTCACTGCTGCACGCCAGTTTCAATACAGATTAGAGCTTTTGTTCAGAGATGTACTGAAATCGAATGCTCATCCGCTAGGTGAGATTGTTGACTATGTGATCCGTATAGAATTTCAAGCTCGTGGATCTCCTCATGCTCACACATTACTTTGGGTAAAAAATGCACCAAAATTAGATGTTGCATCTGATGAAGCTGTTGCATCTTTCATGGACAAACATGTATCTTGTGCTCTGCCAGATGATGATCCTGTGCTACACACATTAGTTGAAAGGTTGCAAGTCCATAGTCACTCGTCTTACTGTAGAAAAAAGGGTTGTTGTCGATTCAAATACCCAAAACCACCGAGTTCAAGAACTATCATTGCCAGAGAACCAGATGAACAAAATTCAAAACTGGTCAAGGAAAGTGCCAAGTGTGTTCTCAGCAAAGTGAAAGAGGTATTGTCCGATGAAAGTACCCCAAAGAATGTTAGTATGACAAAACTGTTGGATATGGCGAATGTACCAGAAGAACTTTATGCAAATGCGTTGCCAGTTTCTGAGAAAGGCAAACATATACTGCTGAGGAGAAACCCTTCTGAAGTTAATGTTAATCCATACAATCCTACTGTATTGAAAGCATGGCAAGCAAACATTGATATCCAGTTCATTGTTGATGCATATGCATGTGTTATGTATGTAGCTGCTTACATGACCAAGAATGAAAAAGGTGTAGGAGAGCTATTGAAACAAGTGTGCAAAGAATACAAAGATCAGGACATCAAAACAATGTTGAGACGTGTGGGATCAGTATTCTTGAACCATCGTGAAGTAAGTGCACAAGAAGCTGTGTATCGAATTTTGTCAATGCCAATGAAGAAATTCAGTAGACAGGTGTTGTTTGTCAATACTGATGCAAAAACAGAACGATCAGCTGTGCTGAAACCACAAAAAGAGCTTGATGATCTGGATGATGGAGATGAGGATATATTCCAAAGTAACATCATCATAAGATATGCTTCAAGACCTAACATATTGGAAAACCTGTGCCTTGCTGATTTTGCTGCCAATTATACGGTTAGTCATTGTGACAGAGGTGAAGAGATAGATGACAGTGTTCCTGTGGTATTAGAAATGGATCAAGAACAGGCAGGATTAGCTGACAGAGATAGACTCCCGAAGTACATCAAGTTGAAAGATGGCAAAGGAACAATGCATAAACGTCGATGTGAAGCAGTAATTCGATTTAGAAAGTTTAGTTTTGAAAAAGACTCCAGTAACTTCTATCGAGCAAAACTGATGCTATATTTACCATGGAGAAATGAGGATGTTGATCTGACTGCAGGCTTTCCTGATTATGCTTCTCATTATTTTGCCGTTGCCGATGCCATATGTGAAAATGAGGCAAAATTCACACAAAATTTGGAACTAATCGATCAAGCTATGCATGATCATGCAGAATATGGACCACCGGAACACGCATGGGCAAACATTGCACCCGGTGCTGAGCATAACAATTTGCAAGATATAAATGAAGACATTGATGTGGAGAGGGATATTGACCAGGAAGATCTTGATGCAAATGCCAACATGATTGAATCGCCAAAATGTATCCAGACATCAGAACTTGTAGCACGTTATCAAGCTGAAGCTGACCGAGAGCTTATGTCACCCTCAGAATATCGAAAAATGATTCGTAGACTCAATGTGAAACAGTCAGAGATCGTTTTTTATCACAGACAGTGGTGCAAAGCTGCCGTAATAGCAATGAAACAGGGTAAAACTGTAAAACCATACAGACTTTTCTTGAGTGGTCCTGGTGGTGTTGGAAAAAGTCATGTGATAAAACTGATACATTCAGACACTAGAAAGTTGTTAGCACTGTCAGGTGGGATAAAACCAACAGATGTCACGGTGTTGTTGACTGCTCCTACAGGAGTTGCTGCATTTAATATTGGAGGAATGACCGTTCACTCAGCGCTGCTTCTCCGAACAACTAAGTATGGGAAAGAAGGTGACCATCTGTCATTTGAGAAACTGAATTCTCTACGATCCAAGCTGGAACATCTGCACTTGGTTATCATTGATGAAATTTCCATGGTTGGATCAGATATGTTGTTGAACATCCACAAGCGTCTAGAGGAAATTAAAGGAGTTACTGGAGATTCAATATATTTTGGTAATGTGTGTATTCTTGCAGTTGGAGATTTGTATCAACTTCCTCCAGTGAGACAGTCACAAATATATCAACCTGTACGTGATCCAGTCGAAAGGTTGAATGGTTGTCTCTGGAAAGAAGAGTTCAAAATACATGAGTTGGATGAAGTTATGCGTCAGAAAGATGACTGTGCATTTGCAGAATTGCTTTGCCGTGTTAGAGTTGGGAAATGTACAAATAGAGATCTGGAGGTATTGAAATCTAGAGAAATCAGTTTAGATGATCCAAATTACCCACACGATGTACTCCACGTATTTGCATTCAACTGTGATGTTGATGACAGGAATATGGCAAAATTGGAGAAACTTGCACCAAGTCCTAAACAGCGTATTTACATTCATGCATCAGATGACAAAACGGACAGCACAGGACAACTAAATTTGGAAAGAATACCAACTTCACAGAAACGTTCTGAAACTGCTGGTCTTCATACGACTCTCATTTTGGCAATTGGTGCACGAGTGATGCTCACATATAATGTGGATACTGGAGATGGACTTGTTAATGGTGTAATTGGAACTGTTGAAAGTATCATAGAAAATACAAACAAAGGAGTTGCTATAGTTCTGGTGAAATTTGACAACGAAAATGTAGGTACAAGTGCTATTTCTGGAAGTCAGTGGAAAGACCGATATCCCAATGCAGTTCCAATCAAAAGACACGAAGGGAAATTTGAAAAAGGAAACAGGAAGGCAGCGCAAATCTCCAGAAGACAATTCCCACTTACACTGGCTTGGGCAGTAACAATTCATAAGTGTCAGGGTCTCACAGTGGATGAAATTGTTGTCAGCATGAAGGGTGCAAAACGATTTGGAAAAGGACAAGCATATGTGGCAGTCAGTCGAGTGAAGACTCTGCTTGGTTTGCATATACTTGACTTTGATTCAGCTGGAATAAAAGCTAATGATAAATTGGAACATGAAATTAATGAAATGCGTGTTAATACATTGTCAATGGAAGAGTTAAATCTTTTGACCTTGCACAAACCTGACTGGATAACAGTGGGTCACTTAAATATCCATTATTTCCTAGAGAAATTAGCAGACCTGATGAGTCATAGAGAAAATCAAATTTTAGCTGAAACAGATGTTATGTGTTTCACTGAAACCTATCTGACAGATGATCATAATGTTGATGAATTTGCTGAGAAATATGGATATACAGTTTTCAGACAAAATATTCCAAGCATGCATGATCATGGTAATTTGCACGGAGTGATGATATGTGCACTGACTGATCTGCAACCTAAAGAACTAGAACTGATATCTGTGAAAGGATTGGAGTCAAAAGCGATAGTTTTAGAAACGCAGAAATCACGTTTTGTTGTTGCTGTAGTTTATAGGAAACCATCATTCCCAATGAAAACCTTCTTGCTACAACTAAGTAGTCTTCTTGATTTGATGCCGTTACATGTGCCAACAATCATACTTGGTGACTTCAATGATGATTTGACAAACGAAAGACAAACAGAGTTGACAAAGCTCATGCAACGCTATGGATTCAAACAATGTATTAACCAGGCAACAACAGATAGAGGTACAATGATAGATCACATATATTTCAATAAAAATGAACCGGAACAAGTTCACATGGACGTGCATGATACGTACTATTCTGATCATGACATGACTTTTGTCACCACAGAGTGTACATGAATGGTTCATGAGACATAAATTGATGTCGTTGTAAGTTGTTATAGCAGATATTCTCCGCAAGCATGACATATATGACAGCATACTATGATTTCAAACAGTACATTACATATCTTAGCCCAGACAGAGCTACATTATCAAATATTTACCTGATTGTAATTAACATCAGTAATTAAATATTGATACATGTGAACTTCCTCCAGTGAGACAGTCACAAGTCTATCAATCTGTATGTGATCCAATAAAGGTTGAATGGTTGTCTCTGGAAAGATGAGTTCAAAATACATGAACAGCAACACTTCAAATTGGATACACTTCTTCATCAGAAGCTATATCAAATTCTCTAGAACTGCTAAACCCAATGGTGTCAATCATGACCAGTGAATGATCTCGTCATCTGAATCTTGTAACACCAATGACCTCTGGTGTGATACTATACTGTATGTGACTTGATTAGTGTTGTACAATGTTGACTACCCTTTGTTAAAATACCTGAAAATGAGTGTGATTTTACATCATTTGTGATTTTACATCATGTGATTTACATTTTACACGTCCAGCATGGTGATTTTAGTTCGGTGGGAATCAGAATATGGTTTTGACATACACTCAATATCACATTTCACATTTCTGGTACAGAGTAGTATGTTGTGCACATGTGTTCTGAGCATCTGTATTAAAGATAGTATCTCATCTTGCATATAATGCACTTGTGTGATCTTACTCTTCACAACCTTTGATTTTCTACTCAGTGCTAGTGGACACAGCCTTCATAACATTCAATCGACTCAGTTGAAAGTTCAATGACATTCTAGAATGGCTGAAACTGGTCAGAAAGTATCTCTAGTATTGTTCTTTGTCAGGTCGATCTTTATTCCTGGATGTGACTTGTTTTTAGTTAAATACCAAAATGAGTGGTGTTTGGATCAAAGATTACAAAGAAATTACGACTGATGAAGCTGAGAACATCTGTTATATTGCAGACAGAGTTAAATGTAATTATGACGTCATAAGGGAGGCACCTATGACGTCATCATTAACATATTTTATTCCCCATGGAGAGTTCTTTACAATGAGCCATGTCTCAATTTTTTCTATTCAGCACTTTTGGAGATATCGAGGTGCAAGGTTTTTTGGTTTTTCCAAGATGGCGGCTGAACCACGTGACCGATGACGTCATCATTAACATATTTTATTCCACATGGAGGATTCTTTACAATTAGCCATGTCTCAATTTTTTCTATTCAGCACTTTTGGACACATAGAGGTGCTAAGTTTTTCGGTTTTTCCAAGATGGCGGCCGAACCACGTGACCGATGATATCATCATTAACATATTTTATTCCCCATGGAGAGTTCTTTACAATGAGCCATGTCTCAATTTTTTCTATTCAGTACTTTCGGAGATATGGAGGTGCAAAGTTTTTCGGTTTTTCCAAGATGGCGGCCGAACCACGTGACTGGTGACGTCATCATTAACATATTTTATTCCCCATGGAGAGTTCTTTACAATGAGCCATGTCTCAATTTTTTCTATTCAGCACTTTTGGAGATATCGAGGTGCAAGGTTTTTTGGTTTTTCCAAGATGGCGGCTGAACCACGTGACCGATGACGTCATCATTAACATATTTTATTCCACATGGAGGATTCTTTACAATTAGCCATGTCTCAATTTTTTCTATTCAGCACTTTTGGACACATAGAGGTGCTAAGTTTTTCGGTTTTTCCAAGATGGCGGCCGAACCACGTGACCGATGATATCATCATTAACATATTTTATTCCCCATGGAGAGTTCTTTACAATGAGCCATGTCTCAATTTTTTCTATTCAGTACTTTCGGAGATATGGAGGTGCTAAGTTTTTCGGTTTTTCCAAGATGGCGGCCGAACCACGTGACCGATGATATCATCAATAACATATTTTATTCCCCATGGAGAGTTCTTTACAATGAGCCATGTCTCAATTTTTTCTATTCAGTACTTTCGGAGATATGGAGGTGCAATTTTTTTCGGTTTTTCCAAGATGGCGGCCGAACCACGTGACTGGTGACGTCATCATTAACATATTTTATTCCCCATGGAGAGTTCTTTACAATGAGCCATGTCTCAATTTTTTCTGTTCAGCACTTTTGGAGATATAGTGGTGCAAAGTTATGCCGTTTTTCCAAGATGGCGGCCGACCACGTGACCGATGGCATCATCATTAACATATTTTATTCCCCATGGAGAGTTCTTTACAATGAGCCATGTCTCAATTTTTTCTATTCAGCACATTCAGAGATATGGAGGTGCAAAATTTTTCGGTTTTTCCAAGATGGCGGCCGAACCACCTGACATATGACGTCATCATTAACAAATTTTATTCCCCATGGAGAGTTCTTTACAATGAGCCATGTCTCAATTTTTTCTGATCAGCACTTTTGGAGATTTCGTGGTGCAAAGTTTTGCCGTTTTTCCAAGATGGCGGCCGACCACGTGACTGATGATGTCATCATTAACATATTTTATTCCCCATCGAGAGTTCTTTACAATGAGCCATGTCTCAATTTTTTCTGTTCAGCACTTTTGGAGATTTCGTGGTGCAAAGTTTTGCCGTTTTTCCAAGATGGCGGCCGACCACGTGACTGATGATGTCATCATTAACATATTTTATTCCCCATGGAGAGTTCTTTACAATGAGCCATGTCTCAATTTTTCTGTTCAGTACTTTCGGAGATATAGAAGTGCAAGGTTTTTCGGTTTTTCCAAGATGGCGGCCGAACCACGTCACCGATGACGTCATCATTAACATATTTTATTTCCCATGGAGAGTTCTTTACAATGAGCCATGTCTCAATTCTTTCTATTCAGCACTTTCGGAGATATGGAGGTGCAATGTTTTTCGGTTTTTCCAAGATGGCGGCCGAACCACGTAACCGATGGCATCATCATTAACATAGTTTATTCCCCGTGGAGACTTCTTTACAATGAGCCATGGCTCAATTTTTTCTGTTCAGCACTTTTGGAGATATAGTGGTGCAAAGTTTTGCCGTTTTTCCAAGATGGCCGCCGACCACGTGACATATGACGCCATCATTAACATATTTTATTCACCATGGAGAGTTCTTTACAATGAGCCATGTCTCAATTTTTTCTGTTCAGCACTTTTGGAGATATAGTGGAGCAAAGTTTTGCCGTTTTTCCAAGATGGCGGCCGACCACGTGACTGATGACATCATCATTAACATATTTTATTCCCCATGGAGAGTTCTTTGCAATGAGCCATGTCTCAATTTTTTCTGTTCAGTACTTTCGGAGATATAGCAGTGCAAATATTTTCGGTTTTTCCAAGATGGCGGCCGAACCACGTGACTGATGACGTCATCATTAACATATTTTGTTCACCATCGGGAGTTCTTTACAATGAGCCATGTCTCAATTTTTTTCTGTTCAGCACTTTTGGAGATATAGTGGTGCAAATTTTTGCCGTTTTTCCAAGATGGCGGCCGAACCACGTGACCGATGACGACATCATTAACATATTTTATTCCCCCTGGAGAGTTCTTTCCAATGAGCCATGTCTCAATTTTTTCTGTTCAGCACTTTTGGAGATAGAGGTGCAACGTTTTTCGGATTTTCCAAGATGGCGGCCGAACCACGTGACCGATGACGTCATCATTAACTTATTTTATTCCCCCTGGAGAGTTCTTTCCAATGAGCCATGTCTCAATTTTTTCTATTCAGCACTTTCGGAGATATGGAGGTGAATTTTTTTCCCGTTTTTCCAAGATGGCGGCCGCACCACGTGACCGATGACGTCATCATTAACATATTTTATTCCACATGGAGAGTTCTTGACAATGAGCCATGTCTCAATTTTTTCTATTCAGCACTTTCGGAGATATGGAGGTGCTAGGTTTTTCGGTTTTTCGAAGATGGCAGCCGACCACGCGACTGATGACGTCATCATTAACATATTTTATTCCCCGTGGAGACTTCTTTACAATGAGCCATGTCTCAATTTTTTCTATTCAGCACTTTTGGAGATATCGAGGTGCAAGGTTTTTTGGTTTTTCCAAGATGGCGGCTGAACCACGTGACCGATGACGTCATCATTAACATATTTTATTCCACATGGAGGATTCTTTACAATTAGCCATGTCTCAATTTTTTCTATTCAGCACTTTTGGACACATAGAGGTGCTAAGTTTTTCGGTTTTTCCAAGATGGCGGCCGAACCACGTGACCGATGATATCATCATTAACATATTTTATTCCCCATGGAGAGTTCTTTACAATGAGCCATGTCTCAATTTTTTCTATTCAGTACTTTCGGAGATATGGAGGTGCAAAGTTTTTCGGTTTTTCCAAGATGGCGGCCGAACCACGTGACTGGTGACGTCATCATTAACATATTTTATTCCCCATGGAGAGTTCTTTACAATGAGCCATGTCTCAATTTTTTCTATTCAGCACTTTTGGAGATATCGAGGTGCAAGGTTTTTTGGTTTTTCCAAGATGGCGGCTGAACCACGTGACCGATGACGTCATCATTAACATATTTTATTCCACATGGAGGATTCTTTACAATTAGCCATGTCTCAATTTTTTCTATTCAGCACTTTTGGACACATAGAGGTGCTAAGTTTTTCGGTTTTTCCAAGATGGCGGCCGAACCACGTGACCGATGATATCATCATTAACATATTTTATTCCCCATGGAGAGTTCTTTACAATGAGCCATGTCTCAATTTTTTCTATTCAGTACTTTCGGAGATATGGAGGTGCTAAGTTTTTCGGTTTTTCCAAGATGGCGGCCGAACCACGTGACCGATGATATCATCAATAACATATTTTATTCCCCATGGAGAGTTCTTTACAATGAGCCATGTCTCAATTTTTTCTATTCAGTACTTTCGGAGATATGGAGGTGCAATTTTTTTCGGTTTTTCCAAGATGGCGGCCGAACCACGTGACTGGTGACGTCATCATTAACATATTTTATTCCCCATGGAGAGTTCTTTACAATGAGCCATGTCTCAATTTTTTCTGTTCAGCACTTTTGGAGATATAGTGGTGCAAAGTTATGCCGTTTTTCCAAGATGGCGGCCGACCACGTGACCGATGGCATCATCATTAACATATTTTATTCCCCATGGAGAGTTCTTTACAATGAGCCATGTCTCAATTTTTTCTATTCAGCACATTCAGAGATATGGAGGTGCAAAATTTTTCGGTTTTTCCAAGATGGCGGCCGAACCACCTGACATATGACGTCATCATTAACAAATTTTATTCCCCATGGAGAGTTCTTTACAATGAGCCATGTCTCAATTTTTTCTGATCAGCACTTTTGGAGATTTCGTGGTGCAAAGTTTTGCCGTTTTTCCAAGATGGCGGCCGACCACGTGACTGATGATGTCATCATTAACATATTTTATTCCCCATCGAGAGTTCTTTACAATGAGCCATGTCTCAATTTTTTCTGTTCAGCACTTTTGGAGATTTCGTGGTGCAAAGTTTTGCCGTTTTTCCAAGATGGCGGCCGACCACGTGACTGATGATGTCATCATTAACATATTTTATTCCCCATGGAGAGTTCTTTACAATGAGCCATGTCTCAATTTTTCTGTTCAGTACTTTCGGAGATATAGAAGTGCAAGGTTTTTCGGTTTTTCCAAGATGGCGGCCGAACCACGTCACCGATGACGTCATCATTAACATATTTTATTTCCCATGGAGAGTTCTTTACAATGAGCCATGTCTCAATTCTTTCTATTCAGCACTTTCGGAGATATGGAGGTGCAATGTTTTTCGGTTTTTCCAAGATGGCGGCCGAACCACGTAACCGATGGCATCATCATTAACATAGTTTATTCCCCGTGGAGACTTCTTTACAATGAGCCATGGCTCAATTTTTTCTGTTCAGCACTTTTGGAGATATAGTGGTGCAAAGTTTTGCCGTTTTTCCAAGATGGCCGCCGACCACGTGACATATGACGCCATCATTAACATATTTTATTCACCATGGAGAGTTCTTTACAATGAGCCATGTCTCAATTTTTTCTGTTCAGCACTTTTGGAGATATAGTGGAGCAAAGTTTTGCCGTTTTTCCAAGATGGCGGCCGACCACGTGACTGATGACATCATCATTAACATATTTTATTCCCCATGGAGAGTTCTTTGCAATGAGCCATGTCTCAATTTTTTCTGTTCAGTACTTTCGGAGATATAGCAGTGCAAATATTTTCGGTTTTTCCAAGATGGCGGCCGAACCACGTGACTGATGACGTCATCATTAACATATTTTGTTCACCATCGGGAGTTCTTTACAATGAGCCATGTCTCAATTTTTTTCTGTTCAGCACTTTTGGAGATATAGTGGTGCAAATTTTTGCCGTTTTTCCAAGATGGCGGCCGAACCACGTGACCGATGACGACATCATTAACATATTTTATTCCCCCTGGAGAGTTCTTTCCAATGAGCCATGTCTCAATTTTTTCTGTTCAGCACTTTTGGAGATAGAGGTGCAACGTTTTTCGGATTTTCCAAGATGGCGGCCGAACCACGTGACCGATGACGTCATCATTAACTTATTTTATTCCCCCTGGAGAGTTCTTTCCAATGAGCCATGTCTCAATTTTTTCTATTCAGCACTTTCGGAGATATGGAGGTGAATTTTTTTCCCGTTTTTCCAAGATGGCGGCCGCACCACGTGACCGATGACGTCATCATTAACATATTTTATTCCACATGGAGAGTTCTTGACAATGAGCCATGTCTCAATTTTTTCTATTCAGCACTTTCGGAGATATGGAGGTGCTAGGTTTTTCGGTTTTTCGAAGATGGCAGCCGACCACGCGACTGATGACGTCATCATTAACATATTTTATTCCCCATGGAGAGTTCTTTACAATGAGCCATGTCTCAATTTTTTCTGTTCAGCACTTTTGGAGATATAGTGGTGCAAAGTTTTGCCGTTTTTCCAAGATGGCGGCCGACCACGTGACATATGACGTCATCATTAACATATTTTATTCCCCATGGAGAGTTCTTTACAATGAGCCATGTCTCAATTTTTTCTGTTCAGCACTTTTGGAGATATAGTGGCGCAACGTTTTGCCGTTTTTCCAAGATGGCGACCGAACCACGTGACTGATGACGTCATCATTTACATATTTTATTCCCCATGGAGAGTTCTTTACAATGAGCCATGTCTCAATTTTTTCTGTTCAGTACTTTCGGAGATATAGAGGTGCAAGGTTTTTCAGTTTTTCCAAGATGGCGGCCGAACCACGTCACCGATGACGTCATCAATTGGGCACAGTCTATTCCAGGGCAAGACCAATATGTGTGCAAAGTTTGGCGATTCGCCGTGCAACGGTGTAGACGCAGTGCTGCAAACAGACAGACAGACAGACAGACAGACAGACAGACAGACAAACAGACAGACAAACGAACAGATCAACATACTTGCCGGAAAAATTTTTCCGGCAAGTAATGAAAAATCGGTCAGAGACCGAGGACTTGCCGGAGTGTACTTTTTTATCGGCCATTTAGAACAAATATGGCGGCTGAACCACGTGATAGATGATGTCATCATTAACATATTTTATTCCCCATGGAGAGTTCTTTACAATGAGCCATGTCTCAATTTTTTCTGCTCAGCACTTTTGGAGATATAGAGGTGCAAAGTTTTGCCGTTTTTCCAAGATGGCGGCCGAACCACGTGACATCTGACGTCATCATTAACATATTTTATTCCCCATGGACATTTCTTTCCAATGAGCCATGTCGCAATTTTTTCTGTTCAGCACTTTCGGAGATATAGAGGTGCAAAGCTTTTCCAAGATGGCGGCCGAACCACGTGACCTATGACGTCATCATTAACATATTTTATTTCCCATGGACATTTCTTTCCAATGAGCCATGTCTCAATTTTTTCTGTTCAGCACTTTCGGAGATATAGAGGTGCAAAGCTTTTCCAAGATGGCGGCCGAACCACGTGACCGATGACGTCATCATTAACATTTTTTATTCCACATGGAGAGTTCTTTACAATGAGCCATGCCTCCATTTTTTCTATTCAGGACTTTTGGAGATGTGGAGGTGCAGAGTTTTTCGGTTTTTCCAAGATGGCGGCTGAACCACGTGACCGATGACGTCATCATTAACATATTTTATTCCCCATGGAGGATTCTTTACAATGAACCATGTCTCAATTTTTTCTATTCAGCACTTTTGGACACATAGAGGTGCTAAGTTTTTCGGTTTTTCCAAGATGGCGGCCGAACCACGTGACCGATGATATCATCATTAACATATTTTATTCCCCATGGAGAGTTCTTTACAATGAGCCATGTCTCAATTTTTTCTATTCAGCACTTTCGGAGATATGGAGGTGCAAAGTTTTTCGGTTTTTCCAAGATGGCGGCCGAACCACGTGACTGATGACGTCATCAGTAACATATTTTATTCCCCATGGAGAGATATTTACAATGAGCCATGTCTCAATTTTTTCTGTTCAGCACTTTCGGAGATATGGAGGTGTAAAGTTTTTCGGTTTTTCCAAGATGGCGGCCGAACCACGTGACCTATGACGTCATCATTAACATATTTTATGCCCCATGGACATTTCTTTCCAATGAGCCATGTCTCAATTTTTTCTGTTCAGCACTTTCGGAGATATAGAGGTGCAAAGCTTTTCCAAGATGGCGGCCGAACCACGTGACCGATGACGTCATCATTAACATTTTTTATTCCACATGGAGAGTTCTTTACAATGAGCCATGTCTCAATTTTTTCTATTCAGTACTTTCAGAGATATGGAGGTGCAAAGTTTTGCCGTTTTTCCAAGATGGCGGCCGAACCACGTGACATATGACATCATCATTAACATATTTTATTCCACATGGGGAGTTCTTTACAATGAGCCATGTCTCAATTTTTTCTGTTCAGCACTTTTGGAGATTTCGTGGTGCAAAGTTTTGCCGTTTTTCCAAGATGGCAGCCCACCACGTGACCGGTGACGTCATCATTAACATATTTTATTCCCCATGGAGAGTTCATTACAATGAGCCGTGTCTCAATTTTTTCTATTCAGTACTTTCAGAGATATGGAGGTGCAAAGTTTTGCCGTTTTTCCAAGATGGCGGCCGACCACGTGACATATGACGTCATCATTAACCTATTTTATTCTGCATGGAGAGTTCTTTACAATGAGCCATGTCTCAATTTTTTCTGTTCAGCACTTTTGGAGATTTCGTGGTGCAAAGTTTTGCCGTTTTTCCAAGATGGCGGCCGACCACGTGACTGATGATGTCATCATTAACATATTTTATTCCCCATGGAGAGTTCTTTACAATGAGCCATGTCTCAATTTTTTCTGTTCAGCACTTTTGGAGATATAGTGGCGCAACGTTTTGCCGTTTTTCCAAGATGGCGACCGAACCACGTGACTGATGACGTCATCATTTACTTATTTTATTCCCCATGGAGAGTTCTTTACAATGAGCCATGTAGCAATTTTTTCTGTTCAGTACTTTCGGAGATATAGAGGTGCAATTTTTTTTCGGTTTTTCCAAGATGGCCGCCGAACCACGTGACTGATGACGTCATCATTAACATATTTTATTCCCCATGGACAGTTCTTTACAATGAGCCATGTCTCAATTTTTTCTATTCAGCACTTTCGGAGATATGGAGGTGCAAATTTTTTCAAAGATGGCGGCCGAACCACGTGACCGATGACGTCATCATTTGGGCACAGTATATTAGAGGGCAAGCCAAATAAGTGTGCAAAGCTTGGCTATTCTACGTATAGAAAGATTCTACATATAGAAAGTTTTGCGGTTTTTCCAAGATGGCGGCCGAACCACGTGACCAATGACGTCATCATTAACATATTTTATTCCCCATCTAGAGTTCTTTACAATGAGCCATGTCTCAATTTTTTCTGTTCAGTACTTTCGGAGATATAGAAGTGCAAAGTTTTTCGGTTTTTCCAAGATGGCGGCCGAACCACGTCACCGATGACGTCATCAATTGGGCACAGTCTATTCCAGGGCAAGACCAATATGTGTGCAAAGTTTGGCGATTCTCCGTGCAACGGTGTAGACGCAGTGCTGCAAACAGACAGACAAACAGACAGACAAACAGACAAACAGACAAACAGACAAACAAACGAACAGATCAACATACTTGCCGGAAAATTTTTCCGGCAAGTAATGAAAAATCGGTCAGAGACCGAGAACTTGCCGGAATTTACTTTATCGGCCATTTAGGACAAATATGGCGGCCGAACCACGTCACCGATGACGTCATCATTAACATATTTTATTTCCCATAGAGTTCTTTACAATGAGCCATGTCACAATTTTTTCTATTCAGCACTTTCGGAGATATGGAGGTGCTAGGTTTTTCGGTTTTTCCAAGATGGCGGCCGACCACGTGACTGATGACGTCATCATTAACATATTTTATTCCCCATGGAGAGTTCTTTACAATGAGCCATGTCTCAATTTTTTCTGTTCAGCACTTTTGGAAATATAGTGGTGCAAAGTTTTGCCGTTTTTCCAAGATGGCGGCCGACCACGTGACATATGACATCATCATTAACATATTTTATTCCCCATGGAGAGTTCTTTACAATGAGCCACGTCTCAATTTTTTCTGTTCAGCACTTTTGGAGATATAGTGGTGCAAAGTTTTGCTGTTTTTCCAAGATGGCGGCCGACCACGTGACTGATGACGTCATCATTAACATATTTTATTCCCCATGGAGAGTTCTTTACAATGAGCCATGTCTCAATTTTTTCTCTACAGTACTTTCGGAGATATAGAGGTGCAAAGTTTTTCGGTTTTTCCAAGATGGCGGCCGAACCACGTCACCGATGACGTCATCAATTGGGCACAGTCTATTCCAGGGCAAGACCAATATGTGTGCAAAGTTTGGCGATTCTACGTGCAACGGTGTAGACGCAGTGCTGCAAACAGACAGACAGACAGACAAACAGACAAACAGACAAACAGACAAATGAAAAATCGGTCAGAGACCGAGGACTTGCCGGAATTTACTTTTTTGTCGGCCATTTAGGACAAATATGGCGGCCGAACCATGTGACCGATGACATCATCATTAACATATTTTATTCCCCATGGAGAGTTCTTTACAATGAGCCACGTCTCAATTTTTTCTATTCAGCACTTCCGGAGATATATCGAGGTGCTAAGTTTTTTGGTTTTTCCAAGATGGCGGCCGAACCACGTGACCGATGACATCATTATTAACATATTTTACTCCCCATGGAGAGTTCTTTCCAATGAGCCATGTCTCATTTTTTCTATTCAGCACTGGAGGTGCAAAATTTTTCGGTTTTTCCAAGATGGCGGCCGGACCACGTGACCGATGACGTCATCATTAACATATTTTATTCCCCATGGAGAGTTCTTTACAATGAGCCATGTCTCAATTTTTTCTATTCAGCACTTTCAGAGATGTGGAGGTGCAAAAATTTTCGGTTTTTCCAAGATGGCGGCCGAACCACGTGACCTATGACGTCATTATTATCATATTTTATTCCCCATGGAGAGTTCTTTACAATGAGCCGTGTCTCAATTTTTTCTGTTCAGCACTTTTGGAGATTTTGTGGTGCAAAGTTTGCCGTTTTTCCAAGATGGCGGCCGACCACGTGACTGATGACGTCATCATTAACATATTTTATTCCCCATGGAGAGTTCTTTACAATGAGCCATGTTTCAATTTTTTCTGTTCAGCACTTTTGGAGATATAGTGGTGCAAAGTTTTGCCGTTTTTCGAAGATGGCGGCCGACCACGTGACATATGACGTCATCATTAACATATTTTATTCCCCATGGAGAGTTCTTTACAATGAGCCACGTCTCAATTTTTTCTGTTCAGCACTTTTGGAGATATAGTGGTGCAACGTTTTGCCGTTTTTCCAAGATGGCGACCGAACCACGTGACTGATAACGTCATCATTTACATATTTTATTCCCCATGGAGAGTTCTTTACAATGAGCCATGTCTAAATTTTTTCTGTTCAGTACTTTCGGAGATATAGAGGTGCAAAGTTTTTCGGTTTTTCCAAGATGGCGGCCGAACCACCTGACTGATGACGTCATCATTAACATATTTTATTCACCATGGAGAGTTATTTACAATGAGCCATGTCTCAATTTTTTCTATTCAGCACATTCAGAGATATGGAGGTGCAAAATTTTTCGCTTTTTCCAAGATGGCGGCCGAACCACGTGACATATGACGTCATCATTAACAAATTTTATTCCCCATGGAGAGTTCTTTACAATGAGCCATGTCTCAATTTTTTCTATTCAGCACTTTTGGAGATATGGAGGTGCAAAGTTTTTCGGTTTTTCCAAGATGGCGGCCGAACCACGTGACAGATGACGTCATCAACATGTGTTATTCCCCATGGAGAGTTCTTTACAATGAGCCATGTCTCAATTTTTTCTATTCAGTACTTTCAGAGCTATGGAGGTGCAAAGTTTTGCCGTTTTTCCAAGATGGCAGCCGAACGACGTGACCTATGACGTCATCATTAACATATTTTATTCCCCATGGAGAGTTCTTTACAATGAGGCATGTCTCAATTTTTTCTGTTCAGCACTTTTGGAGATTTCGTGGTGCAAAGTTTTGCCGTTTTTCCAAGATGGCGACCGACCACGTGACTGATGACGTCATCATTAACATATTTTATTCCCCATGGAGAGTTCTTTACAATGAGCCATGTCTCAATTTTTTCTGTTCAGCACGTTTGGAGATATAGTGGCGCAACGTTTTGCCGTTTTTCCAAGATGGCGACCGAACCACGTGACTGATGACGTCATCATTTACATATTTTATTCCCCATGGAGAGTTCTTTACAATGAGCCATGTCTCAATTTTTTCTGTTCAGTACTTTCGGAGATATAGAGGTGCAAAGTTTTTCGGTTTTTCCAAGATGGCGGCCGAACCACGTCACCGATGACGTCATCAATTGGGCACAGTCTATTCCAGGGCAAGACCAATATGTGTGCAAAGTTTGGCGATTCTACGTGCAACGGTGTAGACGCAGTGCTGCAAACAGACAGACAAACAGACAGACAGACAGACAGACAGACAAATGAAAAATCGGTCAGAGACCGAGGACTTGCCGGAATGTACTTTTTTATTGGCCATTTAGGACAAATATGGCGGCCGAACCACGTGACCGATGACGTCATCATTAACATATTTTATTCCCCATGGAGAGTTCTTTTCAATGAGCCATGTCTCAATTTTTTCTATTCAGCACTTTCGGAGATGTGGAGGTTTCGGTTTTTCCAATATGGCGGCCGAACCACGTGACATATGATGTCATCATTAACAAATTTTATTCCCCATGGAGAGGTCTTTACAATGAGCCATGTCTCAATTTTTTCCATTCTGCACTTTTGGAGATATAGTGGTGCAAAGTTTTTGCCGTTTTTCCAAGATGGCGGCCGACCACGTGACATATGACATCATCATTAACATATTTTATTCCCCATGGAGAGTTCTTTACAATGAGCCATGTCTCAATTTTTTCTGTTCAGCACTTTTGGAGATATAGTGGTGCAAAGTTTTGCCTTTTTTCCAAGATGGCGGCCGACCACGTGACATATGACATCATTAACATATTTTATTCCCCATGGAGAGTTTTTTACAATGAGCCATGTCTCAATTTTTTCTGTTCAGCACTTTTGGAGATTTTGTAGTGCAAAGTTTTGCCGTTTTTCCAAGATGGCGGCCGACCACGTGACTGATGACGTCATCATTAACATATTTTATTCCCCATGTGGAGTTCTTTACAATGAGCCATGTCTCAATTTTTTCTGTTCAGCACTTTTGGCGATATAGTGGTGCAAAGTTTTGCCGTTTTTCCAAGATGGCGGCCGACCACGTGACATATGACGTCATCATTAACATATTTTATTCCCATGGAGAGTTCTTTCCAATGAGCCATGTCTCAATTTTTTCTGTTCAGCACTTTTGGAGCTTTCGTGGTACAAAGTTTTGCCGTTTTTCCAAGATGGCGGCCGACCACGTGACTGATGACGTCATCATTAACATATTTTATTCCCCATGGAGAGTTCTTTACAATGAGCCATGTCTCAATTTTTTCTGTTCTGCACTTTTGGAGATATAGTGGTGCAAAGTTTTGCCGTTTTTCCAAGATGGCGGCCGACCACGTGACATATGACGTCATCATTAACAGATTGTTTTCCCCATGGAGAGTTCTTTACAATGAGCCATGTCTCAATTTTTTCTGTTCAGTACTTTCGGAGATATAGAGGTGCAAAGTTTTTCGGTTTTTCCAAGATGGCGGCCGAACCACGTCACCGATGACGTCATCAATTGGGCACAGTCTATTCCAGGGCAAGACCAATATGTGTGCAAAGTTTGGCGATTCTAAGTGCAACGGTGTAGACGCAGTGCTGCAAACAGACAGACAGACAGATGAAAAATCGGTCAGAGACCGAGGACTTGCCGGAATGTACTTTTTTATCGGCCATTTAGGACAAATATGGCGGCCAAACCACGTGACCGATGAAGTCATCATTACTTGTTTTCTAAACTAATTTATTCCTTGATGATGCTCAAGAAATTTCATCTTGATCGGATGAAGTTTTGTACTTGGCGAATTATGACGTCATAATGGAGGAACCTATGACATCATCATTAACATATTTTATTCCCCATGGAGAGTTCTTTACAATGAGTCATGTCTCAATTTTTTCTATTCAGGACGTTTGGAGATGTGGAGGTGCAGAGTTTTTCGGTTTTTCCAAGATGGCGGCCGAACCACGTGACTGATGACGTCATCATTAACATATTTTATTCCCCATGGAGAGTTCTTTACAATGAGCCATGTCTCAATTTTTTCTGTTCAGCACTTTTGGAGATATAGTGGTGCAAAGTTTTGCCGTTTTTCCAAGATGGCGGCCGACCACGTGACATATGACATCATCGTTAACATATTTTATTCCCCATGGAGAGTTCTTTACAATGAGCCATGTCTCAATTTTTTCTGTTCAGGACTTTTGGAGATTTCGTGGTGCAAAGTTTTGCCGTTTTTCCAAGATGGCGGCCGACCACGTGACTGATGACGTCATCATTAACATATTTTATTCCCCATGGAGAGTTCTTTACAATGAGCCATGTCTCAATTTTTTCTGTTCAGCACTTTTGGAGATATAGTGGTGCAAAGTTTTGCCGTTTTTCCAAGATGGCGGCCAACCACGTGACATATGACGTCATCATTAACATATTTTATTCCCCATGGAGAGTTCTTTACAATGAGCCATGTCTCAATTTTTTCTGTTCAGCACGTTTGGAGATATAGTGGCGCAACGTTTTGCCGTTTTTCCAAGATGGCGACCGAACCACGTGACTGATGACGTCATCATTTACATATTTTATTCCCCATGGAGAGTTCTTTACAATGAGCCATGTCTCAATTTTTTCTGTTCAGTACTTTCGGAGATATAGAGGTGCAAAGTTTTTCGGTTTTTCCAAGATGGCGGCCGAACCACGTCACCGATGACGTCATCAATTGGGCACAGTCTATTCCAGGGCAAGACCAATATGTGTGCAAAGTTTGGCGATTCTACGTGCAACGGTGTAGACGCAGTGCTGCAAACAGACAGACAAACAGACAGACAGACAGACAGACAGACAAACAAACGAACAGATCAACATACTTGCCGGAAAATTTTTCCGGCAAGTAACAAACGAACAGATCAACATACTTGCCGGAAAAAATTTTCCGGCAAGTAACAAACAAACGAACAGATCAACATACTTGCCGGAAAATTTTTCCGGCAAGTAATGAAAAATCGGTCAGAGACCGAGGACTTGCCGGAATGTACTTTTTTTATCGGCCATTTAGGACAAATAGGGCGGCCGAACCACGTGACCGATGACGTCATAATTAACATATTTTATTCCCCATGGAGAGATCTTTACAATGAGCCATGTCTCAATTCTTTCTGTTCAGAACTTTTGGAGATGTGGAGGTGCAGAGTTTTTCGGTTTTTCCAAGATGGCGGCCGAACCACGTGACCGATGACATCATCATTAACATATTTTGTTCCCCATGGAGAGTTCTTTACAATGAGCCATGTCTCAATTTTTTCTATTCAGCACTTTCGGAGATATGGAGGTGCTAAGTTTTTCGGTTTTTCCAAGATGGCGGCCGACCACGTGACTGATGACGTCATCATTAACATATTTTATTCCCCATGGAGAGTTCTTTACAATGAGCCATGTCTCAATTTTTTCTGTTCAGCACTTTTGGAGATATAGTGGTGCAAATTTTTGCCGTTTTTCCAAGATGGCGGCCGACCACGTGACATATGACGTCATCATTAACATATTTTATTCCCCATGGAGAGTTCTTTACAATGAGCCATGTCTCAATTTTTTCTGTTCAGTACTTTCGGAGATATAGAGGTGCAAATTTATTCGGTTTTTCCAAGATGGCGGCCGAACCACGTCACCGATGACGTCATCATTGAGGCACAGTATATTAGAGGGCAAGACCATTATGTGTGCAAAGTTTGGCGATTCTCCGTGCAACGGTGTAGACGCAGTGCTGCAAACAGACAAACAGACAGACAAACAGACAAACAGACAAACAGACAAACAGACAAACAAACGAACAGATCAACATACTTGCCGGAAAATTTTTCCGGCAAGTAACAAACAGACAAACAGATGAAAAATCGGTCAGAGACCGAGGACTTGCCGGAATGTACTTTTTTATCGGCCATTTAGGACAAATATGGTGGCCGAACCACGTGACTGATGACGTCATCATTAACATATTTTATTCCCCATGGAGAGTTCTTTACAATGAGCCATGTCTCCATTTTTTCCATTCTGCACTTTTGGAGATATAGTGGTGCAAAGTTTTTGCCGTTTTTCCAAGATGGCGGCCGAACCACGTGACCGATGACGTCATCATTAACATATTTTATTCCCCATGGAGAGTTCTTTACAATGAGCCATACCTCAATTTTTTCTATTCAGGACTTTTGGAGATGTGGAGGTGCAGAGTTTTTCGGTTTTTCCAAGATGGCGGCCGAACCACGTGACCGATGACATCATCATTAACATATTTTATTCCCCATGGAGAGTTCTTTACAATGAGCCATGTCTCAATTTTTTCTATTCAGCACTTTCGGAGATATGGAGGTGCTAAGTTTTTCGGTTTTTCCAAGATGGCGGCCGACCACGTGACTGATGACGTCATCATTAACATATTTTATTCCCCATGGAGTTCTTTACAATGAGCCATGTCTCAATTTTTTCTGTTCAGCACTTTTGGAGATATAGTGGTGCAAATTTTTGCCGTTTTTCCAAGATGGCGGCCGACCACGTGACATATGACGTCATCATTAACATATTTTATTCCCCATGGAGAGTTCTTTACAATGAGCCATGTCTCAATTTTTTCTGTACAGTACTTTCGGAGATATAGAGGTGCAAAGTTTTTCGGTTTTTCCAAGATGGCGGCCGAACCACGTCACCGATGACGTCATCAATTGGGCACAGTCTATTCCAGGGCAAGACCAATATGTGTGCAAAGTTTGGCGATTCTCCGTGCAACGGTGTAGACGCAGTGCTGCAAACAGACAGACAGACAGACAAACAGACAAACAGACAGACAGATGAAAAATCGGTCAGAGACCGAGGACTTGCCGGAATTTACTTTTTTATCGGCCATTTAGGACAAATATGGTGGCTGAACCACGTGACCGATGACGTCATCATTAACATATTTTATTCCCCATGGAGAGTTCTTCACAATGAGCCATGTCTCAATTTTTTCTGTTCAGCACTTTCGGAGATATCGAGGTGCAAAGTTTTTCCAAGATGGCGGCCGAACCACGTGACCGATGACGTCATCATTAACATATTTTATTCCCCATGGAGAGTTCTTTCCAATGAGCCATGTCTCAATTTTTTCTATTCAGCACTTTCGGAGATATGGAGGTGCAAAGTTTTTCGGATTTTCCAAGATGGCGGCAGAACCACGTGACAGATGACGTCATCATTAACATATTTTATTCCCCATGGAGAGTTCTTTACAATGAGCCATGTCTCAATTTTTTCTGTTCAGCACTTTTGGAGATATAGTGGCGCAACGTTTTGCCGTTTTTCCAAGATGGCGACCGAACCACGTGACTGATGACGTCATCATTTACATATTTTATTCCCCATGGAGAGTTCTTTACAATGAGCCATGTCTCAATTTTTTCTGTTCAGTACTTTCGGAGATATAGAGGTGCAAAGTTTTTCGGTTTTTCCAAGATGGCGGCCGAACCACGTCACCGATGACGTCATCAATTGGGCACAGTCTATTCCAGGGCAAGACCAATATGTGTGCAAAGTTTGGCGATTCCACGTGCAACGGTGTAGACGCAGTGCTGCAAACAGACAGACAGACAAACAGACAGACAGACAGACAAACGAACAGATCAACATACTTGCCGGAAAATTTTTTCCGGCAAGTAACAAACAGACAAACAAACGAACAGATCAACATACTTGCCGGAATCTTTTCCGGCAAGTAACAAACGAACAGATCAACATACTTGCCGGAAATTTTTCCGGCAAGTAACAAACAGACAAACGAACAGATCAACATACTTGCCGGAAAAATTTTTCCGGCAAGTAATGAAAAATCGGTCAGAGACCGAGGACTTGCCGGAATGTACTTTTTATCGGCCATTTAGAACAAATATGGCGGCCGAACCACGTGACCAATGATATCATCATTAACATATTTTATTCCCCATGGAGAGTTCTTTACAATGAGCCATGTCTCAATTTTTTCTGTTCAGCAATTTTGGAGATATAGTGGTGCAAAGTTTTGCCGTTTTTCCAAGATGGCGGCCGACCACGTGACATATGACATCATCATTAACATATTTTATTCCCCATGTAGAGTTCTTTACAATGAGCCATGTCTCAATTTTTTCTGTTCAGCACTTTTGGAGATTTCGTGGTGCAAAGTTTTGCCGTTTTTCCAAGATGGCGGCCGACCACTTGACTGATGACGTCATCATTAACATATTTTATTCCCCATGTAGAGTTCTTTACAATGAGCCGTCTCAATTTTTTCTGTTCAGCACTTTTGGAGATATAGTGGTGCAAAGTTTTGCCGTTTTTCCAAAATGGCGGCCGACCACGTGACATATGACGTCATCATTAACATATTTTATTCCCCATGGAGAGTTCTTTACAATGAGCCATGTCTCAATTTTTTCTGTTCAGCACTTTTGGAGATATAGTGGTGCAAAGTTTTGCTGTTTTTCCAAGATGGCGGCCGACCACGTGACTGATGACGTCATCATTAACATATTTTATTCCCCATGGAGAGTTCTTTACAATGAGCCATGTCTCAATTTTTTCTGTTCAGTACTTTCGGAGATATAGAGGTGCAAAATTTTTCAGTTTTTCCAAGATGGCGGCCGAACCACGTCACCGATGACGTCATCAATTGGGCACAGTCTATTCCAGGGCAAGACCAATATGTGTGCAAAGTTTGGCGATTCTACGTGCAACGGTGTAGACGCAGTGCTGCAAACAGACAGACAAACAGACAAACAGACAAACAGACAAACAGATGAAAAATCGGTCAGAGACCGAGGACTTGCCGGAATATACTTTTTTATCGGCCATTTAGGACAAATATGGCGGCTGAACCACCTGACCGATGACGTCATCATTAACATATTTTATTCCCCACGGAGAGTTCTTTACAATGAGCCATGTCTCAATTTTTTCTGTTCAGCACTTTTGGAGATAGAGGTGCAACGTTTTTCGGATTTTCCAAGATGGCGGCCGAACCACGTGACCGATGACGTCATCATTAACATATTTTATTCCCCATGGAGAGTTCTTTCCAATGAGCCATGTCTCAATTTTTTCTGTTCAGCACCTTCGGAGATATGGAGGTGTAAAGTTTTTCGGATTTTCCAAGATGGCGGCAGAACCACGTGACATATGACGTCATCAGTAACATATTTTATTCCCCATGGAGAGTTCTTTACAATGAGCCATGTCTCAATTTTTTCTGTACAGTACTTTCGGAGATATAGAGGTGCCAAGTTTTTCGGTTTTTCCAAGATGGCGGCCGAACCACGTCACCGATGACGTCATCAATTGGGCACAGTCTATTCCAGGGCAAGACCAATATGTGTGCAAAGTTTGGCGATTCTCCGTGCAACGGTGTAGACGCAGTGCTGCAAACAGACAGACAAACAGACAGACAGACAAACAAACGAACAGATCAACATACTTGCCGGAAAATTTTTCCGGCAAGTAACGAACAGATCAACATACTTGCCGGAAAATTTTTTCCAGCAAGTAATGAAAAATCGGTCAGACCGAGGACTTGCCGGAATTTACTTTTTTATCGGCCATTTAGGACAAATATGGCGGCCGAACCACGTGACCGATGATGTCATCATGAACATATTTTATTCCCCATGGAGAGTTCTTTACAATGAGTCACGTCTCAATTTTTTCTATTCAGCACTTTGGGAGATATGGAGGTGGTAGGTTTTTCGGTTTTTCCAAGATGGCGGCCGAACTACGTAACTCATGACGTCATCATTAACATATTTTATTCCCCATCAAGAGTTCTTTACAATGAGCCATGTCTCAATTTTTTCTATTCAGTACTTTCAGAGATATGGAGGTGCAAAGTTTTTAGGTTTTTCCAAGATGGCGGCCGAACCACGTGACTGATGACGTCATCATTAACATATTTTATTCCCCATGGAGAGTTCTTTACAATGAGCCATGTCTCAATTTTTTCTGTTCAGCACTTTCGGAGATATAGAGTTGCAAACTTTTTCCAAGATGGCGGCCGAACCACGTGACCAATGACGTCATCACTATCATTTTATTCCCCATGGAGAGTTCTTTACAATGAGCTCAATTTTTTCTGTTCAGCACTTTTGGAGATATAGTGGTGCAAAATTTTGCCATTTTCCAAGATGGCGGCCGAACCACGTGACTGATGACGTCATCATTAACATATTTTATTACCCATGGAGAGTTCTTTACAATGAGCCATGTCTCAATTTTTTCTGTTCAGCACTTTTGGAGATATAGCGGTGCAAAGTTTTGCCGTTTTTCCAAGATGGCGGCCGACCACGTGACATATGACATCATCATTAACATATTTTATTCCGCATGGCGAGTTCTTTACAATGAGCCATGTCTCAATTTTTTCTGTTCAGCACTTTTGGAGATTTCGTGGTGCAAAGTTTTGCCGTTTTTCCAAGATGGCGGCCGACCACGTGACTGATGATGTCATCATTAACATATTTTATTCCCCATGGAGAGTTCTTTACAATGAGCCATGTCTCAATTTTTTCTGTTCAGTACTTTCGGAGATATAGAAGTGCAAAGTTTTTTGGTTTTTCCAAGATGGCGGCCGAACCACGTCACCGATGACGTCATCAATTGGGCACAGTCTATTCCAGGGCAAGACCAATATGTGTGCAAAGTTTGGCGATTCTCCGTGCAACGGTGTAGACGCAGTGCTGCAAACAGACAGACAAACAGACAGACAGACAAACAGACAGACAAACAGACAGACAAACAAACGAACAGATCAACATACTTGCCGGAATCTTTTCCGGCAAGTAATGAAAAATCGGTCAGAGACCGAGGACTTGCCGGAATTTACTTTTTTATCGGCCATTTAGGACAAATATGGCGGCTGAACCACGTGACCGGTGACGTCATCATTAACATATTTTATTCCCCATGGAGAGTTCTTTACAATGAGTCATGTCTCAATTTTTTCTATTCAGCACTTTCGGAGATATGGAGGTGCTAGGTTTTTCCAAGATGGCGGCTAAACCACGTGACCGATGACGTCATTATTAACATGTTTTATTCCCCATGGAGAGTTCTTTACAATGAGCTATGTCTCAATTTTTTCTATTCAGCACTTTCGGAGATATGGAGGTGCTAGGTTTTTCCAAGATGGCGGCTAAACCACGTGACCGATGACGTAATCAATTGGGCACAGTCTATTCCAGGGCAAGACCAATATGTGTGCAAAGTTTGGCGATTCTACGTGCAACGGTGTAGACGCAGTGCTGCAAACAGACAGACAGACAGACAAACAGACAGACAAACAAACGAACAGATCAACATACTTGCCGGAATCTTTTCCGGCAAGTAATGAAAAATCGGTCAGAGACCGAGGACTTGCCGGAATGTACTTTTTTATCAGCCATTTAGAACAAATATGGCGGCTGAACCACGTGATAGATGACGTCATCATTAACATATTTTATTCCCCATGGAGAGTTCTTTACAATGAGCCATGTCTCAATTTTTTCTGTTCAGCACTTTCGGAGATATGGAGGTGTAAAGTTTTTCGGTTTTTCCAAGATGGCGGCCGAACCACGTGACTGATGATGTCATCATTAACATATTTTATTCCCCATGGAGAGTTCCTTACAATGAGCCATGTCTCAATTTTTTCTGTTCAGCACCTTCGGAGATATGGAGGTGTAAAGTTTTTCGGATTTTCCAAGATGGCGGCAGAACCACGTGACATATGACGTCATCAGTAACATATTTTATTCCCCATGGAGAGTTCTTTACAATGAGCCATGTCTCAATTTTTTCTGTACAGTACTTTCGGAGATATAGAGGTGCCAAGTTTTTCGGTTTTTCCAAGATGGCGGCCGAACCACGTCACCGATGACGTCATCAATTGGGCACAGTCTATTCCAGGGCAAGACCAATATGTGTGCAAAGTTTGGCGATTCTCCGTGCAACGGTGTAGACGCAGTGCTGCAAACAGACAGACAAACAGACAGACAGACAAACAAACGAACAGATCAACATACTTGCCGGAAAATTTTTCCGGCAAGTAACGAACAGATCAACATACTTGCCGGAAATTTTTTTCCAGCAAGTAATGAAAAATCGGTCAGACCGAGGACTTGCCGGAATTTACTTTTTTATCGGCCATTTAGGACAAATATGGCGGCCGAACCACGTGACCGATGATGTCATCATGAACATATTTTATTCCCCATGGAGAGTTCTTTACAATGAGTCACGTCTCAATTTTTTCTATTCAGCACTTTGGGAGATATGGAGGTGGTAGGTTTTTCGGTTTTTCCAAGATGGCGGCCGAACTACGTAACTCATGACGTCATCATTAACATATTTTATTCCCCATCAAGAGTTCTTTACAATGAGCCATGTCTCAATTTTTTCTATTCAGTACTTTCAGAGATATGGAGGTGCAAAGTTTTTAGGTTTTTCCAAGATGGCGGCCGAACCACGTGACTGATGACGTCATCATTAACATATTTTATTCCCCATGGAGAGTTCTTTACAATGAGCCATGTCTCAATTTTTTCTGTTCAGCACTTTCGGAGATATAGAGTTGCAAACTTTTTCCAAGATGGCGGCCGAACCACGTGACCAATGACGTCATCACTATCATTTTATTCCCCATGGAGAGTTCTTTACAATGAGCTCAATTTTTTCTGTTCAGCACTTTTGGAGATATAGTGGTGCAAAATTTTGCCATTTTCCAAGATGGCGGCCGAACCACGTGACTGATGACGTCATCATTAACATATTTTATTACCCATGGAGAGTTCTTTACAATGAGCCATGTCTCAATTTTTTCTGTTCAGCACTTTTGGAGATATAGCGGTGCAAAGTTTTGCCGTTTTTCCAAGATGGCGGCCGACCACGTGACATATGACATCATCATTAACATATTTTATTCCGCATGGCGAGTTCTTTACAATGAGCCATGTCTCAATTTTTTCTGTTCAGCACTTTTGGAGATTTCGTGGTGCAAAGTTTTGCCGTTTTTCCAAGATGGCGGCCGACCACGTGACTGATGATGTCATCATTAACATATTTTATTCCCCATGGAGAGTTCTTTACAATGAGCCATGTCTCAATTTTTTCTGTTCAGTACTTTCGGAGATATAGAAGTGCAAAGTTTTTTGGTTTTTCCAAGATGGCGGCCGAACCACGTCACCGATGACGTCATCAATTGGGCACAGTCTATTCCAGGGCAAGACCAATATGTGTGCAAAGTTTGGCGATTCTCCGTGCAACGGTGTAGACGCAGTGCTGCAAACAGACAGACAAACAGACAGACAGACAAACAGACAGACAAACAGACAGACAAACAAACGAACAGATCAACATACTTGCCGGAATCTTTTCCGGCAAGTAATGAAAAATCGGTCAGAGACCGAGGACTTGCCGGAATTTACTTTTTTATCGGCCATTTAGGACAAATATGGCGGCTGAACCACGTGACCGGTGACGTCATCATTAACATATTTTATTCCCCATGGAGAGTTCTTTACAATGAGTCATGTCTCAATTTTTTCTATTCAGCACTTTCGGAGATATGGAGGTGCTAGGTTTTTCCAAGATGGCGGCTAAACCACGTGACCGATGACGTCATTATTAACATGTTTTATTCCCCATGGAGAGTTCTTTACAATGAGCTATGTCTCAATTTTTTCTATTCAGCACTTTCGGAGATATGGATGTGCTAGGTTTTTCCAAGATGGCGGCTAAACCACGTGACCGATGACGTAATCAATTGGGCACAGTCTATTCCAGGGCAAGACCAATATGTGTGCAAAGTTTGGCGATTCTACGTGCAACGGTGTAGACGCAGTGCTGCAAACAGACAGACAGACAGACAAACAGACAGACAAACAAACGAACAGATCAACATACTTGCCGGAATCTTTTCCGGCAAGTAATGAAAAATCGGTCAGAGACCGAGGACTTGCCGGAATGTACTTTTTTATCAGCCATTTAGAACAAATATGGCGGCTGAACCACGTGATAGATGACGTCATCATTAACATATTTTATTCCCCATGGAGAGTTCTTTACAATGAGCCATGTCTCAATTTTTTCTGTTCAGCACTTTCGGAGATATGGAGGTGTAAAGTTTTTCGGTTTTTCCAAGATGGCGGCCGAACCACGTGACTGATGATGTCATCATTAACATATTTTATTCCACATGGAGAGTTCTTTACAATGATCCATGTCTCTATTTTTTCTGTTCAGCACTTTCGGAGATATGGAGGTGCAAAGTTTTTCGGTTTTTCCAAGATGGCGGCCGAACCACCTGACCGATGACGTCATCATTAGCATATTTTATTCCCCATGGAGAGTTCTTTACAATGAGCCATGTCTCAATTTTTTCCATTCTGCACTTTTGGAGATATAGTGGTGCAAAGTTTTTGCCGTTTTTCCAAGATGGCGGCCGAACCACGTGACATATGACGTCATCATTAACAAATTTTATTCCCCATGGAGAGTTCTTTACAATGAGCCATGTCTCAATTTTTTCTGTTCAGCACTTTTGGAGATATAGTGGTGCAAAGTTTTGCCGTTTTTCCAAGATGGTGGCCGACCACGTGACATATGACATCATCATTAACATATTTTAGTCCCCATGGAGAGTTCTTTCCAATGAGCCATGTCTCACTTTTTTCTGTTCAGCACTTTTGGAGCTATAGTGGTGCAAATTTTGCCGTTTTTCCAAGATGGCGGCCGACCACGTGACATATGACGTCATCAGTAACATATTTTATTCCCCATGGAGAGTTCTTTACAATGAGCCATGTCTCAATTTTTTCTGTACAGTACTTTCGGAGATATAGAGGTGCCAATTTTTTCGGTTTTTCCAAGATGGCGGCCGAACCACGTCACCGATGACGTCATCAATTGGGCACAGTCTATTCCAGGGCAAGACCAATATGTGTGCAAAGTTTGGCGATTCTCCGTGCAACGGTGTAGACACAGTGCTGCAAACAGACAGACAGACAGACAGACAAACAGACAAACAGACAAACGAACAGATCTTGTTGATTGATCAACATACTTGCCGGAAATTTTTTTCCAGCAAGTAATGAAAAATCGGTCAGACCGAGGACTTGCCGGAATTTACTTTTTTATCGGCCATTTAGGACAAATATGGCGGCCGAACCACGTGACCGATGATGTCATCATGAACATATTTTATTCCCCATGGAGAGTTCTTTACAATGAGTCACGTCTCAATTTTTTCTATTCAGCACTTTGGGAGATATGGAGGTGGTAGGTTTTTCGGTTTTTCCAAGATGGCGGCCGAACTACGTAACTGATGACGTCATCAATTGGGCACAGTCTATTCAAGGGCAAGACCAATATGTGTGCAAAGTTTGGCGATTCTCCGTGCAACGGTGTAGACGCAGTGCTGCAAACAGACAGACAAACAGACAAACAGACAGACAGACAAACAGACAAACAAACGAACAGATCAACATACTTGCCGGAATCTTTTCCGGCAAGTAACAAATGAAAAATCGGTCAGAGACCGAGGACTTGCCGGAATGTACATTTTTATTGGCCATTGAGGACAAATATGGCGGCCGAACCACGTGACCGATGACATCATCATTAACATATTTTATTCCCCATGGAGAGTTCTTTACAATGAGGCATGTCTCAATTTTTTCTATTCAGCACTTTTGGACACATAGAGGTGCTAAGTTTTTCGGTTTTTCCAAGATGGCGGCCGAACCACGTGACACATGACGTCATCATTAACAAATTTTATTCCCCATGGAGAGTTCTTTACAATGAGCCATGTCTAAATTTTTTCTGTTCAGCACTTTTGGAGATATAGTGGTGCAAATTTTTGCCGTTTTTCCAAGATGGCGGCCGAACCACGTGACCGATGACGTCATCAATAGGGCACAGTCTATTCCAGGGCAAGACCAATATGTGTGCAAAGTTTGGCGATTCTACGTGCAACGGTGTAGACGCAGTGCTGCAAACAGACAGACAGACAGACAGACAAGTTCACATGGACGTGCATGATACGTACTATTCTGATCATGACATGACTTTTGTCACCACAGAGTGTACATGAATGGTTCATGAGACATAATTGATGTCGTTGTAAGTTGTTATAGCAGATATTCTCCGCAAGCATGACATATATGACAGCATACTATGATTTCAAACAGTACATTACATATCTTAGCCCAGACAGAGCTACATTATCAAATATTTACCTGATTGTAATTAACATCAGTAATTAAATATTGATACATGTGAACTTCCTCCAGTGAGACAGTCACAAGTCTATCAATCTGTATGTGATCCAATAAAGGTTGAATGGTTGTCTCTGGAAAGATGAGTTCAAAATACATGAACAGCAACACTTCAAATTGGATACACTTCTTCATCAGAAGCTATATCAAATTCTCTAGAACTGCTAAACCCAATGGTGTCAATCATGACCAGTGAATGATCTCGTCATCTGAATCTTGTAACACCAATGACCTCTGGTGTGATACTATACTGTATGTGACTTGATTAGTGTTGTACAATGTTGACTACCCTTTGTTAAAATACCTGAAAATGAGTGTGATTTTACATCATTTGTGATTTTACATCATGTGATTTACATTTTACACGTCCAGCATGGTGATTTTAGTTCGGTGGGAATCAGAATATGGTTTTGACATACACTCAATATCACATTTCACATTTCTGGTACAGAGTAGTATGTTGTGCACATGTGTTCTGAGCATCTGTATTAAAGATAGTATCTCATCTTGCATATAATGCACTTGTGTGATCTTACTCTTCACAACCTTTGATTTTCTACTCAGTGCTAGTGGACACAGCCTTCATAACATTCAATCGACTCAGTTGAAAGTTCAATGACATTCTAGAATGGCTGAAACTGGTCAGAAAGTATCTCTAGTATTGTTCTTTGTCAGGTCGATCTTTATTCCTGGATGTGACTTGTTTTTAGTTAAATACCAAAATGAGTGGTGTTTGGATCAACGATTACAAAGAAATTACGACTGATGAAGCTGAGAACATCTGTTATATTGCAGACAGAGTTAAATGTAATTATGACGTCATAAGGGAGGCACCTATGACGTCATCATTAACATATTTTATTCCCCATGGAGAGTTCTTTACAATGAGCCATGTCTCAATTTTTTCTATTCAGCACTTTTGGAGATATCGAGGTGCAAGGTTTTTTGGTTTTTCCAAGATGGCGGCTGAACCACGTGACCGATGACGTCATCATTAACATATTTTATTCCCCATGGAGGATTCTTTACAATTAGCCATGTCTCAATTTTTTCTATTCAGCACTTTTGGACACATAGAGGTGCTAAGTTTTTCGGTTTTTCCAAGATGGCGGCCGAACCACGTGACCGATGATATCATCATTAATATATTTTATTCCCCATGGAGAGGTCTTTACAATGAGCCATGTCTCAATTTTTTCTATTCAGTACTTTCGGAGATATGGAGGTGCAAAGTTTTTCGGTTTTTCCAAGATGGCGGCCGAACCACGTGACTGGTGACGTCATCATTAACATATTTTATTCCCCATGGAGAGTTCTTTACAATGAGCCATGTCTCAATTTTTTCTGTTCAGCACTTTTGGAGATATAGTGGTGCAAAGTTATGCCGTTTTTCCAAGATGGCGGCCGACCACGTGACCGATGGCATCATCATTAACATATTTTATTCCCCATGGAGAGTTCTTTACAATGAGCCATGTCTCAATTTTTTCTATTCAGCACATTCAGAGATATGGAGGTGCAAAATTTTTCGGTTTTTCCAAGATGGCGGCCGAACCACCTGACATATGACGTCATCATTAACAAATTTTATTCCCCATGGAGAGTTCTTTACAATGAGCCATGTCTCAATTTTTTCTGATCAGCACTTTTGGAGATTTCGTGGTGCAAAGTTTTGCCGTTTTTCCAAGATGGCGGCCGACCACGTGACTGATGATGTCATCATTAACATATTTTATTCCCCATCGAGAGTTCTTTACAATGAGCCATGTCTCAATTTTTTCTGTTCAGCACTTTTGGAGATTTCGTGGTGCAAAGTTTTGCCGTTTTTCCAAGATGGCGGCCGACCACGTGACTGATGATGTCATCATTAACATATTTTATTCCCCATGGAGAGTTCTTTACAATGAGCCATGTCTCAATTTTTCTGTTCAGTACTTTCGGAGATATAGAAGTGCAAGGTTTTTCGGTTTTTCCAAGATGGCGGCCGAACCACGTCACCGATGACGTCATCATTAACATATTTTATTTCCCATGGAGAGTTCTTTACAATGAGCCATGTCTCAATTCTTTCTATTCAGCACTTTCGGAGATATGGAGGTGCAATGTTTTTCGGTTTTTCCAAGATGGCGGCCGAACCACGTAACCGATGGCATCATCATTAACATAGTTTATTCCCCGTGGAGACTTCTTTACAATGAGCCATGTCTCAATTTTTTCTTTTCAGCACTTTTGGAGATATAGTGGTGCAAAGTTTTGCCGTTTTTCCAAGATGGCCGCCGACCACGTGACATATGACGCCATCATTAACATTTTATTCACCATGGAGAGTTCTTTACAATGAGCCATGTCTCAATTTTTTCTGTTCAGCACTTTTGGAGATATAGTGGAGCAAAGTTTTGCCGTTTTTCCAAGATGGCGGCCGACCACGTGACTGATGACATCATCATTAACATATTTTATTCCCCATGGAGAGTTCTTTGCAATGAGCCATGTCTCAATTTTTTCTGTTCAGTACTTTCGGAGATATAGCAGTGCAAATATTTTCGGTTTTTCCAAGATGGCGGCCGAACCACGTGACTGATGACGTCATCATTAACATATTTTGTTCACCATCGGGAGTTCTTTACAATGAGCCATGTCTCAATTTTTTTCTGTTCAGCACTTTTGGAGATATAGTGGTGCAAATTTTTGCCGTTTTTCCAAGATGGCGGCCGAACCACGTGACCGATGACGTCATCAATAGGGCACAGTCTATTCCAGGGCAGGACCAATATGTGTGCAAAGTTTGGCGATTCTATGTGCAACGGTGTAGACGCAGTGCTGCAAACAGACAGACAGACAGACAGATGAAAAATCGGTCAGAGACCGAGGACTTGCCGGAATGTACATTTTTATTGGCCATTGAGGACAAATATGGCGGCCGAACCACGTGACCGATGACATCATCATTAACATATTTTATTCCCCATGGAGAGTTCTTTACAATGAGGCATGTCTCAATTTTTTCTATTCAGCACTTTTGGACACATAGAGGTGCTAAGTTTTTCGGTTTTTCCAAGATGGCGGCCGAACCACGTGACACATGACGTCATCATTAACAAATTTTATTCCCCATGGAGAGTTCTTTACAATGAGCCATGTCTAAATTTTTTCTGTTCAGCACTTTTGGAGATATAGTGGTGCAAAGTTATGCCGTTTTTCCAAGATGGCGGCCGACCACGTGACCGATGGCATCATCATTAACATATTTTATTCCCCATGGAGAGTTCTTTACAATGAGCCATGTCTCAATTTTTTCTATTCAGCACATTCAGAGATATGGAGGTGCAAAATTTTTCGGTTTTTCCAAGATGGCGGCCGAACCACCTGACATATGACGTCATCATTAACAAATTTTATTCCCCATGGAGAGTTCTTTACAATGAGCCATGTCTCAATTTTTTCTGATCAGCACTTTTGGAGATTTCGTGGTGCAAAGTTTTGCCGTTTTTCCAAGATGGCGGCCGACCACGTGACTGATGATGTCATCATTAACATATTTTATTCCCCATCGAGAGTTCTTTACAATGAGCCATGTCTCAATTTTTTCTGTTCAGCACTTTTGGAGATTTCGTGGTGCAAAGTTTTGCCGTTTTTCCAAGATGGCGGCCGACCACGTGACTGATGATGTCATCATTAACATATTTTATTCCCCATGGAGAGTTCTTTACAATGAGCCATGTCTCAATTTTTCTGTTCAGTACTTTCGGAGATATAGAAGTGCAAGGTTTTTCGGTTTTTCCAAGATGGCGGCCGAACCACGTCACCGATGACGTCATCATTAACATATTTTATTTCCCATGGAGAGTTCTTTACAATGAGCCATGTCTCAATTCTTTCTATTCAGCACTTTCGGAGATATGGAGGTGCAATGTTTTTCGGTTTTTCCAAGATGGCGGCCGAACCACGTAACCGATGGCATCATCATTAACATAGTTTATTCCCCGTGGAGACTTCTTTACAATGAGCCATGTCTCAATTTTTTCTTTTCAGCACTTTTGGAGATATAGTGGTGCAAAGTTTTGCCGTTTTTCCAAGATGGCCGCCGACCACGTGACATATGACGCCATCATTAACATTTTATTCACCATGGAGAGTTCTTTACAATGAGCCATGTCTCAATTTTTTCTGTTCAGCACTTTTGGAGATATAGTGGAGCAAAGTTTTGCCGTTTTTCCAAGATGGCGGCCGACCACGTGACTGATGACATCATCATTAACATATTTTATTCCCCATGGAGAGTTCTTTGCAATGAGCCATGTCTCAATTTTTTCTGTTCAGTACTTTCGGAGATATAGCAGTGCAAATATTTTCGGTTTTTCCAAGATGGCGGCCGAACCACGTGACTGATGACGTCATCATTAACATATTTTGTTCACCATCGGGAGTTCTTTACAATGAGCCATGTCTCAATTTTTTTCTGTTCAGCACTTTTGGAGATATAGTGGTGCAAATTTTTGCCGTTTTTCCAAGATGGCGGCCGAACCACGTGACCGATGACGTCATCAATAGGGCACAGTCTATTCCAGGGCAGGACCAATATGTGTGCAAAGTTTGGCGATTCTATGTGCAACGGTGTAGACGCAGTGCTGCAAACAGACAGACAGACAGACAGATGAAAAATCGGTCAGAGACCGAGGACTTGCCGGAATGTACATTTTTATTGGCCATTGAGGACAAATATGGCGGCCGAACCACGTGACCGATGACATCATCATTAACATATTTTATTCCCCATGGAGAGTTCTTTACAATGAGGCATGTCTCAATTTTTTCTATTCAGCACTTTTGGACACATAGAGGTGCTAAGTTTTTCGGTTTTTCCAAGATGGCGGCCGAACCACGTGACACATGACGTCATCATTAACAAATTTTATTCCCCATGGAGAGTTCTTTACAATGAGCCATGTCTAAATTTTTTCTGTTCAGCACTTTTGGAGATATAGTGGTGCAAAGTTTTGCCGTTTTTCCAAGATGGCGGCCGACCACGTGACATATGACATCAGCATTAACATATTTTATTCCCCATGGAGAGTTCTTTACAATGAGCCATGTCTCAATTTTTTCTGTTCAGCACTTTTGGAGATTTTGTGGTGCAAAGTTTTGCCGTTTTTCCAAGATGGCGGCCGACCACGTGACTGATGACGTCATCATTTACATATTTTATTCCCCATGGAGAGTTCTTTACAATGAGCCATGTCTCAATTTTTTCTGTTCAGCACTTTTGGAGATATGGTGGTGCAAAGTTTTGCCGTTTTTCCAAGATGGCGGCCGACCACGTGACATATGACGTCATCATTAACATATTTTATTCCCCATGGAGAGTTCTTTACAATGAGCCATGTCTCAATTTTTTCTGTTCAGCACTTTTGGAGATACAGTGGCACAACGTTTTGCCGTTTTTCCAAGATGGCGACCGAACCACGTGACTGATGACGTCATCATTAACACATTTTATTCCCCATGGAGAGTTCTTCACAATGAGCCATGTCTCAATTTTTTCTGTTCAGTACTTTCGGAGATATAGCGGTGCAAATTATTTCGGTTTTTCCAAGATGGCCGCCGAAACACGTGACCGATGACGTCATATATTGGGCACAGTCTATTCCAGGGCAAGACGAATATGTGTGCAAAGTTTGGCGATTTTCCGTGCAACGGTGTAGACGCAGTGCTGCAAACAGACAGACAAACAGACAGACAAACAGACAAACAGACAGATGAAAAATCGGTCAGAGACCGAGGACTTGCCGGAATGTACTTTTTTATCGGCCATTTAGGACAAATATGGCGGCCGAACCACGTGACCGATGACGTCATCATTAACATATTTTATTCCCCATAGAGAGTTCTTTACAATGAGCCATACCTCAATTTTTTCTATTCATGACTTTTGGAGATGTGGAGGTGCAGAGTTTTTCGGTTTTTCCAAGATGGCGGCCGACCACGTGACTGATGACGTCATCAATCACATATTTTATTCCCCATGGAGAGTTCTTTACAATGAGCCATGTCTCAATTTTTTCTATTCAGTACTTTCAGAGATATGGAGGTGCAAAGTTTTGCCGTTTTTCCAAGATGGCGGCCGACCACGTGACTGATGACGTCATCATTAACATATTTTATTCCCCATGGAGAGTTCTTCACAATGAGCCATGTCTCAATTTTTTCTGTTCAGTACTTTCGGAGATATAGCGGTGCAAATTATTTCGGTTTTTCCAAGATGGCCGCCGAAACACGTGACCGGTGACGTCATAAATTGGGCACAGTCTATTCCAGGGCAAGACGAATATGTGTGCAAAGTTTGGCGATTTTCCGTGCAACGGTGTAGACGCAGTGCTGCAAACAGACAGACAAACAGACAGACAGACAGACAGACAGACAAACGAACAGTTCAACATACTTGCCGGAAAAATTTTTCCGGCAAGTAATGAAAAATCGGTCAGAGACCGAGGACTTGCCGGAATGTACTTTTTTATCGGCCATTTAGGACAAATATGGCGGCCGAACCACGTGACCGATGACGTCATCATTAACATATTTTATTCCCCATGGAGAGTTCTTTACAATGAGCCATGTCTCAATTTTTTTTCTATTCTGCACTTTTGGAGATATGGAGGTGTTAAGTTTTTCGGTTTTTCCAAGATGGCGGCCGAACCACGTGACCTATGACGTCATCATTTACGTATTTTATTCCCCATGGAGAGTTCTTTACAATGAGCCATGTCTCAATTTTTTCTGTTCAGCACTTTTGGAGATATAGTGGTGCAAAGTTTTGCCGTTTTCCAAGATGGTGGCCGACCACGTGACATATGACATCATCATTAACATATTTTATTCCCCATGGAGATTTCTTTTCAATGAGCCATGTCTCAATTTTTTCTGTTCAGCACTTTTGGAGATATAGTGGTGCAAAATTTTGCCGTTTTTCCAAGATGGCGGCCGACCACGTGACTGATGACGTCATCATTAACATATTTTATTCCCCATGGAGGGTTCTTTACAATGAGCCATGTCTCAATTTTTTCTGTTCAGTACTTTCGGAGATATAGTGGCACAAATTTTTTCGGTTTTTCCAAGATGGCGGCCGAACCACGATACTGATGACGTCATCATTAACATATTTTATTCCCCATGGAGAGTTCTTCACAATGAGCCATGTCTCAATTTTTTCTGTTTCGTACTTTCGGAGATATGGAGGTGCAAAGTTTTTCGGTTTTTCCAAGATGGCGGCCGACCACGTGACATATGACGTCATCATTAACATATTTTATTCCCCATGGAGAGTTCTTTACAATGAGCCAAGTCTCAATTTTTTCTGTTCAGCACTTTTGGAGATATAGTGGCGCAACGTTTTTCGGTTTTTCCAAGATGGCGCCAGAACCACGTGACTGATGACGTCATCATTTACGTATTTTATTCCCCATGGAGAGTTCTTTACAACGAGCCATGTCTCAATTTTTTCTGTTCAGTACTTTCGGAGATATAGAGGTGCAAAGTTTTTCGGTTTTTCCAAGATGGCGGCCGAACCACGTCACCGATGACGTCATCAATTGGGCACAGTCTATTCCAGGGCAAGACCAATATGTGTGCAAAGTTTGGCGATTCTACGTGCAACGGTGTAGACGCAGTGCTGCAAACAGACAGACAGACAGACAGACAGACAGATGAAAAATCGGTCAGAGACCGAGGACTTGCCGGAATGTACTTTTTTATCAGCCATTTAGGACAAATAGGGCGGCCGAACCACGTGACCGATGACGTCATAATTAACATATTTTATTCCCCATGGAGAGTTCTTTACAATGAGCCATACCTCAATTTTTTCTATTCAGGACTTTTGGAGATGTGGAGGTGCAGAGTTTTTCGGTTTTTCCAAGATGGCGGCCGAACCACGTGACCGATGACATCATCATTAACATATTTTGTTCCCCATGGAGAGTTCTTTACAATGAGCCATGTCTCAATTTTTTCTATTCAGCACTTTCGGAGATATGGAGGTGCTAAGTTTTTCGGTTTTTCCAAGATGGCGGCCGACCACGTGACTGATGACGTCATCATTAACATATTTTATGCCCCATGGAGAGTTCTTTACAATGAGCCATGTCTCAATTTTTTCTGTTCAGCACTTTTGGAGATATAGTGGTGCAAATTTTTGCCGTTTTTCCAAGATGGCGGCCGACCACGTGACATATGACGTCATCATTAACATATTTTATTCCCCATGGAGAGTTCTTTACAATGAGCCATGTCTCAATTTTTTCTGTTCAGTACTTTCGGAGATATAGAGGTGCAAATTTATTCGGTTTTTCCAAGATGGCGGCCGAACCACGTCACCGATGACGTCATCATTGAGGCACAGTATATTAGAGGGCAAGACCATTATGTGTGCAAAGTTTGGCGATTCTCCGTGCAACGGTGTAGACGCAGTGCTGCAAACAGACAAACAGACAAACAGACAAACAGACAAACAGACAAATGAAAAATCGGTCAGAGACCGAGGACTTGCCGGAATGTACTTTTTTATCGGCCATTTAGGACAAATAGGGCGGCCGAACCACGTGACCGATGACGTCATAATTAACATATTTTATTCCCCATGGAGAGTTCTTTACAATGAGCCATACCTCAATTTTTTCTATTCAGGACTTTTGGAGATGTGGAGGTGCAGAGTTTTTCGGTTTTTCCAAGATGGCGGCCGAACCACGTGACCGATGACATCATCATTAACATATTTTGTTCCCCATGGAGAGTTCTTTACAATGAGCCATGTCTCAATTTTTTCTATTCAGCACTTTCGGAGATATGGAGGTGCTAAGTTTTTCGGTTTTTCCAAGATGGCGGCCGACCACGTGACTGATGACGTCATCATTAACATATTTTATGCCCCATGGAGAGTTCTTTACAATGAGCCATGTCTCAATTTTTTCTGTTCAGCACTTTTGGAGATATAGTGGTGCAAATTTTTGCCGTTTTTCCAAGATGGCGGCCGACCACGTGACATATGACGTCATCATTAACATATTTTATTCCCCATGGAGAGTTCTTTACAATGAGCCATGTCTCAATTTTTTCTGTTCAGTACTTTCGGAGATATAGAGGTGCAAATTTATTGGGTTTTTCCAAGATGGCGGCCGAACCACGTCACCGATGACGTCATCATTGAGGCACAGTATATTAGAGGGCAAGACCATTATGTGTGCAAAGTTTGGCGATTCTCCGTGCAACGGTGTAGACGCAGTGCTGCAAACAGACAAACAGACAGACAAACAGACAAACAGATGAAAAATCGGTCAGAGACCGAGGACTTGCCGGAATGTACTTTTTATCGGCCATTTTGGACAAATATGGCGGCCGAAACACGTGAACGATGACGTCATCATAAACATATTTTATTCCCCATGGAGAGTTCTTTTCAATGAGCCATGTCTCAATTTTTTCTATTCAGCACTTTCGGAGATATGGAGGTGCAAAGTTTTTCGGTTTTTCCAAGATGGCGGCCGACCACGTGACGGATGACGTCATCATTAACATATTTTATTCCCCATGGAGAGTTCTTTACAATGAGCCATGTCTCAATTTTTTCTGTTCAGCACTTTTGGAGATATAGTGGTGCAAATTTTTGCCGTTTTTCCAAGATGGCGGCCGACCACGTGACATATGACGTCATCATTAACATATTTTATTCCCCATGGAGAGTGCTTTACAATGAGCCATGTCTCAATTTTTTCTGTTCAGCACTTTTGGAGATATAGTAGTGCAAAGTTTTGCCGTTTTTCCAAGATGGCGACCGAACCACGTGACTGATGACGTCATCATTTACATATTTTATTCCCCATGGAGAGTTCTTTACAATGAGCCATACCTCAATTTTTTCTATTCAGGACTGTTGGAGATGTGGAGGTGCAGAGTTTTTCGGTTTTTCCAAGATGGCGGCCGAACCACATGACCGATGACATCATCATTAACATATTTTGTTCCCCATGGAGAGTTCTTTACAATGAGCCATGTCTCAATTTTTTCTATTCAGCACTTTCGGAGATATGGAGGTGCTAAGTTTTTCGGTTTTTCCAAGATGGCGGCCGACCACGTGACTGATGACGTCATCATTAACATATTTTATTCCCCATGGAGAGTTCTTTACAATGAGCCATGTCTCAATTTTTTCTGTTCAGCACTTTTGGAGATATAGTGGTGCACAGTTTTGCCGTTTTACCAAGATGGCGGCCGACCACGTGACTGATGACGTCATCATTAACATATTTTATTCCCCATGGAGAGTTCTTTACAATGAGCCATGTCTCAATTTTTTCTGTTCAGCACTTTTGGAGATATAGTGGTGCAAAGTTTTGCCGTTTTTCCAAGATGGGGGCCGACCACGTGACTGATGATGTCATCATTAACATATTTTATTCCCCATGGAGAGTTCTTTACAATGAGCCATGTCTCAATTTTTTCTGTTCAGTACTTTCGGAGATATAGAAGTGCAAAGTTTTTCGGTTTTTCCAAGATGGCGGCCGAACCACGTCACCGATGACGTCATCAATTGGGCACAGTCTATTCCAGCGCAAGACCAATATGTGTGCAAAGTTTGGCGATTCTCCGTGCAACGGTGTAGACGCAGTGCTGCAAACAGACAGACAGACAAACAGACAGACAAACAAACGAACAGATCAACATACTTGCCGGAATCTTTTCCGGCAAGTAACAAACAAACGAACAGATCAACATACTTGCCGGAAAATTTTTCCGGCAAGTAACGAACAGATCAACATACTTGCCGGAAAAATTTTTCCGGCAAGTAACAAACAGACAGACAGACAGACAAACAAACGAACAGATCAACATACTTGCCGGAATCTTTTCCGGCAAGTAATGAAAAATCGGTCAGAGACCGAGGACTTGCCGGAATGTACTTTATTATCCGCCATTTAGGACAAATATGGCGGCCGAACCACGTGACCGATGACGTCATCATTAACATATTTTATTCCCCATGGAGAGTTCTTTACAATGAGGCATGTCTCAATTTTTTCTATTCAGCACTTTTGGACACATAGAGGTGCTAAGTTTTTCGGTTTTTCCAAGATGGCGGCCGAACCACGTTACATATGACGTCATCATTAACAAATTTTATTCCCCATGGAGAGTTCTTTACAATGAGCCATGTCTCAATTTTTTCTGTTCAGCACTTTTGGAGATATAGTGGTGCAAAGTTTTGCCGTTTTTCCAAGATGGCGGCCGACCACGTGACATATGACATCATCATTAACATATTTTATTCCCCATGGAGAGTTCTTTACAATGAGCCATGTCTCAATTTTTTCTGTTCAGCACTTTTGGAGATTTTGTGGTGCAAAGTTTTGCCGTTTTTCCAAGATGGCGGCCGACCACGTGACTGATGACGTCATCATTAACATATTTTATTCCCCATGGAGAGTTCTTTACAATGAGCCATGTCTCAATTTTTTCTGTTCAGCACTTTTGGAGATTTCGTGGTGCAAAGTTTTGCCATTTTTCCAAGATGGCGGCCGACCACGTGACTGATGACGTCATCATTAACATATTTTATTCCCCATGGAGAGTTCTTTACAATGAGCCATGTCTCAATTTTTTCTGTTCAGTACTTTCGGAGATATAGAGGTGCAAAATTTTTTCGGTTTTTCCAAGATGGCCGCCGAACCACGTGACTGATGACGTCATCATTAACATATTTTATTCCCCATGGACAGTTCTTTACAATGAGCCATGTCTCAATTTTCTCTATTCAGCACTTTCGGAGATATGGAGGTGCAAATTTTTTCCAAGATGGCGGCCGAACCACGTGACCGATGACGATATCATTTGGGCACAGTATATTAGAGGGCAAGACAAATAAGTGTGCAAAGTTTGGCTATTCTACGTATAGAAAGATTCTCCATATAGAAAGTTTTCGGGTTTTTCCAAGATGGCGGCCGAACCACGTGACCAATGACGTCATCATTAACATATTTTATTCCCCATCTAGAGTTCTTTACAATGAGCCATGTCTCAATTTTTTCTGTTCAGTACTTTCGGAGATATAGAAGTACAAAGTTTTTCGGTTTTTCCAAGATGGCGGCCGAACCACGTCACCGATGACATCATCAATTGGGCACAGTCTATTCCAGGGCAAGACCAATATGTGTGCAAAGTTTGGCGATTCTACGTGCAACGGTGTAGACGCAGTGCTGCAAACAGACAGACAGACAAACAGACAGACAAACAGACAAACAGATGAAAAATCGGTCAGAGACCGAGGACTTGCCGGAATGTACTCTTTTATCGGCCATTTAAGACAAATATGGCGTCCGAACCACGTGATAGATGACGTCATCATTAACATATATTATTCCCCATGGAGAGTTCTTCACAAAGAGCCATGTCTCAACTTTTTCTATTCAGCACTTTTGGAGATATGGAGGTGCTACGTTTTTCGGTTTTTCCAAGATGGCAGCCGAACCACGTGACCTATGATGTCATCATTAACATATTTTATTCCCCATGGAGAGTTCTTTACAATGAGCCATGTCTCAATTTTTTCTATTCAGCACTTTCAGAGATATGCGGTGCACAATTTTTCGGTTTTTCCAAGATGGCGGCCGAACCACGTGACATATGACGTCATCATTAACATATTTTATTCCCCATTGAGAGTTCTTTACAATGAGCCATGTCTCAATTTTTTCCATTCTGCACTTTTGGAGATATAGTGGTGCAAAGTTTTCCCATTTTTCCAAGATGGCGGCCGAACCACGTGACCGATAGCGTCATCATTAACATATTTTATTCCCCATGGAGAGTTCTTTACAATGAGCCATGTCTCAATTTTTTCTGTTCAACACTTTTGGAGATTTTGTGGTGCAAAGTTTTGCCGTTTTTCCAAGATGGCGGCCGACCTCGTGACTGATGACGTCATCATTAAAATATTTTATTCCCCATGGAGAGTTCTTTACAATGAGCCATGTCTCAATTATTTCTGTTCAGCACTTTTGGAGATATAGTGGTGCAAAGTTTTGCCGTTTTTCCAAGATGGCGGCCGACCACGTGACATATGACGTCATCATTAACATTTTATTCCCCATGGAGAGTTCTTTCCAATGAGCCATGTCTCAATTTTTTCTGTTCAGCACTTTTGGAGATATAGTGGCGCAACGATTTGCCGTTTTTCCAAGATGGCGACCGAACCACGTGACTGATGACGTCATCATTTACATATTTTATTCCCCATGGAGAGTTCTTTACAATGAGCCATGTCTCAATTTTTTCTGTTCAGCACTTTTGGAGATATAGTGGCGCAACGATTTGCCGTTTTTCCAAGATGGCGACCGAACCACGTGACTGATGACGTCATCATTTACATATTTTATTCCCCATGGAGAGTTCTTTACAATGAGCCATGTCTCAATTTTTTCTGTTCAGTACTTTCGGAGATATAGAGGTGCAAATTTATTCGGTTTTTCCAAGATGGCGGCCGAACCACGTCACCGATGACGTCATCATTGGGGCACAGTATATTAGAGGGCAAGACCATTATGTGTGCAAAGTTTGGCGATTCTCCGTGCAACGGTGTAGACGCAGTGCTGCAAACAGACAAACAGACAGACAAACAGACAGATGAAAAATCGGTCAGAGACCGAGGACTTGCCGGAATGTACTTTTTTATTGGCCATTGAGGACAAATATGGCGGCCGAACCACGTGACCGATGACGTCATCATTAACATATTTTATTCCCCATGGAGAGTTCTTTACAATGAGGCATGTCTCAATTTTTTCTATTCAGCACTTTTGGAGATATAGTGGTGCAAAGTTTTGCCGTTTTTCCAAGATGGCGGCCGACCACGTGACATATGACGTCATCATTAACATATTTTATTCCCCATGGAGAGTTCTTTACAATGAGGCATGTCTCAATTTTTTCTATTCAGCACTTTTGGACACATAGAGGTGCTAAGTTTTTTTTTTTTTTTTTTTTTTTTTTTTTTTTTTTTTTTTTTCTATACAAGATCGAGGCTCGTGAAAGAGCGAACATTAATCACACAGAAAGACAAACCGACACATAAAACATATAACATAGGGAGCGGTAGACAAGATGGGGAGAGAGGGGGAAGGACACAAACACAACATTTGAGAGCAGGGACCGAGAGACATGGAGACATCGAGAGATCTGAGAGAGGGCGAGGGCTTTGGGGGGGGGGGGGCGTGGGAAGGGGGCGGTGGGAGAGGTATAAAACATATGGACACTGCCAGGACTTCCAGGAAAGAAGTTGGAATTTCAAACAACGTGGATCTGGGGTGAATTAGCGGGGGTAGAAAAGATCAAGGTTTTGGATGGGGGAAGATAAGAGATGGTGGTGAACAGCTGTTTTAAAGACCTGGAGGGAGGAGTGGGATTGAAGGGAGTGAGGGAGTTTGTTCCAGAGGCGGGAGAAAAGAGGAATGAAAGAGTGAAGGTGAGCAGAGAGCCGAGATTTCGGCAGTTTAACCATCAGAGGGTTGCTGGCAGATCTTGTGCGACCTGTAGGAATATTTGGGGGACAGAGCACAGAGAGAGCTGGGGGTGCAAGGCCGGAGAGGAGTCGGTAGAAGACAGAAAGACCACCTACCTGCCTGCGGTGAGTGAGTGAAAGGCCCTCAGAGATAGCTTCATCGCGGGAGATTCCAATAATTCTGAAAGCTTTGGTTTCAACAGCGTGAAGCCGAGCTAGGTGTGAGGCAGGAGCACCGGCCCATAGGGGAGAACAGTATTCCATTGAGCTGCGGATGAAAGCCTTGTATGTGGTGAGGAGCTCAGGTGTGCCGAGGAAGGACTTCGCACGACGGAGGATGCCCAGTCGGCGACTGGCTTTGGAGGCCAGCTTGGAAATGTGGTTTTCCCAAGAAAGATCATGGCAGATAGTGAGACCCAAAATCTTGAGCGACAGAACTTCTTGGAGAGGATTGTTGAGAAAGTAGATGGGAGGGTTGTCCAGTCGATCTTTTCGGAGAGACATAGTAAGAGTGTGAGACTTGTCAGGATTGAAAGACATGTTCCACTTGTTTGACCAGTCTGTGATTTTGTCCAGGTCTTCAGAGAGTGAGGAGGCAGCAGACTGCCGATCTGAGGGAAGAGGAATGGAGCGGCAGAGAGTGGAGTCATCAGCAAAGAGATAGAGAGGATTTTCGAGAGAGTCAGAGAGATCATTGATGAAGACCAGAAAAAGCACGGGGCCCAGAACACTGCCTTGGGGAACTCCAGCCTGAACAGGAAGAGGAGATGAGAGAAACCCATTCAGGGCCACACGTTGACGACGACTAGAGAGGAAGTCCGCCAGCCATGCGTGGAGATTTCCATGGATACCAAAGGAGGAGAGTTTGGTGAGCAGAGCGGGGTGCCAGACCGTGTCGAAGGCACGTGATATGTCGAGGGAGACAGCTCTAATTTCCTGTTTGGCATTGAGGACCTCCATCCATTGTTGAGACAGCAGAAGCAGCATGTCCAGAGTAGTAAAGTTTTTCGGTTTTTCCAAGATGGCGGCCGAACCACGTGACATATGACGTCATCATTAACAAATTTTATTCCCCATGGAGAGTTCTTTACAATGAGCCATGTCTCAATTTTTTCTGTTCAGCACTTTTGGAGATATAGTGGTGCAAAGTTTTGCCGTTTTTCCAAGATGGCGGCCGACCACGTGACATATGACATCATCATTAACATATTTTAGTCCCCATGGAGAGTTCTTTACAATGAGCCATGTCTCAATTTTTTCTGTTCAGCACTTTTGGAGATTTCGTGGTGCAAAGTTTTGCCGTTTTTCCAAGATGGCGGCCGACCACGTGACTGATGACGTCATCATTAACATATTTTATTCCCCACGGAGAGTTCTTTACAATGAGCCATGTCTCAATTTTTTCTGTTCAGCACTTTTGGAGATATAGTGGTGCAAAGTTTTGCCGTTTTTCCAAGATGGCGGCCGACCACGTGACATATGACGTCATCATTAACATATTTTATTCCCCATGGAGAGTTCTTTACAATGAGCCATGTCTCAATTTTTTCTGTTCAGCACTTTTGGAGATATAGTGGCGCAACGTTTTGCCGTTTTTCCAAGATGGCGACCGAACCACGTGACATATGACGTCATCATTAACATATTTTATTCCCCATGGAGAGTTCTTTACAATGAGCCATGTCTCAATTTTTTCTGTTCAGTACTTTTGGAGATATAGTAGTGCAAAGTTTTTCGGTTTTTCCAAGATGGCGGCCGAACCACGTCACCGATGACGTCATCAATTGGGCACAGTCTATTCCAGGGCAAGACCAATATGTGTGCAAAGTTTGGCGATTCTACGTGCAACGGTGTAGACGCAGTGCTGCAAACAGACAGACAAACAGACAGACAAACAGATGAAAAATCGGTCAGAGACCGAGGACTTGCCGGAATGTACTTTTTTATCGGCCATTTAGGACAAATATGGCGGCCGAACCACCTGACCGATGACGTCAGCATTAACATATTTTATTCCCCCATGGAGAGTTCTTTACAATGAGCCATGTCTCAATTTTTTCTGTTCAGCACTTTTGGAGATATAGTGGTGAAAAGATTTGCCGTTTTTCCAAGATGGCGGCCGACCACGTGACCGATGACGTCATCATTAACATATTTCATTCCCCATGGAGAATTCTTTACAATGAGCCATGTCTCAATTTCTTCTGTTCAGTACTTTCGGAGATATAGCGGAGCAAATTTTTTCGGTTTTTCCAAGATGGCGGCCGAACCACGTGACATATGACATCATCATTAACATATTTTATTCCCCATGGAGATTTCTTTACAATGAGCCATGTCTCAATTTTTTCTGTTCAGCACTTTTGGAGATATAGTGGTGCAAAGTTTTGCCGTTTTTCCAAGATGGCGGCCGACCACGTGACATATGACGTCATCATTAACATATTTTATTCCCCATGGAGTTCTTTACAATGAGCCATGTCTCAATTTTTTCTGTTCAGCACTTTTGGAGATATAGTGGCGCAACGTTTTGCCGTTTTTCCAAGATGGCGACCGAACCACGTGACTGATGACGTCATCATTTACATATTTTATTCCCCATGGAGAGTTCTTTACAATGAGCCATGTCTCAATTTTTTATGTTCAGTACTTTCGGAGATATAGAGGTGCAACGTTTTTCGGTTTTTCCAAGATGGCGGCCGAACCACGTCAACGATGACGTCATCAATTGGGCACAGTCTATTCCAGGGCAAGACCAATATGTGTGCAAAGTTTGGCGATTCTACGTGCAACGGTGTAGACGCAGTGCTGCAAACAGACAGACAAACAGACAGATGAAAAATCGGTCAGAGACCGAGGACTTGCCGGAATGTACTTTTTTATCCGCCATTTAGGACAAATATGGCGGCCGAACCACGTGACCGATGACGTCATCATTAACATATTTTATTCCCCATGGAGAGTTCTTTACAATGAGCCATGCCTCAATTTTTTCTATTCAGGACTTTTGGAGATGTGGAGGTGCAGAGTTTTTCGGTTTTTCCAAGATGGCGGCCGAACCACGTGACTGATGACGTCATCATTAACATATTTTATTCCCCATGGAGAGTTCTTTACAATGAGCCATGTCTCAATTTTTTCTGTTCAGCACTTTTGGAGATATAGTGGTGCAAAGTTTTGCCGTTTTTCCAAGATGGCGGCCGACCACGTGACATATGACATCATCATTAACATATTTTATTCCCCATGGAGAGTTCTTTACAATGAGCCATGTCTCAATTTTTTCTGTTCAGGACTTTTGGAGATTTTGTGGTGCAAAGTTTTGCCGTTTTTCCAAGATGGTGGCCGACCACGTGACTGATGACGTCATCATTAACATATTTTATTCCCCATGGAGAGTTCTTTACAATGAGCCATGTCTCAATTTTTTCTGTTCAGCACTTTTGGAGATATAGTGGTGCAAAGTTTTTCGGTTTTTCCAAGATGGCGGCCGACCACGTGACATATGACGTCATCATTAACATATTTTATTCCCCATGGAGAGTTCTTTACAATGAGCCAGGTCTCAATTTTTTCTGTTCAGCACTTTTGGAGATATAGTGGCGCAACGTTTTGCCGTTTTTCCAAGATGGCGACCGAACCACGTGACTGATGACGTCATCATTTACATATTTTATTCCCCATGGAGAGTTCTTTACAATGAGCCATGTCTCAATTTTTTCTGTTCAGTACTTTCGGAGATATAGAGGTGCAAAATTTTTCGGTTTTTCCAAGATGGCGGCCAAACCACGTCACCGATGACGTCATCAATTGGGCACAGTCTATTCCAGGGCAAGACCAATATTTGTGCAAAGTTTGGCGATTCTACGTGCAACGGTGTAGACGCAGTGCTGCAAACAGACAGACAAACAGACAGACAGACAGACAGACAGACAAACAAACGAACAGATCAACATACTTGCCGGAATCTTTTCCGGCAAGTAACAAACAGACAGATGAAAAATCGGTCAGAGACCGAGGACTTGCCGGAATGTACTTTTTTATCGGCCATTTAGGACAAATATGGCGGCCGAACCACGTGACCGATGACGTCATCATTAACATATTTTATTCCCCATGGAGAGTTCTTTACAATGAGCCATGCCTCAATTTTTTCTATTCAGGACTTTTGGAGATGTGGAGGTGGAGTTTTTCGGTTTTTCAAAGATGGCGGCCGAACCACGTGACCGATGACATCATGAACATATTTTATTCCCCATGGAGAGTTCTTTACAATGAGCCATGTCTCAATTTTTTCTATTCAGCACTTTCGGAGATATGGAGGTGCTAGGTTTTTCGGTTTTTCCAAGATGGCGGCCGACCACGTGACATATGACGTCATCATGAACATATTTTATTCCCCATGGAGAGTTCTTTACAATGAGCCATGTGTCAATTTTTTCTGGTCAGCACTTTTGGAGATATAGTGGCGCAACGTTTTGCCGTTTTTCCAAGATGGCGACCGAACCACGTGACTGATGACGTCATCATTTACATATTTTATTCCCCATGGAGAGTTCTTTACAATGAGCCATGTCTCAATTTTTTCTGTTCAGTACTTTCGGAGATATAGAGGTGCAAAGTTTTTCGGTTTTTCCAAGATGGCGGCCGAACCACGTCACCGATGACGTCATCAATTGGGCACAGTCTATTCCAGGGCAAGACCAATATGTGTGCAAAGTTTGGCGATTCTACGTGCAACGGTGTAGACGCAGTGCTGCAAACAGACAGACAGACAAACAGACAGACAGACAGACAGACAGACAAACAAACGAACAGATCAACATACTTGCCGGAAAATTTTTCCGGCAAGTAACAAACAAACGAACAGATCAACATACTTGCCGGAAAATTTTTCCGGCAAGTAACAAACAGATCAGAGACCGAGGACTTGCCGGAATGAACTTTTTTATCGGCCATTTAGGACAAATATGGCGGCCAAACCACGTGACCGATGAAGTCATCATTACTTGTTTTCTAAACTAATTTATTCCTTGATGATGCTCAAGAAATTTCATCTTGATCGGATGAAGTTTTGTACTTGGCGAATTATGACGTCATAATGGAGGAACCTATGACATCATCATTAACATATTTTATTCCCCATGGAGAGTTCTTTACAATGAGGCATGTCTCAATTTTTTCTATTCAGCACTTTTGGACACATAGAGGTGCTAAGTTTTTCGGTTTTTCCAAGATGGCGGCCGAACCACGTGACATATGACGTCATCATTAACAAATTTTATTCCCCCATGGAGAGTTCTTTCCAATGAGCCATGTCTCAATTTTTTCTGTTCAGCACTTTTGGAGATATAGTGGTGCAAAGTTTTGCCGTTTTTCCAAGATGGCGGCCGACCACATGACATATGACATCATTAACATATTTTATTCCCCATGGAGAGTTCTTTACAATGAGCCATGTCTCAATTTTTTCTGTTCAGCACTTTTGGAGATTTCGTGGTGCAAAGTTTTGCCGTTTTTCCAAGATGGCGGCCGACCACGTGACTGATGACGTCATCATTAACATATTTTATTCCCCATGGAGAGTTCTTTACAATGAGCCATGTCTCAATTTTTTCTGTTCAGCACTTTTGGAGATATAGTGGTGCAAAGTTTTGCCGTTTTTCCAAGATGGCGGCCGACCACGTGACATATGACGTCATCATTAACATATTTTATTCCCCATGGAGAGTTCTTTACAATGAGCCATGTCTCAATTTTTTCTGTTCAGCACTTTTGGAGATATAGTGGCGCAACGTTTTGCCGTTTTTCCAAGATGGCGACCAAACCACGTGACTGATGACGTCATCAGTTACATATTTTATTCCCCATGGAGAGTTCTTTACAATGAGCCATGTCTCAATTTTTTCTGTTCAGTACTTTCGGAGATATAGAGGTGCAAAAATTTTTCGGCTTTTCCAAGATGGCGGCCGAACCACGTGACCGATGACGTCATCAATTGGGCACAGTCTATTCCAGGGCAAGACCAATATGTGTGCAAAGTTTGGCGATTCTACGTGCAACGGTGTAGACGCAGTGCTGCAAACAGACAGACAAACAGACAGACAGACAGACAGACAGACAAACAAACGAACAGATCAACATACTTGCCGGAATTTTTTCCGGCAAGTAACAAACGAACAGATCAACATACTTGCCGGAATCTTTTCCGGCAAGTAACAAACAGACAAACAAACGAACAGATCAACATACTTGCCGGAAAATTTTTCCGGCAAGTAATGAAAAATCGGTCAGAGACCGAGGACTTGCCGGAATGTACTTTTTTATTGGCCATTGAGGACAAATATGGCGGCCGAACCACGTGACCGATGACGTCATCATTAACATATTTTATTCCCCATGGAGAGTTCTTTACAATGAGCCATGTCTCAATTTTTTCTGTTCAGCACTTTTGGAGATTTCGTGGTGCAAAGTTTTGCCGTTTTTCCAAGATGGCGGCCGACCACGTGACTGATGACGTCATCATTAACATATTTTATTCCCCATGGAGAGTTCTTTACAATGAGCCATGTCTCAATTTTTTCTGTTCAGCACTTTTGGAGATATAGTGGTGCAAAGTTTTGCCGTTTTTCCAAAATGGCGGCCGACCACGTGACATATGACATCATCATTAACATATTTTATTCCCCATGGAGAGTTCTTTACAATGAGCCATGTCTCAATTTTTTCTGTTCAGCACTTTTGGAGATATAGTGGTGCAAAGTTTTGCTGTTTTTCCAAGATGGCGGCCGACCACGTGACTGATGACGTCATCATTAACATATTTTATTCCCCATGGAGAGTTCTTTACAATGAGCCATGTCTCAATTTTTTCTGTTCAGTACTTTCGGAGATATAGAGGTGCAAAGTTTTTCGGTTTTTCCAAGATGGCGGCCGAACCACGTCACCGTTGACGTCATCAATTGGGCACGGTCTATTCCAGGGCAAGACCAATATGTGTGCAAAGTTTGGCGATTCTACGTGCAACGGTGTAGACGCAGTGCTGCAAACAGACAGACAAACAGACAAACAGACAAACAGACAAACGAACAGATCAACATACTTGCCGGAAAATTTTTCCGGCAAGTAACAAACAGACAAACAGATGAAAAATCGGTCAGAGACCGAGGACTTGCCGGAATGTACTTTTTTATCGGCCATTTAGGACAAATATGGCGGCCGAACCACGTGACCGATGACGTCATCATTAACATATTTTATTCCCCATGGAGAGTTCTTTACAATGAGCCATACCTCAATTTTTTCTATTCAGGACTTTTGGAGATGTGGAGGTGCAGAGTTTTTCGGTTTTTCCAAGATGGCGGCCGAACCACGTGACCGATGACATCATCATTAACATATTTTATTCCCCATGGAGAGTTCTTTACAATGAGCCATGTCTCAATTTTTTCTATTCAGCACTTTCGGAGATATGGAGGTGCTAAGTTTTTCGGTTTTTCCAAGATGGCGGCCGACCACGTGACTGATGACGTCATCATTAACACATTTTATTCCCCATGGAGAGTTCTTTACAATGAGCCATGTCTCAATTTTTTCTGTTCAGCACTTTTGGAGATATAGTGGTGCACATTTTTGCCGTTTTTCCAAGATGGCGGCCGAACCACGACACCGATGACGTCATCAATTGGGCACAGTCTATTCCAGGGCAAGACCAATATGTGTGCAAAGTTTGGCGATTCTCCATGCAACGGTGTAGACGCAGTGCTGCAAACAGACAGACAGACAGACAGACAAACAGACAGACAGATGAAAAATCGGTCAGAGACCGAGGACTTGCCGGAATGTACTTTTTTATCGGCCATTTAGAACAAATATGGCGGCTGAACCACGTGATAGATGACGTCATTATTAACATATTTTATTCCCCATGGAGAGTTCTTTCCAATGGGCCATGTCTCAATTCTTTCTGTTCAGCACTTTTGGAGATATAGTGGTGCAAATTTTTGCCGTTTTTCCAAGATGGCGGCCGACCACGTGACATATGACGTCATCATTAACATATTTTATTCCCCACGGAGAGTTCTTTACATGAGCCATGTCTCAATTTTTTCTGTTCAGCACTTTTGGAGATAGAGGTGCAACGTTTTTCGGATTTTCCAAGATGGCGGCCGAACCACGTGACCGATGACGTCATCATTAACATATTTTATTCCCCACGGAGAGTTCTTTCCAATGAGCCATGTCTCAATTTTTTCTATTCAGCACCTTCGGAGATATGGAAGTGCAAAGTTTTTCGGATTTTCCAAGATGGCGGCAGAACCACGTGACCGATGACGTCATCATTAACATATTTTATTCCCCCTGGAGAGTTCTTTCCAATGAGCCATGTCTCAATTTTTTCTGTTCAGCACTTTTGGAGCTATAGTGGTGCAAATTTTTGCCGTTTTTCCAAGATGGCGGCCGACCACGTGACATATGACGTCATCAGTAACATATTTTATTCCCCATGGAGAGTTCTTTACAATGAGCCATGTCTCAATTTTTTCTGTACAGTACTTTCGGAGATATAGAGGTGCCAAGTTTTTCGGTTTTTCCAAGATGGCGGCCGAACCACGTCACCGATGACGTCATCAATTGGGCACAGTCTATTCCAGGGCAAGACCAATATGTGTGCAAAGTTTGGCGATTCTCCGTGCAACGGTGTAGACGCAGTGCTGCAAACAGACAGACAAACAGACAAACAGACAAACAGATGAAAAATCGGTCAGAGACCGAGGACTTGCCGGAATGTACTCTTTTATCGGCCATTTAAGACAAATATGGCGTCCGAACCACGTGATAGATGACGTCATCATTAACATATATTATTCCCCATGGAGAGTTCTTTACAAAGAGCCATGTCTCAACTTTTTCTATTCAGCACTTTTGGAGATATGGAGGTGCTACGTTTTTCGGTTTTTCCAAGATGGCAGCCGAACCACGTGACCTATGATGTCATCATTAACATATTTTATTCCCCATGGAGAGTTCTTTACAATGAGCCATGTCTCAATTTTTTCTATTCAGCACTTTCAGAGATATGGAGGTGCACAATTTTTCGGTTTTTCCAAGATGGCGGCCGAACCACGTGACATATGACGTCATCATTAACATATTTTATTCCCCATTGAGAGTTCTTTACAATGAGCCATGTCGCAATTTTTTCCATTCTGCACTTTTGGAGATATAGTGGTGCAAAGTTTTCCCATTTTTCCAAGATGGCGGCCGAACCACGTGACCGATGGCGTCATCATTAACATATTTTATTCCCCATGGAGAGTTCTTTACAATGAGCCATGTCTCAATTTTTTCTGTTCAGCACTTTTGGAGATTTTGTGGTGCAAAGTTTTGCCGTTTTTCCAAGATGGCGGCCGACCACGTGACTGATGACGTCATCATTAACATATTTTATTCCCCATGGAGAGTTCTTTACAATGAGCCATGTCTCAATTATTTCTGTTCAGCACTTTTGGAGATATAGTGGTGCAAAGTTTTGCCGTTTTTCCAAGATGGCGGCCGACCACGTGACATATGATGGCATCATTAACATATTTTATTCCCCATGGAGAGTTCTTTCCAATGAGCCATGTCTCAATTTTTTCTGTTCAGCACTTTTGGAGATATAGTGGCGCAACGTTTTGCCGTTTTTCCAAGATGGCGACCGAACCACGTGACTGATGACGTCATCATTTACATATTTTATTCCCCATGGAGAGTTCTTTCCAATGAGCCATGTCTCAATTTTTTCTGTTCAGCACTTTTGGAGATATAGTGGCGCAACCTTTTTGCCGTTTTTCCAAGATGGCGACCGAACCACGTGACTGATGACGTCATCATTTACATATTTTATTCCGCATGGAGAGTTCTTTCCAATGAGCCATGTCTCAATTTTTTCTGTTCAGTACTTTCGGAGATATAGAGGTGCAAATTTATTCGGTTTTTCCAAGATGGCGGCCGAACCACGTCACCGATGACGTCATCATTGAGGCACAGTATATTAGAGGGCAAGACCATTATGTGTGCAAAGTTTGGCGATTCTCCGTGCAACGGTGTAGACGCAGTGCTGCAAACAGACAAACAGACAGACAAACAGACAGACAAACAGACAGACAGACAAACAAACGAACAGATCAACATACTTGCCGGAAAAAAATTTCCGGCAAGTAACAAACAGATGAAAAATCGGTCAGAGACCGAGGACTTGCCGGAATTTACTTTTTTATTGGCCATTTAGGACAAATATGGCGGCTGAACCACCTGACCGATGACATCATCATTAACATATTTTATTCCCCCTGGAGAGTTCTTTCCAATGAGCCATGTCTCAATTTTTTCTGTTCAGCACTTTTGGAGATAGAGGTGCAACGTTTTTCGGATTTTCCAAGATGGCGGCCGAACCACGTGACCGATGACGTCATCATTAACATATTTTATTCCCCATGGAGAGTTCTTTCCAATGAGCCATGTCTCAATTTTTTCTATTCAGCACTTTCGGAGATATGGAGGTGATTTTTTTCCCGTTTTTCCAAGATGGCGGCCGCACCACGTGACCGATGACGTCATCATTAACATATTTTATTCCACATGGAGAGTTCTTGACAATGAGCCATGTCTCAATTTTTTCTATTCAGCACTTTCGGAGATATGGAGGTGCTAGGTTTTTCGGTTTTTCCAAGATGGCGGCCGACCACGTGACTGATGACGTCATCATTAACATATTTTATTCCCCATGGAGCGTTCTTTACAATGAGCCATGTCTCAATTTTTTCTGTTCAGCACTTTTGGAGATATCGTGGTGCAAAGTTTTGCCGTTTTTCCAAGATGGCGGCCGACCACGTGACTGATGACGTCATCATTAACATATTTTATTCCCCATGGAGAGTTCTTTACAATGAGCCATGTCTCAATTTTTTCTGTTCAGCAGTTTTGGAGATATAGTGGTGCAAATTTTTGCCGTTTTTCCAAGATGGCGGCCGACCACGTGACATATGACGTCATCGTTAACATATTTTATTCCCCATGGAGAGTTCTTTACAATGAGCCATGTCTCAATTTTTTCTGTTCAGCACTTTTGGAGATACAGTATAGTGGTGCAAATTTTTGCCGTTTTTCCAAGATGGCGGCCGACCACGTGACATATGACGTCATCATTAACATATTTTATTCCCCATGGAGAGTTCTTTACAATGAGCCATGTCTCCATTTTTTCTGTTCAGTACTTTCGGAGATATAGAGGTGCAAAGTTTTTCGGTTTTTCCAAGATGGCGGCCGAACCACGTCACCGATGACGTCATCAATTGGGCACAGTCTATTCCAGGGCAAGACCAATATGTGTGCAAAGTTTGGCGATTCTCCGTGCAACGGTGTAGACGCAGTGCTGCAAACAGACAGACAAACAGATGAAAAATCGGTCAGAGACCGAGGACTTGCCAGAATGTACTTTTTTATCGGCCATTTTGGACAAATATGGCGGCCAAACCACGTGACTGATGACGTCATCATTATTTGTTTTCTAAACTAATTTATTCCCAGATTATGCTCAAGAAATTTCATCTTGATCACATGAAGTTTGTACTTGTCGAATTATGACGTCATAATGGAGGCATCTATGACATCATCATTAACATATTTTATTCCCCAGGGAGAGTTCTTTACAATGAGCCATGTCTCAATTTTTTCTATTCAGCACTTTCCGAGATTATAGAGGTGCAAATGTTTTCGGTTTTTCCAAGATGGCGGCCGAACCACGTGACTGATGACATCATCATTATTTGTTTTCTAAACTAATTTATTCCTAGATTATGCTCAATAAATTGTATCTTGATCGGATGAAGTTTTGTACTTGTCGAATTATGACATCATAATGGAGGCACCTATGACATCATCATTAATATATTTTATTCCCCATGAGAGTTCTTTACAATGAGCCATGTCTCCAATTTTTTCTATTCAGCACTTTCGGAGATATAGAGGCGCAAAGTTTTTCGGGTTTTCCAAGATGGCGGCCGAACCACGTGACTGATGACGTCATCATTATTTTTTTCTCTACCAGGTTATGCCGACATGGCGCTCAAGAAATTGCATCTTGATTGGATGAAGTTTTGTACTTTTCGAATTATGACGTCATAATGGAGGCCTTGGGCTGCGAGAGTTAAAAATTGGGCACAGTCTATTCCAGGGCAAGACAAATACGTGTGTAAAGTTTGGCGATTCTACGTGCAACGGTGTAGATGCAGTGCTGCAAACAGACAGACAGACAAACAGACAGACAGACAAACAAACGAACAGATCAACATACTTGCCGGAAATTTTTCCGGCAAGTAACAAACAGACAGACAGACAAACAGATGAAAAATCGGTCAGAGACCGAGGACTTGCCGGTATATACTTTTTTTTTATCGGCCATTTTGGACAAATATGGCGGCCGAACCACGTGACCGATGACGTCATCATTATTTGTTAACTATCATCTATTTTGTCATTAATTATCTAAACTAATTTATTCTTAGATTATGCTCAAGAAATTTCATCTTGATCGGATGAAGTTTTGTACTTGTCAAATTATGACGTCATAATGGACGCACCTATGACATCATCATTAACATATTTTATTCCCCACGGAGAGTTCTTTACAATGAGCCATGTCTCAATTTTTTCGATTCAGCACTTTCGGAGATATAGAGCTGCAAAGTTTTTCGGTTTTTCCAAGATGGCGGCCGAACCACGCGACCGATGACGTCATCAATTGGGCACAGTCTATTCCAGAGCAAGACAAATATGTGTGTAAAGTTTGGCGATTCTACGTGCAACGGTGTAGACGTAGTGCTGTGCACAGACAAACCGACAAACAGACAGATGAAAAATCGGTCAGAGACCGAGGACTTGCCGGAGTGTACTTTTTTATCGGCCATTTAGAACAAATATGGCGGCTGAACCACGTGATAGATGATGTCATCATTAACATATTTTATTCCCCATGGAGAGTTCTTTACAATGAGCCATGTCTCAATTTTTTCTGCTCAGCACTTTTGGAGATATAGAGGTGCAAAGTTTTGCCGTTTTTCCAAGATGGCGGCCGAACCACGTGACATCTGACGTCATCATTAACATATTTTATTCCCCATGGACATTTCTTTCCAATGAGCCATGTCGCAATTTTTTCTGTTCAGCACTTTCGGAGATATAGAGGTGCAAAGCTTTTCCAAGATGGCGGCCGAACCACGTGACCTATGACGTCATCATTAACATATTTTATTTCCCATGGACATTTCTTTCCAATGAGCCATGTCTCAATTTTTTCTGTTCAGCACTTTCGGAGATATAGAGGTGCAAAGCTTTTCCAAGATGGCGGCCGAACCACGTGACCGATGACGTCATCATTAACATTTTTTATTCCACATGGAGAGTTCTTTACAATGAGCCATGCCTCCATTTTTTCTATTCAGGACTTTTGGAGATGTGGAGGTGCAGAGTTTTTCGGTTTTTCCAAGATGGCGGCTGAACCACGTGACCGATGACGTCATCATTAACATATTTTATTCCCCATGGAGGATTCTTTACAATGAACCATGTCTCAATTTTTTCTATTCAGCACTTTTGGACACATAGAGGTGCTAAGTTTTTCGGTTTTTCCAAGATGGCGGCCGAACCACGTGACCGATGATATCATCATTAACATATTTTATTCCCCATGGAGAGTTCTTTACAATGAGCCATGTCTCAATTTTTTCTATTCAGCACTTTCGGAGATATGGAGGTGCAAAGTTTTTCGGTTTTTCCAAGATGGCGGCCGAACCACGTGACTGATGACGTCATCAGTAACATATTTTATTCCCCATGGAGAGATATTTACAATGAGCCATGTCTCAATTTTTTCTGTTCAGCACTTTCGGAGATATGGAGGTGTAAAGTTTTTCGGTTTTTCCAAGATGGCGGCCGAACCACGTGACCTATGACGTCATCATTAACATATTTTATGCCCCATGGACATTTCTTTCCAATGAGCCATGTCTCAATTTTTTCTGTTCAGCACTTTCGGAGATATAGAGGTGCAAAGCTTTTCCAAGATGGCGGCCGAACCACGTGACCGATGACGTCATCATTAACATTTTTTATTCCACATGGAGAGTTCTTTACAATGAGCCATGTCTCAATTTTTTCTATTCAGTACTTTCAGAGATATGGAGGTGCAAAGTTTTGCCGTTTTTCCAAGATGGCGGCCGAACCACGTGACATATGACATCATCATTAACATATTTTATTCCCCATGGGGAGTTCTTTACAATGAGCCATGTCTCAATTTTTTCTGTTCAGCACTTTTGGAGATTTCGTGGTGCAAAGTTTTGCCGTTTTTCCAAGATGGCAGCCCACCACGTGACCGGTGACGTCATCATTAACATATTTTATTCCCCATGGAGAGTTCATTACAATGAGCCGTGTCTCAATTTTTTCTATTCAGTACTTTCAGTGATATGGAGGTGCAAAGTTTTGCCGTTTTTCCAAGATGGCGGCCGACCACGTGACATATGACGTCATCATTAACCTATTTTATTCTGCATGGAGAGTTCTTTACAATGAGCCATGTCTCAATTTTTTCTGTTCAGCACTTTTGGAGATTTCGTGGTGCAAAGTTTTGCCGTTTTTCCAAGATGGCGGCCGACCACGTGACTGATGATGTCATCATTAACATATTTTATTCCCCATGGAGAGTTCTTTACAATGAGCCATGTCTCAATTTTTTCTGTTCAGCACTTTTGGAGATATAGTGGCGCAACGTTTTGCCGTTTTTCCAAGATGGCGACCGAACCACGTGACTGATGACGTCATCATTTACTTATTTTATTCCCCATGGAGAGTTCTTTACAATGAGCCATGTAGCAATTTTTTCTGTTCAGTACTTTCGGAGATATAGAGGTGCAATTTTTTTTCGGTTTTTCCAAGATGGCCGCCGAACCACGTGACTGATGACGTCATCATTAACATATTTTATTCCCCATGGACAGTTCTTTACAATGAGCCATGTCTCAATTTTTTCTATTCAGCACTTTCGGAGATATGGAGGTGCAAATTTTTTCAAAGATGGCGGCCGAACCACGTGACCGATGACGTCATCATTTGGGCACAGTATATTAGAGGGCAAGCCAAATAAGTGTGCAAAGTTTGGCTATTCTACGTATAGAAAGATTCTACATATAGAAAGTTTTGCGGTTTTTCCAAGATGGCGGCCGAACCACGTGACCAATGACGTCATCATTAACATATTTTATTCCCCATCTAGAGTTCTTTACAATGAGCCATGTCTCAATTTTTTCTGTTCAGTACTTTCGGAGATATAGAAGTGCAAAGTTTTTCGGTTTTTCCAAGATGGCGGCCGAACCACGTCACCGATGACGTCATCAATTGGGCACAGTCTATTCCAGGGCAAGACCAATATGTGTGCAAAGTTTGGCGATTCTCCGTGCAACGGTGTAGACGCAGTGCTGCAAACAGACAGACAAACAGACAGACAAACAGACAAACAGACAAACAGACAAACAAACGAACAGATCAACATACTTGCCGGAAAATTTTTCCGGCAAGTAATGAAAAATCGGTCAGAGACCGAGAACTTGCCGGAATTTACTTTATCGGCCATTTAGGACAAATATGGCGGCCGAACCACGTCACCGATGACGTCATCATTAACATATTTTATTTCCCATAGAGTTCTTTACAATGAGCCATGTCACAATTTTTTCTATTCAGCACTTTCGGAGATATGGAGGTGCTAGGTTTTTCGGTTTTTCCAAGATGGCGGCCGACCACGTGACTGATGACGTCATCATTAACATATTTTATTCCCCATGGAGAGTTCTTTACAATGAGCCATGTCTCAATTTTTTCTGTTCAGCACTTTTGGAAATATAGTGGTGCAAAGTTTTGCCGTTTTTCCAAGATGGCGGCCGACCACGTGACATATGACATCATCATTAACATATTTTATTCCCCATGGAGAGTTCTTTACAATGAGCCACGTCTCAATTTTTTCTGTTCAGCACTTTTGGAGATATAGTGGTGCAAAGTTTTGCTGTTTTTCCAAGATGGCGGCCGACCACGTGACTGATGACGTCATCATTAACATATTTTATTCCCCATGGAGAGTTCTTTACAATGAGCCATGTCTCAATTTTTTCTCTACAGTACTTTCGGAGATATAGAGGTGCAAAGTTTTTCGGTTTTTCCAAGATGGCGGCCGAACCACGTCACCGATGACGTCATCAATTGGGCACAGTCTATTCCAGGGCAAGACCAATATGTGTGCAAAGTTTGGCGATTCTACGTGCAACGGTGTAGACGCAGTGCTGCAAACAGACAGACAGACAGACAAACAGACAAACAGACAAACAGACAAACAAACGAACAGATCAACATACTTGCCGGAAATTTTTCCGGCAAGTAACAAACAGACAAACGAACAGATCAACATACTTGCCGGAAAATTTTTTCCGGCAAGTAATGAAAAATCGGTCAGAGACCGAGGACTTGCCGGAATGTACTTTTTATCGGCCATTTAGAACAAATATGGCGGCCGAACCACGTGACCAATGATATCATCATTAACATATTTTATTCCCCATGGAGAGTTCTTTACAATGAGCCATGTCTCAATTTTTTCTGTTCAGCAGTTTTGGAGATATAGTGGTGCAAATTTTTGCCGTTTTTCCAAGATGGCGGCCGACCACGTGACATATGACGTCATCGTTAACATATTTTATTCCCCATGGAGAGTTCTTTACAATGAGCCATGTCTCAATTTTTTCTGTTCAGCACTTTTGGAGATACAGTATAGTGGTGCAAATTTTTGCCGTTTTTCCAAGATGGCGGCCGACCACGTGACATATGACGTCATCATTAACATATTTTATTCCCCATGGAGAGTTCTTTACAATGAGCCATGTCTCCATTTTTTCTGTTCAGTACTTTCGGAGATATAGAGGTGCAAAGTTTTTCGGTTTTTCCAAGATGGCGGCCGAACCACGTCACCGATGACGTCATCAATTGGGCACAGTCTATTCCAGGGCAAGACCAATATGTGTGCAAAGTTTGGCGATTCTCCGTGCAACGGTGTAGACGCAGTGCTGCAAACAGACAGACAAACAGATGAAAAATCGGTCAGAGACCGAGGACTTGCCAGAATGTACTTTTTTATCGGCCATTTTGGACAAATATGGCGGCCAAACCACGTGACTGATGACGTCATCATTATTTGTTTTCTAAACTAATTTATTCCCAGATTATGCTCAAGAAATTTCATCTTGATCACATGAAGTTTGTACTTGTCGAATTATGACGTCATAATGGAGGCATCTATGACATCATCATTAACATATTTTATTCCCCAGGGAGAGTTCTTTACAATGAGCCATGTCTCAATTTTTTCTATTCAGCACTTTCCGAGATTATAGAGGTGCAAATGTTTTCGGTTTTTCCAAGATGGCGGCCGAACCACGTGACTGATGACATCATCATTATTTGTTTTCTAAACTAATTTATTCCTAGATTATGCTCAATAAATTGTATCTTGATCGGATGAAGTTTTGTACTTGTCGAATTATGACATCATAATGGAGGCACCTATGACATCATCATTAATATATTTTATTCCCCATGAGAGTTCTTTACAATGAGCCATGTCTCCAATTTTTTCTATTCAGCACTTTCGGAGATATAGAGGCGCAAAGTTTTTCGGGTTTTCCAAGATGGCGGCCGAACCACGTGACTGATGACGTCATCATTATTTTTTTCTCTACCAGGTTATGCCGACATGGCGCTCAAGAAATTGCATCTTGATTGGATGAAGTTTTGTACTTTTCGAATTATGACGTCATAATGGAGGCCTTGGGCTGCGAGAGTTAAAAATTGGGCACAGTCTATTCCAGGGCAAGACAAATACGTGTGTAAAGTTTGGCGATTCTACGTGCAACGGTGTAGATGCAGTGCTGCAAACAGACAGACAGACAAACAGACAGACAGACAAACAGACAAACGAACAGATCAACATACTTGCCGGAAATTTTTCCGGCAAGTAACAAACAGACAGACAGACAAACAGATGAAAAATCGGTCAGAGACCGAGGACTTGCCGGTATATACTTTTTTTTTATCGGCCATTTTGGACAAATATGGCGGCCGAACCACGTGACCGATGACGTCATCATTATTTGTTAACTATCATCTATTTTGTCATTAATTATCTAAACTAATTTATTCTTAGATTATGCTCAAGAAATTTCATCTTGATCGGATGAAGTTTTGTACTTGTCAAATTATGACGTCATAATGGACGCACCTATGACATCATCATTAACATATTTTATTCCCCACGGAGAGTTCTTTACAATGAGCCATGTCTCAATTTTTTCGATTCAGCACTTTCGGAGATATAGAGCTGCAAAGTTTTTCGGTTTTTCCAAGATGGCGGCCGAACCACGCGACCGATGACGTCATCAATTGGGCACAGTCTATTCCAGAGCAAGACAAATATGTGTGTAAAGTTTGGCGATTCTACGTGCAACGGTGTAGACGTAGTGCTGTGCACAGACAAACCGACAAACAGACAGATGAAAAATCGGTCAGAGACCGAGGACTTGCCGGAGTGTACTTTTTTATCGGCCATTTAGAACAAATATGGCGGCTGAACCACGTGATAGATGATGTCATCATTAACATATTTTATTCCCCATGGAGAGTTCTTTACAATGAGCCATGTCTCAATTTTTTCTGCTCAGCACTTTTGGAGATATAGAGGTGCAAAGTTTTGCCGTTTTTCCAAGATGGCGGCCGAACCACGTGACATCTGACGTCATCATTAACATATTTTATTCCCCATGGACATTTCTTTCCAATGAGCCATGTCGCAATTTTTTCTGTTCAGCACTTTCGGAGATATAGAGGTGCAAAGCTTTTCCAAGATGGCGGCCGAACCACGTGACCTATGACGTCATCATTAACATATTTTATTTCCCATGGACATTTCTTTCCAATGAGCCATGTCTCAATTTTTTCTGTTCAGCACTTTCGGAGATATAGAGGTGCAAAGCTTTTCCAAGATGGCGGCCGAACCACGTGACCGATGACGTCATCATTAACATTTTTTATTCCACATGGAGAGTTCTTTACAATGAGCCATGCCTCCATTTTTTCTATTCAGGACTTTTGGAGATGTGGAGGTGCAGAGTTTTTCGGTTTTTCCAAGATGGCGGCTGAACCACGTGACCGATGACGTCATCATTAACATATTTTATTCCCCATGGAGGATTCTTTACAATGAACCATGTCTCAATTTTTTCTATTCAGCACTTTTGGACACATAGAGGTGCTAAGTTTTTCGGTTTTTCCAAGATGGCGGCCGAACCACGTGACCGATGATATCATCATTAACATATTTTATTCCCCATGGAGAGTTCTTTACAATGAGCCATGTCTCAATTTTTTCTATTCAGCACTTTCGGAGATATGGAGGTGCAAAGTTTTTCGGTTTTTCCAAGATGGCGGCCGAACCACGTGACTGATGACGTCATCAGTAACATATTTTATTCCCCATGGAGAGATATTTACAATGAGCCATGTCTCAATTTTTTCTGTTCAGCACTTTCGGAGATATGGAGGTGTAAAGTTTTTCGGTTTTTCCAAGATGGCGGCCGAACCACGTGACCTATGACGTCATCATTAACATATTTTATGCCCCATGGACATTTCTTTCCAATGAGCCATGTCTCAATTTTTTCTGTTCAGCACTTTCGGAGATATAGAGGTGCAAAGCTTTTCCAAGATGGCGGCCGAACCACGTGACCGATGACGTCATCATTAACATTTTTTATTCCACATGGAGAGTTCTTTACAATGAGCCATGTCTCAATTTTTTCTATTCAGTACTTTCAGAGATATGGAGGTGCAAAGTTTTGCCGTTTTTCCAAGATGGCGGCCGAACCACGTGACATATGACATCATCATTAACATATTTTATTCCCCATGGGGAGTTCTTTACAATGAGCCATGTCTCAATTTTTTCTGTTCAGCACTTTTGGAGATTTCGTGGTGCAAAGTTTTGCCGTTTTTCCAAGATGGCAGCCCACCACGTGACCGGTGACGTCATCATTAACATATTTTATTCCCCATGGAGAGTTCATTACAATGAGCCGTGTCTCAATTTTTTCTATTCAGTACTTTCAGAGATATGGAGGTGCAAAGTTTTGCCGTTTTTCCAAGATGGCGGCCGACCACGTGACATATGACGTCATCATTAACCTATTTTATTCTGCATGGAGAGTTCTTTACAATGAGCCATGTCTCAATTTTTTCTGTTCAGCACTTTTGGAGATTTCGTGGTGCAAAGTTTTGCCGTTTTTCCAAGATGGCGGCCGACCACGTGACTGATGATGTCATCATTAACATATTTTATTCCCCATGGAGAGTTCTTTACAATGAGCCATGTCTCAATTTTTTCTGTTCAGCACTTTTGGAGATATAGTGGCGCAACGTTTTGCCGTTTTTCCAAGATGGCGACCGAACCACGTGACTGATGACGTCATCATTTACTTATTTTATTCCCCATGGAGAGTTCTTTACAATGAGCCATGTCTCAATTTTTTCTGTTCAGTACTTTCGGAGATATAGAGGTGCAATTTTTTTTCGGTTTTTCCAAGATGGCCGCCGAACCACGTGCCTGATGACGTCATCATTAACATATTTTATTCCCCATGGACAGTTCTTTACAATGAGCCATGTCTCAATTTTTTCTATTCAGCACTTTCGGAGATATGGAGGTGCAAATTTTTTCAAAGATGGCGGCCGAACCACGTGACCGATGACGTCATCATTTGGGCACAGTATATTAGAGGGCAAGCCAAATAAGTGTGCAAAGTTTGGCTATTCTACGTATAGAAAGATTCTACATATAGAAAGTTTTGCGGTTTTTCCAAGATGGCGGCCGAACCACGTGACCAATGACGTCATCATTAACATATTTTATTCCCCATCTAGAGTTCTTTACAATGAGCCATGTCTCAATTTTTTCTGTTCAGTACTTTCGGAGATATAGAAGTGCAAAGTTTTTCGGTTTTTCCAAGATGGCGGCCGAACCACGTCACCGATGACGTCATCAATTGGGCACAGTCTATTCCAGGGCAAGACCAATATGTGTGCAAAGTTTGGCGATTCTCCGTGCAACGGTGTAGACGCAGTGCTGCAAACAGACAGACAAACAGACAGACAAACAGACAAACAGACAAACAGACAAACAAACGAACAGATCAACATACTTGCCGGAAAATTTTTCCGGCAAGTAATGAAAAATCGGTCAGAGACCGAGAACTTGCCGGAATTTACTTTATCGGCCATTTAGGACAAATATGGCGGCCGAACCACGTCACCGATGACGTCATCATTAACATATTTTATTTCCCATAGAGTTCTTTACAATGAGCCATGTCACAATTTTTTCTATTCAGCACTTTCGGAGATATGGAGGTGCTAGGTTTTTCGGTTTTTCCAAGATGGCGGCCGACCACGTGACTGATGACGTCATCATTAACATATTTTATTCCCCATGGAGAGTTCTTTACAATGAGCCATGTCTCAATTTTTTCTGTTCAGCACTTTTGGAAATATAGTGGTGCAAAGTTTTGCCGTTTTTCCAAGATGGCGGCCGACCACGTGACATATGACATCATCATTAACATATTTTATTCCCCATGGAGAGTTCTTTACAATGAGCCACGTCTCAATTTTTTCTGTTCAGCACTTTTGGAGATATAGTGGTGCAAAGTTTTGCTGTTTTTCCAAGATGGCGGCCGACCACGTGACTGATGACGTCATCATTAACATATTTTATTCCCCATGGAGAGTTCTTTACAATGAGCCATGTCTCAATTTTTTCTCTACAGTACTTTCGGAGATATAGAGGTGCAAAGTTTTTCGGTTTTTCCAAGATGGCGGCCGAACCACGTCACCGATGACGTCATCAATTGGGCACAGTCTATTCCAGGGCAAGACCAATATGTGTGCAAAGTTTGGCGATTCTACGTGCAACGGTGTAGACGCAGTGCTGCAAACAGACAGACAGACAGACAAACAGACAAACAGACAAACAGACAAACAAACGAACAGATCAACATACTTGCCGGAAATTTTTCCGGCAAGTAACAAACAGACAAACGAACAGATCAACATACTTGCCGGAAAATTTTTTCCGGCAAGTAATGAAAAATCGGTCAGAGACCGAGGACTTGCCGGAATGTACTTTTTATCGGCCATTTAGAACAAATATGGCGGCCGAACCACGTGACCAATGATATCATCATTAACATATTTTATTCCCCATGGAGAGTTCTTTACAATGAGCCATGTCTCAATTTTTTCTGTTCAGCAATTTTGGAGATATAGTGGTGCAAAGTTTTGCCGTTTTTCCAAGATGGCGGCCGACCACGTGACATATGACATCATCATTAACATATTTTATTCCCCATGTAGAGTTCTTTACAATGAGCCATGTCTCAATTTTTTCTGTTCAGCACTTTTGGAGATTTCGTGGTGCAAAGTTTTGCCGTTTTTCCAAGATGGCGGCCGACCACTTGACTGATGACGTCATCATTAACATATTTTATTCCCCATGTAGAGTTCTTTACAATGAGCCGTCTCAATTTTTTCTGTTCAGCACTTTTGGAGATATAGTGGTGCAAAGTTTTGCCGTTTTTCCAAAATGGCGGCCGACCACGTGACATATGACGTCATCATTAACATATTTTATTCCCCATGGAGAGTTCTTTACAATGAGCCATGTCTCAATTTTTTCTGTTCAGCACTTTTGGAGATATAGTGGTGCAAAGTTTTGCTGTTTTTCCAAGATGGCGGCCGACCACGTGACTGATGACGTCATCATTAACATATTTTATTCCCCATGGAGAGTTCTTTACAATGAGCCATGTCTCAATTTTTTCTGTTCAGTACTTTCGGAGATATAGAGGTGCAAAATTTTTCAGTTTTTCCAAGATGGCGGCCGAACCACGTCACCGATGACGTCATCAATTGGGCACAGTCTATTCCAGGGCAAGACCAATATGTGTGCAAAGTTTGGCGATTCTACGTGCAACGGTGTAGACGCAGTGCTGCAAACAGACAGACAAACAGACAAACAGACAAACAGACAAACAGATGAAAAATCGGTCAGAGACCGAGGACTTGCCGGAATGTACTTTTTTATCGGCCATTTAGGACAAATATGGCGGCCGAACCATGTGACCGATGACGTCATCAACATATATTATTCCCCATGGAGAGTTCTTTACAATGAGTCATGTCTCAATTTTTTCTATTCAGCACTTTCGGAGATATGGAGGTGCTAGGTTTTTCCAAGATGGCGGCTAACCCACGTGACCGATGACGTCATTATTAACATATTTTATTCCCCATGGAGAGTTCTTTACAATGAGCCATGTCTCAATTTTTTCTGTTCAGCACTTTTGGAGATTTCGTGGTGCAAAGTTTTGCCGTTTTCCCAAGATGGCGGCCGACCACGTGACTGATGACGTCATCATTAACATATTTTATTCCCCATGGAGAGTTCTTTACAATGAGCCATGTCTCAATTTTTTCTGTTCAGCACTTTTGGAGATATAGTGGTGCAAAGTTTTGCCGTTTTCCCAAGATGGCGGCCGACCACGTGACTGATGACGTCATCATTAACATATTTTATTCCCCATGGAGAGTTCTTTACAATGAGCCATGTCTCAATTTTTTCTGTTCAGCACTTTTGGAGATTTCGTGGTGCAAAGTTTTGCCGTTTTTCCAAGATGGCGGCTGACCACGTGACATATGACGTCATCATTAACATATTTTATTCCCCATGGAGCGTTCTTTACAATGAGCCATGTCTCAATTTTTTCTGTTCAGCACATTTGGAGATATCGTGGTGCAAAGTTTTGCCGTTTTTCCAAGATGGCGGCCGACCACGTGACTGATGACGTCATCATTAACATATTTTATTCCCCATGGAGAGTTCTTTACAATGAGCCATGTCTCAATTTTTTCTGTTCAGCACTTTTGGAGATATAGTGGTGCAAATTTTTGCCGTTTTTCCAAGATGGCGGCCGACCACGTGACATATGACGTCATCGTTAACATATTTTATTCCCCATGGAGAGTTCTTTACAATGAGCCATGTCTCAATTTTTTCTGTTCAGCACTTTTGGAGATATAGTGGTGCAAATTTTTGCCGTTTTTCCAAGATGGCGACCGACCACGTGACATATGACGTCATCATTAACATATTTTATTCCCCATGGAGAGTTCTTTACAATGAGCCATGTCTCCATTTTTTCTGTTCAGTACTTTCGGAGATATAGAGGTGCAAAGTTTTTCGGTTTTTCCAAGATGGCGGCCGAACCACGTCACCGATGACGTCATCAATTGGGCACAGTCTATTCAAGGGCAAGACCAATATGTGTGCAAAGTTTGGCGATTCTCCGTGCAACGGTGTAGACGCAGTGCTGCAAACAGACAGACAAACAGACAAACAGACAGACAGACAAACAGACAAACAAACGAACAGATCAACATACTTGCCGGAATCTTTTCCGGCAAGTAACAAACAAACGAACAGATCAACATACTTGCCGGAAAATTTTTCCGGCAAGTAACAAACAGACAAACAGATGAAAAATCGGTCAGAGACCGAGGACTTGCCGGAATGTACTTTTTTATTGGCCATTGAGGACAAATATGGCGGCCGAACCACGTGACCGATGACGTCATCATTAACATATTTTATTCCCCATGGAGAGTTCTTTACAATGAGGCATGTCTCAATTTTTTCTATTCAGCACTTTTGGACACATAGAGGTGCTAAGTTTTTCGGTTTTTCCAAGATGGCGGCCGAACCACGTGACATATGACGTCATCATTAACAAATTTTATTCCCCATGGAGAGTTCTTTACAATGAGCCATGTCTCAATTTTTTCTGTTCAGCACTTTTGGAGATATAGTGGCGCAACGTTTTGCCGTTTTTCCAAGATGGCGACCGAACCACGTGACTGATGACGTCATCATTAACATATTTTATTCCCCATGGAGAGTTATTTATAATGAGCCATGTCTCAATTTTTTCTGTTCAGTACTTTCGGAGATATAGAGGTGCAAAGTTTTTCGGTTTTTCCAAGATGGCGGCCGAACCACGTCACCGATGACGTCATCAATTGGGCACAGTCTATTCCAGGGCAAGACCAATATGTGTGCAAAGTTTGGCGATTCTACGTGCAACGGTGTAGACGCAGTGCTGCAAACAGACAAACAGACAGACAGACAAATGAAAAATCGGTCAGAGACCGAGGACTTGCCGGAATGTCCTTTTTTATCGGCCATTTAGGACAAATATGGCGGCCGAACCACGTGACCGATGAGGTCATCATTAACATATTTTATTCCCCATGGAGAGTTCTTTACAATGAGCCATGTCTCAATTTTTTCCATTCTGCACTTTTGGAGATATAGTGGTGCAAAGTTTTCCCGTTTTTCCAAGATGGCGGCCGAACCACGTGACCGATGGTATCATCATTAACATATTTTATTCCCCATGGAGATTTCTTTACAATGAGCCATATCTCAATTTTTTCTATTCAGCACTTTTGGAGATATGGAGGTGCTAAGTTTTTCGGTTTTTCCAAGATGGCGGCCGAACCACGTGACCTATGACGTCAACATTAACATATTTTATTCCACATGGAGAGTTCTTTACAATGAGCCATGTCTCAATTTTTTCTGTTCAGCACTTTTGGAGATATAGTGGCGCAACGTTTTTCGGTTTTTCCAAGATGGCGGCCGAACCACGTGACCTATGACGTCATCATTAACATGTTTTATTCCCAATGGAGAGTTCTTTACAATGATCCATATCTCAATTTTTTCTGTTCAGCACTTTCGGAGATATAGAGGTGCAAAGTTTTTCCAAGATGGCGGCCGAACCACGTCACCGATGACGTCATCAATTGGGCACAGTCTATTCCAGGGCAAGACCAATAAGTGTGCAAAGTTTGGCGATTCTACGTGCAACGGTGTAGACGCAGTGCTGCAAACAGACAGACAGACAAACAGACAAACAAACGAACAGCTCAACATACTTGCCGGAATCTTTTCCGGCAAGTAAAAAAATCGGTCAGAGACCGAGGACTTGCCGGAATGTACTTTTTTATTGGCCATTGAGGACAAATATGGCGGCCGAACCACGTGACCGATGACGTCATCATTAACATATTTTATTCCCCATGGAGAGTTCTTTACAATGAGCCATGTCTCAATTTTTTCTATTCAGCACTTTTGGAGATATGGAGGTGCTAGGTTTTTCGGTTTTTCCAAGATGGCAGCCGACCACGTGACTGATGACGTCATCATTAACATATTTTATTCCCCATGGAGAGTTCTTTACAATGAGCCATGTCTCAATTTTTTCTGTTCAGCACTTTTGGAGATATAGTGGTGCAAAGTTTTGCCGTTTTCCCAAGATGGCGGCCGACCACGTGACATATGACATCATCATTTACATATTTTATTCCCCATGGAGAGTTCTTTACAATGAGCCATGTGTCAATTTTTTCTGTTCAGTACTTTCGGAGATATAGAGGTGCAAATTTTTTCGGTTTTTCCAAGATGGCGGCCGAACCACGTCACCGATGACGTCATCAATTGGGCACAGTCTATTCCAGGGCAAGACCAATATGTGTGCAAAGTTTGGCGATTCTACGTGCAACTGTGTAGACGCAGTGCTGCAAACAGACAGACAGACAGACAGATGAAAAATCGGTCAGAGACCGAGGACTTGCCGGAATGTGCTCTTTTATCGGCCATTTAAGACAAATATGGCGTCCGAAGCACGTGATAGATGACGTCATCATTAACATATATTATTCCCCATGGAGAGTTCTTTACAAAGAGCCATGTCTCAACTTTTTCTATTCAGCACTTTTGGAGATATGGAGGTGCTACGTTTTTCGGTTTTTCCAAGATGGCAGCCGAACCACGTGACCTATGATGTCATCATTAACATATTTTATTCCCCATGGAGAGTTCTTTACAATGAGCCATGTCTCAATTTTTTCTATTCAGCACTTTCAGAGATATGGAGGTGCACAATTTTTCGGTTTTTCCAAGATGGCGGCCGAACCACGTGACATATGACGTCATCATTAACATATTTTATTCCCCATTGAGAGTTCTTTACAATGAGCCATGTCTCAATTTTTTCCATTCTGCACTTTTGGAGATATAGTGGTGCAAAGTTTTCCCATTTTTCCAAGATGGCGGCCAAACCACGTGACCGATGGCGTCATCATTAACATATTTTATTCCCCATGGAGAGTTCTTTACAATGAGCCATGTCTCAATTTTTTCTGTTCAGCACTTTTGGAGATTTTGTGGTGCAAAGTTTTGCCGTTTTTCCAAGATGGCGGCCGACCACGTGACTGATGACGTCATCATTAACATATTTTATTCCCCATGGAGAGTTCTTTACAATGAGCCATGTCTCAATTATTTCTGTTCAGCACTTTTAGAGATATAGTGGTGCAAAGTTTTGCCGTTTTTCCAAGATGGCGGCTGACCACGTGACATATGACGGCATCATTAACATATTTTATTCCCCATGGAGAGTTCTTTCCAATGAGCCATGTCTCAATTTTTTCTGTTCAGCACTTTTGGAGATATAGTGGCGCAACGTTTTGCCGTTTTTCCAAGATGGCGACCGAACCACGTGACTGATGACGTCATCATTTACATATTTTATTCCCCATGGAGAGTTCTTTCCAATGAGCCATGTCTCAATTTTTTCTGTTCAGCACTTTTGGAGATATAGTGGCGCAACCTTTTTGCCGTTTTTCCAAGATGGCGACCGAACCACGTGACTGATGACGTCACCATTTACATATTTTATTCCGCATGGAGAGTTCTTTCCAATGAGCCATGTCTCAATTTTTTCTGTTCAGTACTTTCGGAGATATAGAGGTGCAAATTTATTCGGTTTTTCCAAGATGGCGGCCGAACCACGTCACCGATGACGTCATCATTGAGGCACAGTATATTAGAGGGCAAGACCATTATGTGTGCAAAGTTTGGCGATTCTCCGTGCAACGGTGTAGACGCAGTGCTGCAAACAGACAAACAGACAGACAAACAGACAGACAGACAAACAAACGAACAGATCAACATACTTGCCGGAAAATTTTTCCGGCAAGTAACAAACGAACAGATCAACATACTTGCCGGAAAACGAACAGATCAACATACTTGCCGGAATCCTTTCCGGCAAGTAACAAACGAACAGATCAACATACTTGCCGGAAAATTTTTTCCGGCAAGTAACAAACGAACAGATCAACATACTTGCCGGAAATTTTTCCGGCAAGTAACAAGAGGTGGGAGTGGAGGGGAAGCTAAAGTCAGACGTACTCCTGGTGGTTTGTGGAGTGATGGCAGTGCAAAGAGAGTGAGGAAGAGAGTTTTTGATAAAGAGAGCAACTCCACCGCCAGGATGAGACTCAGGCCTATCATACCGGAGGAAGTAGTAACCACAGAGAGATAGGAAGGCAATCGGGGACGTCTTGAAGGAGGAAGGTTTCTGTGAAGCAGATTATGTCTGGTTTGTGAAGAGCAACCTGTATTGAGAGATATGTCAGGATAGAGCGAAGGCCCCACATGTTTGAGGTCTACACCATTATGGAAGAGGGAGGGGAGGTATTGGATACAAGAGAGGGGAGGGGAACATGAATAAAAGACAGTAGCCCACACAATTTGCTTGCTTCGAATTTTCGATTTCGGATTATGGGGGATCCCATGGGTGGTTAACCCCTCAACTTTGGATCCCTACTCGTCTCTTATTTACGAACCGATTGCTCTGAAACCCGATACAGTCCTTCTGCTCAATGTCCGCACAATCACTCAGGCTTCGAGACCCATCACTGGGAATATGATTGAAAATGATTATGCCATTTAAAATGTCTCTGATTCCAGACATTGATTATTTCTGATGTTAATCGAAGACGTTTAGCTTAGTGAAGAAACTCCTCACCAAAGATTATTCCTCAAGGATAATCGTGTGCTCCATGAATTAGACATCCGTGAGAATAGCTCATCTGTCTTGGTAAATAAAGTTTTTCTTACTTTAGATTCTTAATTGTAAAGGAAGACAAAACTCTGCATAATATTCAATCGCTAAGTTATTGCTGTAAAAGAGGTTTTAACTTTAATTGTTAAAAAAAGAAAGAAAACCAGTTTCCAAAAATGATAAAAGAAAGTACCTCATCTTCGAGGACAAAAGCTTACATTTTTGTCTTACTGTTTTTTTTTGGTTTTTTTTTGTATACAAGATCGAGGCTCGTGAAAGAGCGAACATTAGTCACACAGAAAGACAAACCGACACATAAAACATATAACATCGGGAGCGGTAGACAAGATGGGGAGAGAGGGGGAAGGACACAAACACAACATTTGAGAGCAGGGACCGAGAGACATGGAGACATCGAGAGATCTGAGAGAGGGCGAGGGCTTTGGGGGGGGGGGCAAGGGAAGGGGGTGGTGGGAGAGGTATAAAACATATGGACACTGCCAGGACTTCCAGGAAAGAAGTTGGAATTTCAAACAAGGTGGATCTGGGGTGAATTAGCGGGGGTAGAAAAGATCAAGGTTTTGGATGGGGGAAGATAAGAGATGGTGGTGAACAGCTGTTTTAAAGACCTGGAGGGAGGAGTGGGATTGAAGGGAGTGAGGGAGTTTGTTCCAGAGGCGGGAGAAAAGAGGAATGAAAGAGTGAAGGTAAGCAGAGAGCCGAGATTTCGGCAGTTTAACCATCAGAGGGTTGCTGGCAGATCTTGTGCGACCTGTAGGAATATTTGGGGGACAGAGCACAGAGAGAGCTGGGGGTGCAAGGCCGGAGAGGAGTCGGTAGAAGACAGAAGGACCACCTACCTGCCTGCGGTGAGTGAGTGAAAGGCCCTCAGAGATAGCTTCATCGCGGGAGATTCCAATAATTCTGAAAGCTATGGGTTCAACAGCGTGAAGCCGAGCTTGGTGTGAGGCAGGAGCACCGGCCCATAGGGGAGAACAGTATTCCATTGAGCTGCGGATGAAAGCCTTGTATGTGGTGAGGAGCTCAGGTGTGCCGAGGAAGGACTTCGCACGACGGAGGATGCCCAGTCGGCGACTGGCTTTGGAGGCCAGCTTGGAAATGTGGTTTTCCCAAGAAAGATCATGGCAGATAGTCATGTTCAAAGTGATATTTTCACGTAGTGGACATTATTATGGGATATTCTTGTCTTTCTGTAAGATATCCGTCTGGCTGGTGGTTCAAGCTGCTGTGAAGGCCGCGTGGAGGTGTTTTACTCTGGATCCTGGGGTACCGTCTGCGATGACAGTTGGGGTTTAAATGATGCACGAGTCACCTGCCACCAGCTTGGCTGTGGAGAGGCCTCTGCTGCTCCATGCTGTGCTCGTTATGGACAGGGTATCGGAAACAAGTAAAAATGCTTGTGAAATAGGAAACAAATTATCAGCAAGCCAAATGCAATGAAAATCTGATGTCTGCTCCACAAGTAACCCTCCATATCAGACGAGTTTGAGAAATGCTTGGTTTGTGTAGAATCTTTGGAATACGTATGCCGGGAACAATCCATAAAAAATGTGCAATAAACCTTTTGTAATGGTAATTTTGTCTCTGTCGGATGAAACAGATGCACAAGGGCACAACACAACACGACCAACGACCTCAACTTCTGAAGGTAATCTTTTTGCTATTATTCAAACATGAGTGAGTAAAATAAACTTCTTTCATGAAATAAGTTTTTAGATGGATCACTTAAAATGTCACAACAGGTCTTAAACTAAAACGGCACTCAGAAGAGCGAATAACACCGAGAGGCTGAACAGTTCACATTTTGTATCCCACTGATACGCCCGATATGGTTTCGGACCTGAACCAAGCTCTAATCGCCTTGTTCTTGTCACCTAACCAAATAATCCACCTAGTTTTATCATAACTCGTCCACAACTTTTTGAGATATAATGCCAAATACCCTTTTTTGCCCTGTCTCTCAGTGGTGAAGAATCGCTTTAAAATTCTCGAATCCAGATATTTCCGAAAATCTAAACATTTCATCCTTGGCATACACCAAACCTCTCCACCAAATTTCATCTGAATCTGTTCACAACTTTTTCACATATCCTGTTCACAAACAGACAAGGGCAAAAACATTTTTTCTTTCCTCTGGAATGAGTCTCACTTGCATTGTGTGGTATTGAAATCTCTTGATGTTATTGGAATCACGTGCAATGAGGCCAAATAACTTTGACAGGATGACGAAGGGTTACACAATGAAGGTTGTAGCGCATTCATTTGACCCCCCCCCCCCCCAAGGGGGTTTTCTCCCGCCCCCCTCCTTCCCCCCTCAACCGAGCGAGTTTTCCCGCCATTGCTGTCAATGGGGTTGCACGTTGAGGTGCATATAAATGTTAAATTAGCTTTATCCTGATGTTTTTCCAAAGACTTTTAATAACAAAATTAATGATAATCGCATATTGTTGATGTTATTACAAAACAATATTAATACTAATAATGTCTCACTTCCCCAAGGCTTTTTCCTGCAGTGATAACGTGTATAAATAGCTTATAGCCGGCGAAGCCGGTGTTGTGAATGAACGCGTACGTATTATGTTGAAAAGCCAGATTTTGCTGGATCCTTTGAGAATTCAAGCTTTGACGCACCAAATCACTCAATGGAGGCCGCCATCTTGCGGATGCGGAAGTATGATTTAAAAAATTGCGAAAAAGTTCAATCGGAGTTTGTTTCAGTTTCACCTGTCTTTGTTTGATTCACAATCTTATGCACCTCTAATTTGTAATTAAAATACTTTAAGACCAACCTCGTTCCCCGGACCCGCATGGGTCCTGCTTATCTTCAACGAAAATCGTCACCAAACACCGGAACCAATGAGATTCGAGCATTTGAAAAAATATTTCAAAAAAGCTTATTACCAGTACCGCGTTTCGGAGGCTGAAAACGGCATCAAATATTCTAAAATTGACGAAGAACTATTTTTTAGAAATCTCGCAGCCGGAAATATCCGAAGTTGAGACGGAATTCACCGAATTAATCAAGAAGGAAATTTTATAAATTTTAATCTCATCCAGAATGCAAATGGTGTCATTTTGAACTAGATACGGTACCTACTACACCTACCTACTACCAACTACCTAATCTACTGATGCCATAGTGATGGGTAAAATAGTGGCAAGAGGCTTCGGCTTCACCGGCTCATTGCGACTTTGCAGTCGGGTACTCGTAGTTATAATGGCGTTTCTGTGGGAGCAACGGCTTCTACAGGAAGTAAAAATATTATACACCACAAACACGAATGCTTAGCTTTTTAAACAGTCGCTAATGCTCTTTATAACACTAAATGAAGAAATTTGGAGTGATCCCGACATCCCTAAATTAAGGTGTACTTACAGAACTGAGCAAAGATCTACTGGATTCTATATAACCCACAAATGTTTGTTTAATAACATGGCCCTTTCTGCCGCTACTGTGGCATTTTTCGTAGTGAACTTTTGAAACTCGCTCCTGCTGTTTCATACGAAACTGAAAGGGAGAAGCCAAGCCAGCTGTTCCTTAATGGTTTTGAATGGAGTGCTTGCTCAAATGCTTAAACCACTGGGCGATCTCTTCACAAGAAACTTGGCAAATGAACACACACCCAATGTTCTGAAGACCCACCCATAGATCGACTGTAATCTATATACCCCAAAGAGGAATGACCGTTCCTGCCCCTCCCGGAGTCTGCGGGTGTACTAGTAAATATAAAATCGAAAATAACTATGAGTAAAAAGACAAATGTAATATCTGAAAACACAATTGGAGGCACCATTAAATAATAAATATAGCACAATATACCTCTTCACAAAAAGAAAAGCTTGAATAAAGCTGGAGAGGGAGATGCGAAGATTTAAAAGAACGTGACAAGAATGCATAATGTACTTAAAACCAGAACTGAAACAACGAAGACAGAGCAAATGCTTCCCGGTGATGGTTAATGCAGCAATTACTTTGAAGAAACGATGAAGAAAATCCTAACTATTAAAAGTCTCCACATGAGGTCAAAATGTGATTTCAGAACAATTATTTTATCAATGTCGACATGTTATGAGGCATATCAACAATGTATTAAACGAGCCAATGTTGTCCTCTTTTTGTCCTCCTTAACAGTGCTGTCTGTTCGTCTGGCTGGTGGTTCAAGCCGCTGTGAAGGCCGCGTGGAGGTGTTTTACTCTGGATCCTGGGGTACCGTCTGCGATGACAGTTGGGGTTTAAATGATGCACGAGTCACCTGCCACCAGCTTGGCTGTGGAGAGGCCTCTGCTGCTCCATGCTGTGCTCGTTATGGACAGGGTATCGGAAACATATTTATGGACAACGTTGGCTGCGACGGCTCAGAGTCTTATCTTTCCCACTGCAGGCATTTGGGTCTGGGCATTCATAACTGCAATCACCATGACGATGCTTCAACTGTTTGTCAGGGTAGGTAGTTATAGATGTAAACAAATACAAAACTCATCAATGCAGCCCACCACATCCCACAATTCAAACTACCTGTCTGCCTCACTACCTTGCTGTCAATGTGTTACCTTCTACCCTCTGTCACTTTGCTTTTCAATGAGCCAGGACGTTGTGTGCAAAAAATGCCTTGCACTTCCGTCCACCACAATTTTGTTTTTATGAACACTGTTTCCTCTAAAGTCACGTGCACCAACCTCACCCTGTTTTGACCCCTAATGTTTATTCTATTTTGCAATGTATTTAACAGAAGGATTTAAGATGATAAAAATGATCTTGACCTTTTTTTGGACAAAATCTATTCACTTTTAGCAAAACGAGAACGGCTCCAAGCACCAGTGTGAACCTGTCATACATTTCACTTCACAAGTGTGCCGTTCTCTCCATCTGTTGATCACTATCACTGATATTCACTCAATCACAGATTTATTTCCCCTTAACAAAAAGTCAAATAGACAAAATCTTCAGAGGGATCTCTTCTTTTGTATGCTGCGAGTGGCATCTTTGTCTGAGGGAACGGCTGTGCAGCTGATGCAACACCCTCTCTAGGTTATGGCAGAAATGTGGAATTTGTTCAGGGTGCCGGAGATAGCTCGACAACTCTTTATGAAAGACTGTCTTTAACACCTACGAACTTGAGGGATATCTTTGATCCAGATTTATCGTTGCGCTCCCACAGAGGTAGTACACCGAGCACGACCATATGTAAATGGACATTTCCCTTTTATATACGTATGTGTGTGTGTGTGTGTGTGTGTGTGTGTGTGTGTGTGTGTGTATGTATATATATATATATATATATATATATATATATATATATATTGTTACGGAAACGGAGTACGGCTCTTCCCCTTCGCAAGAGAGGGGTTAATCCCCCTTTTATTTTCACTGGCCGTCTCCGCTCCTGAAGCCGCCCCGCTCCCTCCACGAGGCAGGTGAGCAACCTCGTTCGAGACCGAGGACAAGATGTTATTTGCCGAGCGGATTAGCAGCCCGCGGCTCGAACCATTAACAAAAACTAGACCCGATTCTAAATGTTGGCCAAATCGTGCCACAGGTATTCAATGGGGAAATCACAAAGACGATCGGACGAGCATGAAGAAGAAGACGAAGGTAGGAAATAACAGGATTTATTATTACTAATTATGTACAAAACCAAAGAAACCAAGGAGGAAAGAAACGAAAATAATGACAGAAGGAGAAGACACAGTGCAATACTACTTATCTATACAGGCTTACTTATACCCCAGGGACAAGACACACAAAACAAACTCACGTACACAAAAGGATGGGATGGCAGGAATGGGTGGAGGGATGAGAAGGTTCAGGTCCGTGCAAACAGCAGGGCTGGAGGTGACAGCTCCGACTCCTTGCACTCTGGTTCACAGAACGGGCGACAGGGAGATCCGAAGACCGCGGCACGTCAAGGTTCGCGTGCCCGCACTGGTTGTGCTTCAGAGTGCTGGTTGGTATCGTGAGCAGGGCGTGCCGATTCTCATTCGCTTTCCTCTCCAGAACTCACTTTCTCCTCCTCAACTGAACTCTCTCAACTGGGCTCCGGTGGACTGCGGTGGGAGGCTCCGGGCGACGGGTTATATAACCACGCCCATGGAACTTTCGCGAACCTCCTCGAAAGCTCTCTCTCCGCCCTCTCAGGCCAAACCCCTCATCCTTGGTTGGTTGATCGGAGGCTGGCTCACTCCTTCTCATGACGAGGTGGAGACACGCCTTTCTTCTCCGAGCTGACCGCGTGCGTAATGGAGTTTGGGGTGAAGAAAACCGCCCAATGCACTGGCACTTCGAAGAGATGATTGGGGGAAACTTGAAAAGGGAACTATCTTCTGTCATTTGGTGCAATGCAGAGTCAACTAGTGGGAAACAGAGCCTTAAACTAACATAGAATAAGAAATAACTATTTAGAAGGGTATATGATTTTCTACGTGCATGCGATGGATTAACTAAGGGGACGACCTTTGACCTTTACACACAAAACGGAGGTATTTACAAGAATTACTACAAGAGGGTCATATTTACAAACAAAGGATTCTCAAATCCGCAACTATATATATATATATATATATATATATATATATATATATATATATATATATATATATATATATATATATTACAGACTTGGCATTGAATATGGAATATTTTTTTTTTCTTGACTTGGGTTTACTTTCTGAACTCAGTATATCAATCTGGTGAGTTTCTTTTACACTTTGGTGATTTATTTGTTGAAAGAACCATGTCACTGATTGTCTGTCGCAGCAAGAAGTCAACAACAGGATTATATCACAGGTGGCGTGGCAAAATGTACGGACAGTTGCATTTGATGATTGGCTTCACAGTCGGCTACACAAGGGTTGTTGCGTTCTGTATTAGTGGAAAACAACTGCTGCACGTCTCCAAAAGTTATTGCCGCTTCCTCTGGAGATGGTCCGTCAACTCGACAATGCTGTTTGTCATGGAGTGGTGGCTTTACGAAATTACGGCATGAAACAGCGTGCTATTGCTCGGCAGTATGGCATCACTCAAGGTCAGGTGTCAAAGATCCTGAAACGAAATGCTCAGAGGGGTGTCCCTACTCCAATACCGAGGCCAGGACGTCCCCGCAGAACCACAAGGAGGGATGATCGCCAGCTGCACCGGTTAGTCCACAATGGCCGTACAAAGTCAGCTAATCGGCTTAGGGCTGAGTGGCAGCAACTGACAAATGTGCCTGTATCCAGAAGGCTAGTCAACCAACGACTGGTTCAAGCAGGCTATCGTGCCAGGCATACCATGAGAAAGCCACGCCTGACCAGACAACACAGCCAGTGCCGATTGTAGTGGGCCAGAGAGCATCGTCAATGGCAGCCAGGACACTGGAATCACGTGATCTTCAGTGACGAGTCTAGATTTCTGGTCTATCATCAAGATATGACGTCATATATGTATATATATATACGTCATATATATATATATATATATATATATATATATATATACATACCAATCCGATATACCAATCCGAGTGCGCAGACAAGTAAGTGCATGAAGCCTACAACAAAGATTGTATAGTGCCAAGAGTCCAAGCTGGAGGTGGTGGGGTGACCGTTAGGGCTGCTTTTCATGCAGGGGGCAAAACTGACCTGGTTGTTCTGAATGGAAACCTGAACCAGTTCAAGTACAGGGCCATTCTGGAAGAAACATTGCTTCCATTTGCTCTTGCAGCCTTTCGAGGAAACTTTGTCTTCCAAGATGACAATGCACGGCCTCATCGTGCTCGCATGATCCAACACTTTCTTGCTGACTGTGGTGCAGAGCATATGGAGTGGCCTGCCATGTCCCCGGATATGAATCCGATAGAGAACTTGTGGGCAGAATTTGGGGCAGATTTGGGGCAAATGTGGGCAGATCCCTTTGCTGTCCAGAAAGAACATCAGGGCAAGACTAAAGTTTGCCAATGAACACTGAGGCAAAGACCAGCACTTCTGGAACAATGTGCTCTGGAAAGATGAGTCAAAGGTAGAGCTATTTGGCCACCATACCTGAAGACATGTTTGGCGAAAACCAAAGACAGCATTTGACCACAAGAACCTGATACCAATTCTAAAGCATGGTGGTGGAAATGTTATGGTTTGGGGCAGCTTTGCTGCATCAGGGCCTGGGCATCTCACCATCATAGAATCCACGATGAATTCTTCATTGTACCAGAGGCTGCTTGAGGATAATGTGAGGCCATCTGTCTGAGAGTTGAAGCTCAACCGAAGGTGGACCTTGCAACATGACAATGACCCTAAGGCCTAAACATACCAGTATATCCACCAAGGAATGGCTGAAAAGAAAGAAATGGAGGGTTCTGGAATGGCCAAGTCAAAGCCCCCCGGAGCTAAATCCCATCAAGACGTTGTTGGGGGATTTGAAACGTGCTGTGCATGCAAGAAACCTCTCAAACATCGCACAGCTGAAAGAATTCTGCATGGAGGAGTGGGTAAAAATTTCTCCCAGTCGATGTCAGAGACTGGTAGACAGTTATAAGAAACGCCTCCTTGAGGTTGTTTCTGCCAAAGGGGGCAATACCACCTATATTAGAGCCAAGGGTGTACTTACTTTTTCCACATTCGAAATTTGCATTTATGTTTATTTAAATTATACAATGGACTACAAAATGTAAATGTTTCATGATATTTGCTATATTATATCACCTTTATCTGTCAATATTGTTGAAATGAAGATCAAATAGTTGTATGTTGAAATATGTTGAAAAAGTCAAAACTTTACTTGGGGTGTACTTACTTTTTCACGTGACTATGTATATATATATATATGTATATATATATATATAGTGAAAGCTCGTGCGAATGGGCTCGTTGGACGGAAGCCCCAAGAATCGCTCCAACCGAGGACACCACAGCCGGAGATGATCGCGGCAGGGACGACGATCAATGACGTGCACGTAGCAGGAACCAGAGGAGCGTGCAGTATGCAGGAGCTAAGCGAGCGAGGGAGAGTATAGCAGGAGACCAGCGTGCGCGTCAGAGCTCGCTCGCAAGAACCCAGCAAGTGAGAGAGCGGGGAGTCTGGGCCGGGTTTTATAACCCCCCGAAACCGCACTCAAATGTTCCATGGCCCTCAATTGGCCACCTGGGGTCACGTGTCGTGACAGGCCCTCATTGGCTACTCCCTTGGCCACTCCCTTTAGCTCTCATTGTTTGCAGCCCCTCATTGGCCACTCCCTTGGCCACTCCCTTTAGCTCCTCCTTCGGGCTTGCAGGGCCTGGCTTAGTCCTGGCGATCATCGCCTTTATTGAACCCTATGATACCTCTCCCCACCGTTCCTCCCATTGGGGTCCGTGATTGCGTCTGGATCCCTCTTCTGGTACACACGAGGGTGATCTTCAAGTGTACTTTTCCGGAAGCGCGCAACAAATCTTCATTCTTCCGGAAACGCGCAACCAACAGGATGTGTTGTCTGTCTTGAGGCAATCCAGGTTGTCTGCCTTGCGATCATTATGGACTTTTCTCACATCGCAATCCTGTGTGACCTCCTCCATATCCGCATTTACATTCAGTTTGCCAACAAGCCTGTTATATGCAGGGCACGCTCTGTTGGCTTGGTCCAAAGCTTACACCGATTTCTGCCGGTTGCTGTTTCTGGCAGCAAGCTCAGCCATCTTGCTCCTGAACTGAACCATAAAATATGCCTTGCTCACGTACTGCCTTTGAAGACCATTTGAGGGTGGTCTTCCTGTTGTCAAGGCCTCCACAAGCCATAGGGGAGAGGGGGGGGGGCAGCAGCAATCGAAGCCTCAAATAAGCTGGGGGCCCCGGCATGGAGGTCTGCCAAGTCCTGACGCTTGAGCAAGCAATGGGTCGTCCCAGACTGGAACCGGACCTGCAGCCACCGTTGATATCTGGGCGAAGGTCACTCTCGGGCCTCCTTTCCTCGAACCCGGTAGGACCACACAGGGAGAGCCTCGTACCTTCAGTGCAAACTTACTGACACACACAGATCAAATTCCTACCCCCCCCCCCCCCGCCCCACACTGGCAATGACAATCCATATGAGGAGGCCCATGAACGATCCTTTTGAATCACATTTCCCCAATTGGCATTTATTTACCTTATTTCTCAGATGGTTGGCTATTTATAGCCGCATTCACTGCGTCTTTCCTGGAAATTCAAATGCTATATTTACCTTCACCAATTTCCAAAAACACCTCCCTTTAATCATTTCCCTGCATCTAACAATACATGATTTGCCAACCATTATCTCCCCAATCATAATCGGTCAATGGAGAAACTCACCACATTTTCTCCATCTTGCGTTGTTGCCTTCCTGTATTGCAAGCATCATTTTTTTGTAAACAAAGAAATTTGTAAACATGATCCTGTATCGCTTCCATCCCAGAAGCGTCTCATTCTTGCAACTTAAATCCGAAGCACAATTTCCCTATATACTTGTCTTATTGCACAATTTTATCCAACCCATCTCAACAATCATCCTGTGTAAAAATTATCTACATTGACTCACACCACAATTCACATCACAGCAGCTGGTAGTTAAATATCAACAATCAACTGGTATTCTCCCCTTGTAAACCTCTCTTATCCTATCAATACCTGGGGAAGGATCATTTTCTGTCCTAGGCCTCAAGCTGACACCGTGTATCGTTCAATCCCGTTCCGAGGTCAGAGAGACTAAAAAAGAATCACTGGTAATCTGAGTACGTGCCGAGTTGTAGCACATACAAAAAGTTTATCTCACAGATCCTGCCAGTTTGAAAGTTTTCCACGCGTTTATGTCGCACTACTTTGTCTTGCATCGAAGGCACTGATTTTGAATCTAGGCCTATCAGAACACTTGCTTGGGTCACATGACATACAAAATGGCGGCGTCCATGTCGCGCTGAATGTTTAGTCATGGCCTCGGGAAAATCGCGTTTAAAGTGCTTCATGCACTTTGAACACGTCGTGAATGACATAACTTCGCCGTTTACGCCTCTTAGATGGAGTAAATATCGTGAATGCCTGCAGACGTGGCTGCAATTGGACGGTGAGTGTCACAATCTTGCCAACAGACACCAGCATCTGGTCAATGTCGAGTTCACCAACACCTCCACGAGTCTAAGATACACCTGTTGTGGAAAACCAATCAGGTCCACACAACTTAGTCCAACTGGTGGTTTAATTCCATTTTAGATCATGACATCATTCTGTAATACAGGAAATGCAATAGTAATAAGATGTGGCATCACATGGGTCCATTCATAACATTCAATGCAAGCAAGCTTAATATGCTATGCTGGCGTACCGTTAGCGAGTCTACCAGATGTAACGTGTCACAGGAGAAGTCTCAGAGCACCGTCCGCAGCAGCGGGTCTTATAGTCGCGCCCCTAGCGGTGTCAACGAGCAGCGAGCACCACCCCGGGTTCAGTACGAATACGATTTCACTACATTCTCCCCCCCGTTAGAATTATACGGCAGAGCGGCTAGAAGCGAGCGAGCGTCAGCATGAACAGGGTGCAGAACAGGGTTTCAGTCGACCCAACCGTACCGGGCCGGGCGGCGAATTTCTCTGCCAGCACGTGTCCGAAATTCCCCGGGTACGGCTTCATGTATCCCAGTGTCCCCGGCGTCGGAGGCGCCACCAGGGTCGGGTGACGAAGGGGGTAACGCCAAGTCGTCGGGCCCCGGTAGACGCGGTGAGGGGAGGGTCGGTAGACTTTCGGCGATGGGAGTGTCGGGAGAGTCCATAGTCTCATAGATGGGTTCGATCGGTTCGTCCGATTCCCTACTCGGGTCGGCGACCCCGCATGGGGCAAGATGACGTACGGAGACAGTAGTCTCACGGCCAGCAGCCGTCATCACACGAGCATGCTCAGGATTAGCCTGGAGAATCTGCACTTTGTCCACTCGGGGGTCGTACTTGCTCGCGCGAACCGCCCGTTTAAGGTAGGCCGGCCCGGGCCCAGCGAGCCAACTGGGTAAAGACCGTATACACCCCGTGCTCCTGGGGGTGGTGGAAAAGCCGCTCGTGGGGAGTTTGGTTGGTTGCCGTACACAGGAGAGCCCTGATCGAGTTCAACGCCGCAGGTAGCGACCAAGCCCATTTATCGAGGCCCCGGCCAGGGTCCGGAGGTTGAGCATGACGGCCCTCCAGATAATCCCGTTGAAGCGTTCGATCTGCCCATTGGCCTGGGGTCTGTACGGCGTGGTGTAACTAGAAGCAATGTTATTTTGGAGCAGATAGCTGCGCACCTCCTGAGACAAGAAGACCGCACCCCGGTCGGTATGGACATAGGCCAGGTACCCGAACATTGAGAACAAGTTCTGTAAGCATCGCATCACCGTGGCAGCAGTCATGTCCACGCACGTATAAGCAAAGGGGAATCGCGAGTACTCATCAACGATAGTGAGCAGATAGCGAGAGCTGCTCGACACCGGCAATGGGCCCTTGAAATCCATCGCCAAGCGTTCCCACGGCCTCATAGCCTTAACCAGAGTCCCCACGGGTGGGTTATAGAAACGCGGTTTGATTTCCGCGCATATAGCGCAGTCACGACAGATACGGCCGATATCGTCAATCGAGTATGGGAGATTGCCACGCCGCACAAAATGAGCGAAACGCGTTATGCCCGGATGGCCCGCAGTGGCATGCAGCACACGTAGGCCCTCCAAAGAGGTGATACCCGCGCAAGTAGCTGGCCGTGATAAGGCATCGGCGGCCCGGTTATCCTTCCCCGGGTGGTATTTGATGGTGTAACAGAAGTCGGCGAGTTCGATACGCCAGCGAGTGATTTTCTCATTCATAATGCGCTGGGCGTGTGAGGTGTCATACATGAACGCAACGCTTTGCTGGTCCGTGATAAATTGGAAGCACCGCCCGAGTAAGTACGGGCGCCATCGCCGAATAGACTCGACGATCGCATACGCTTCCTTTTCGACGGATGAGTGTCGCCGCTCAGCGGTGGTAAGAGTCCGTGAAAAGAAAGCCACCGGACGCCCTCCTTGGGAGAGGGTCGCCGCGATGGCCTGATCCGAGTCATCACTTTCGAGGACGAAAGATCCGCTCTCGTCGATTGTCGCCACGGCGGCACGGGCGATGTCGGCCTTAAGGCCTTCAAAGGCCGCCAATGTGGCCGGACTCAGTGGGAAGGTGGCGCAGGCCACGAGGGGGCGAAGTTTCGCGGATAAATTTTGTACCCATTTGGAGTAATGGGCGAATAGCCCGAGGTCGCGCTTCAGGGACGCCCAATCGCAGGTAGGGGCCATGTCGAGCAAAGGTCGCAGACGCTCCTTATCCGGAGCGACAGAGCCATGGGTCACGGTGTACCCCAGAAGATCTATCTTGCATAGGGAGAATTGGCACTTATCCTCGTTCATAGTTAAGTGATACCTCTGCGCGACCTCGAGGACGCGCTTCAGATTAGCATCATGGTGCCCTTGGTCATATCCACAAACCGTAAGATTGTCTAGGTAGACGAAAACATCGGTTAAGTGCTCCCTCGCAATGAGGTCATCCATGGCCCTCTGGAAACAGGTGACCCCGTTTGTTACCCCAAAAGGCAATCGAGTAAATTGGTACAACCACTGCCCGGACTCAAAAGCGGTATAGATACGATCCGCCCTAGAGATAGGGATCTGATGGTATGCACTACAGAGATCGAGAGTGCTATAGACCGAATACTGGGACACCTGTTGCACCAGCGCGTCCATCCCCGGAAGGGGGTAGGCATCCAGCTGTGTAAAGCGGTTAATCGTTTGGGAATAGTCGATTACCATGCGTCTGCGGTGGGCCTCGCTTCGCACCACCAAGACCTGGGCTCGCCACGGCGACCGGCTAGGTTCTATGATACCGTCTTTCAAGAGCTGAGCCGTTTCGTCCGCAATGAATTGCATGTCTGCGCGAGAGTAGCGCCGTGATTTTACCGCGACAGGGGTACAGTCGGAGGTTAGATTGGGGAACAGTGAAAGCGGCTGGATGTCCATTTGCGCTAGGGCGCACACAGCAAGCACGTCCGCCCCCACAACAAGCGTGGCAGGCCCACCAAACTCCATTACCAGACGGCCATGCCGCTTAAGAAAATCGTGTCCTAACAGAATATCAGCACATAAAGCAGGTAAAACCATAGGGTGTACATCAGGAAAAACCCGTCCCTGTAGCACGAGTTTCAATCGGCATTCCCCCTTCGTGCTGAGTCGAAGCCCCTGGGAAGCCATGAAGATCCGTCTCGTAGACCTCCAGACCCGCCATCCATGCCTGAGCACTAGTCGCTGGTCGATAAAACTATCCGTAGACCCTGTAACCACCAAGGCCCGAACACAATGGCCTTCGACCATGAGGGGAATAAGGGCTTGAGCCAGGCCGGACGAGCCTGCTGGGAGAGGGACTGAACCCCCCGAATGGGTCGGACGAGCCTCGCGGGTGGATCCTATGCCAGCAGCAGTTTTGCGGTCGTGGCCGGAGTATTCGTTGTCCATGGGGAATCCATTAATGCCATCAGAGGGCTTTCCCATGCATTCCGGTGTTTCGCGATTCAAAATCTGACAATTTTGACGGGAAAAGGCCTCCGTAGTATTTGAAAACGCCTTTTGACACTTTTGGCAGGAAAAGGCCTCTGTAGTATTCGAAATCGCCTTTTCCGGGGTGAGGGCCACTGTTAGCTCATGAGCGACACGAGGAGAACGTACCGCCGGGGCTTGGCGGGGCTCCAAAACCCCTCGCGTGGCCCGGAGTCTGGTCAAGGACGCGTACGCCATGCCCGATTGAGGATGAGACTGTGGTGGCTGTCCGGTGACACCCGCCAAGGTCGTCTGAGCACCCAGGGGCCCGCAGAGAGGGGCCCTGCCCTTCAAAGCCGGGTAAGGCACCGGGTTTCGGGCTCGGCTCGTAGGCTCCGCAATGAGCCCATTCAAGGTCGCGCGCGGCCGCGAGCCGCGTGCGGTTTTCCGGCACACTTTCGCGTAATGTCCCTTTTGCGAGCACAAATGGCATATTGCATCCCGAGCCGGACACACGGGCCGGGGATGTCGTGGTCCCCCACAGAAATAGCAAGTGGCCCCGCGTAAGGCCTTGGGTCTGGCCGTAGCGGCAGCCGTCAGGACTGGGTCTTCCTCCGGAGCATCCCGGAGTTCCGCGAGCAGGTCCGCGTCCTCAGCGGTAGCACTCTCCGGCCGTGCGTGTAGCATAGTTCCCGCCAAGAGGCGCGTGCGATCATAGGTGTTCGATTGCAACCGCGCTTCGGTGTATACCTTTCCTTGCTCGAGTGCCATAGCGAAGGTCAGGTTGGTCTTCTCCAGGAGCTTGAGCCTTAGTTCCTGGGAGGAGACCCCAGCAATATAGGCGTCTAAAAGAAGATCATCCTGAGACTGCGCGGGAATCCGTGGCTCCCTGGTGCTGTCCAGCAAAAGCTGCCGGAGCTCCTGGGCGTAGCGGTCCATCGGCTCGTTGGGTTGCTGACATCGCGTTAGCAGCAAATATCGTGCATACACCGGGCTCTTTTCCTTTATGTACAGCCGTTTGAGCTCCGCGATCGAGAGGTCGTACGTCGCGAATTGAGCGATGGAATTGTACACCTTGTAGTCGATTTTTGAATGAAGCGTTGCTAGCTTCGCGGCAGCCGTCGGCTCGGTCTCAGGCTCCGCGAAATGATGCTCCAACGTTCTGAGCCAGTGTTTCAGTTGCAATCCACCATCCGGGGCTTGCGGGTCGGCGCAGAATATGGCAACCGCCAGCGTCTTGTTGCCCGCCATGTCGGTAGATCTAAAATGGAATTAAGTGTTGTGGAAAACCAATCAGGTCCACACAACTTAGTCCAACTGGTGGTTTAATTCCATTTTAGATCATGACATCATTCTGTAATACAGGAAATGCAATAGTAATAAGATGTGGCATCACATGGGTCCATTCATAACATTCAATGCAAGCAAGCTTAATATGCTATGCTGGCATACCGTTAGCGAGTCTACCAGATGTAACGTGTCACAGGAGAAGTCTCGGAGCACCGTCCGCAGCAGCGGGTCTTATAGTCGCGCCCCTAGCGGTGTCAACGAGCAGCGAGCACCACCCCGGGTTCAGTATGAATACGATTTCACTACAACACCTCCACGAGTCTAGGGTCTACCTCCACGAGTCTACGATACACCTCTACGAGTCTACGATACACCTCCACAAGTCTACGATACACCTCCACGAGTCTAGGATCTACCTCCACGAGTCTAGGATCTACCTCCATGAGTCTAGAATGTACCTCCACGGGTCTAGGATCTACTTCCATGAGTCTAGGATCTACCTACACTGCTAATTATACCCCAAGTTATTGTGCAGGGTGGGACGAAACGAGCTCTGTTGTACAATGTCTGCATCGGTGGGTGATATTGGATATGCATCCGCCTGCATTCGATGTCAACCCACTGTTTACGTTTGATCTCGATTAAAGGTCACATGACAGAGGTAAAACCTCAGATGTTTCAAACTCGAGTTATGATCTGCAAAAATATTTTGAAAGGGCACATGTCCTGTTACACCCAAAAATTTAATCTGTCCATCTTTGCACAGCAGGCCATTGTGGTGTCAAATTTGGTTGTTGTTGTATCACTTCGGACAGTTCTCTCAAACAAGCCTGTGACACAAAGACAGCGGATCGATCTCCCAGAAGCGACCCAGAGATCCCCCACATCTAGGATGGTGTGACCCACCTTCGCGAAGGCAGGGCCACGTCAGAGTTGGAGAAAGAGAGAAACAGGGACAAGAGGGAAAGGGACGGTCCATGGGGACCAATCGGCACTCTGACCCTAATAAAGCGCTGACCTGACGAATCCGGGCAGCAGGACAGAATGGGGAAGATTTTGCCCCCGTATTGCATTGGGGGGGAGGAGGGGGAAGGGTTCAACCACCATGAAGAAGCATCCGCGATATTTACTGTCAAGTTTGATTGAAATCCCTTCTCTCGTCCACAAGTTGTGGTAACCAAGATTTTAAATTAAAGATCACATGACCATGGTCCCTTTGACCTTTTCAACCCAAAATCGAACCAGTTCATCTTTGCATTACAGTTCATACCAATTTTGTTATCATACCAATTATTGCAGTTCATACCAATCTGTATAAATTGCCTCTAAATGTATACCAATAAACCAATCCCATAAGCGGTTATTCTGGAAACGAAAGTCTGGTACGGACCGACAACCGGACGGACAACCGTCCTGCGGAGGCATAAAAATGTGCACTGTATACTAATTTTAAAAATAAAATACTCACGATCACCTTGCTGTTCTACCTGAGCTAAATAATTGCTGATTAATTCTACCTGAGATTTTTCAAGTATATTGCTTGATCTTGTGCGTTATTCTGTCTGTTTGTCTGTCTGTTTGTCTGTCTGTCTGTTTGTTTGTCTGTCTGTCGGTCTGTCAGTCTGTCAGTCAGGCGCCTACAGGTCACAATTTTCAACCGATCTTTACGAAATTTCACCAAATGGTAGAGTTGATCATAAGCAAGAAGCTTATTGTTTTTGGGATCAAAAGGTCAATAGGTCAACACAGGCCAAAGTTCACCAACTTTGTCCAATTTCTAAAATCCTCAATTTTCATCTGATTGCCTTGAAATTTTAAGAAGATTTGTTCTACTTGAGCCCGTGGACATTCAGAATTTTCGCATACATCGAAGCCTGTATCTTTGCGTATTGACACGACGGTGAATAAACTATCATGCGATTTACTTCAGGTGTGTGCCTTATTATTATCTATGGATTGATACTTATTGTATCAATGGATTATCATATATTCATCGGATTCATACCACTGACCATAATACCAAGCTTCCCTACCTACTCTACATTCACTATGCTATCCCTTGTCATCATGCGGTCCCCATATGCATCTGGAGGCATTTTTAGTGTCGCCCCCTTCATCAGTTGTTTTCCAGACAACCACGAAACGTCGTCAATAAGCAGTATCCCTTCCATATGCCAAGCTTACCCATTTTCGAGAGGATATCTCTGATGGTTTCGAAAATATTTTGGGTTAATTTCGGAGAAATTCATTGAATTTTACAGTATCTGGAGTACGACAGTACGACAGTACGACAATTTCAGTACGACAAAAGTACATTTTTTACATTTCCGCTGTATGATGCGCGCGTAAGTAAGAGCCTTCAAAACTGACAGGGCCACAGAACCATGGGAGGTCTGTGCCTAGCATAAATTCCTAGGCTGAATTATATGTACTGACGGAGATACCATGCCGCAAAGTCGGCACTGGAGCTAAAAATCCTCCTTTTTGACTCGACATGACCTAGTTTGACGTGGTCGTTCACGGAAACTGGCAGGATTTCAGAGTTAAACTTTTAACACAAGGTCAGGCATGTTATATACAATAAAAAAATGCATAGAAATCGTAGTCCCACGAGTTCGGAACGAAACTCATTTTTTGGCACTATTTCAGGCCTCAGCTTGAGGCCTATCCCCAGGGCAAGCAAATTTGACACCAGCATAAATCACTGGAAAATTATCTGAAAATTAAAAAATCGTCTCCAAGTTCTCTAGCTAAACTCTGTCCACAATCACCAACTCTACCCTCCTTTTGCACTTTGCCCTAGGTCCTAGAACCGAGAGTCGAACGTGCAAAGTAAAACACTTCTTTACACATTTTCTAATGAAATCGCCCTATCAACTCCCAGGCGGATGAGCAATAATTTCATTGATGTGATGCCAAAGTACATGGTGGAGTTCTGTTCACCTGGTCGGCAGAGCTGTGATCCGATCTTCACCAACACCCAATCACCTCTTTGATCAGGATCAACCTGCGTGTAGCAATCTCGCACAATTTTGTTACATAAAATCCACAACTTTCCATCCATTGGTGCACTTTTCCCCAGTGCAAACTAACCACTCTCATCACTTCAAAAACAACAGTCCATAACCACTTTCCTTTATTTCCTGCCTTTACCATCAACTTTTAAAAACCTTTTCCCCTACCTTCTCAGCAAACCTTGCAAAGTCACTTGTCATTGACAAATAATCCATCTGATTCGACTTTCCTTTATCATCTTCGCACTTTCCCAAAACATTCTTCACACTTCCTCCCAAAACATGTCTTCAGACACAACCCACATGAGTTGTAAATACACTTTCCCCTTCCAGGCGCATCTGTCTAGCCATTCACAGATTGTCCACAAGATAATATCACCATATTTCACGCCTCACCTCCCTAGACCACCCAGTCGTCCCCTGAGAAATGCATCCCAATGTTAAAATCACCTCAGCTCTCGAGAGCTCAATTTTGGCCCATGCGCTCGCAACATGGACTTCATTTACACAAATCAGACAGGCAGACAGGGGTGAAACCAGGCAGGGGGTAGGGTGAAACCAGAAATAACCACAATTACCTTCTGCCAAGCAGGAGGCAAGAGCATTATCACTCCATCTGCCTTCTGCCCAAGTCCGGCCCAACCCTCTGAGTTTCCATTCACAGACAGACAGACAATCGAGGCCAGTCACAAGGCTCCAATTCCCATCCAAAGGACACTACTTCATTCGACTGGCACAGTCTCTTGGCCAGCTCGTTTACAAAACTAAATGCAAGCAACTAGTTTGCCAACAAAATCATTCGTCCCTCGAAGGCAAATTCTGCCACCCTCATGCAGACATCAGTACCTCACTTCCCCAGTTACCTTCTGGCATTGGGTGGCATCCCAATGCTCTTAAACAAACAAATTCAACAACATCAAACAGTGAATTAATTTCCCCAGACTCATTCCCCTGCTCAGGAGCCACCATTCTGTTAAAATCATGAAAACATGTCCAATGGCAATCCACTCTGCTCAGGATTGCACAATACTGGATTCTAACCTCCAACCCAGCCACCGTTTCTCCGAAACAGCTCCAATGTTTTCTTCTTCCCTACACACAAGCCAGTCCAAGCCTGCAACTGTAAACAAAGATATTCCAGCACGCCATGACCTTCACAGCTCCCACCAAGCTAGCATTTCCAAAACAAACCATTTTGTCTCTTATTTTCCAGTAATGTAAACCAAAGTACACTTTTGACTGTACATATTCTTTAACCACGATTACATGAAACTTAACACTAGGACTGCTCCCTGGAGCAGTCATAACTCGCCTCCTTACCTCATCCAATAACAAACGAACCCCCAACCAATATCTTACTCAACCGATATCAAAAAACAATTATTTTTAAACCCTATGAGACGTCTTGCTTGCAGACAGACAAACAGGCGAAACCATATCCTTCACTCACATTTGGTGGGGATTAAACCCACAAACTCCCATAAAGGCAAACAATTAATATATTGTCAACATTCATCTCATATCACTCTCATCCCCTTCACGCGGCCCCATCCTTCCACAGGGTCACCATGACCTAACGGCCAGAACTATCACGAATGATTCAACTGCACACCAGTCAACACATCCGGGGAAAAAGGGGTGGGTGGAAGGGGAGGGGTGGGGTGTTAAGGGGTTGGCACTGTTACTCATCCTCTTCCAATTCAATTCATCCTCTTCGAAAAATCACCTAAGATCCATATTTCCAAATATTTCAAAATCACCGATATCTCACTCAAAATGCAAAACAAAACGCGTCCAACCCTGGCATCTCACAGCCTTTCTTGGAGGCATGCTCCATGATGCAGCACCACCTCTACTTGGTGCACATATTCCGCACCGCACACTCAACACATCACTCCAACTCAGTCCCCACATGTCACACAACCAAAAACCTCAACCTCCGACACTGTCCGCAACGCAAGCCATCGCATCCACACAGCACCTCACAAAGCACCTCAGTACGCACATCCCTGCAGTCCAATCCACATCACACTGCACCATCGCATGCTCACCACGATCTTCACAGCGCTACCGCCAAACGCATCCACAAACTACAAAGCCTTTGTCAGTCTCATCGGGACAGATGCACCGACGCACCTCCAAGATGTACCCCGCACCCACACCTGCACCACGGCACCTTGACCTTGCGTCTCCCAACTAACATCTACATCACATCCGTTCAAGACAACTAAGCCATTATTATAATCATCAATATAATAATATAAGATTATAATAATCTATCTATAATTCCAGTAATCTCTGTGTGTATGTGTGTCTGTGTGTCTGTGACCGCTGTTTCTCGACAACCACGGGTCCGATATACTTGAAACTTGCCAGGTATATTGCTGGGGACCCGAGGATGTGCCTTTTCAAGGTTTCATATTAATCGGACAAGTAGTTACCGAGCTATGGCGATTTAGCCGTTCGCCGTTCGCTTTGGCTTTGCGAATGGACCAAACCATTTCATGTAAATAGAGGGGGGGGGTTCTGTGGTCGTTGCGAATGGAACAAACCATTTCATGTAAATAGAGGGGGGCGTTCTGTGGTCGTTACTGCCACGTGGTTTCAAAGTTTTTTTTGTTGTTGTTGTTTGCACGCATGTTTTTTTGCACGCACGTACGGGCACCCACGTACGGGCACGTCCTAGTATAATTAAATGCTCCATTATAATCATCGGCACAGTGAGAAATTTCGTTTCACACTGTATGTCGTTCACTGTAAGATTGGGTTTCCGGTTGGCACTGGAAATTCATTACTTTCTTGAAATCCTCCATTCGACCACAACAATCGCCTATCATTTTGATGCATTTTATATACTACACATTACTATCAAAGTTTATTCGGCTTCTCTTTATAATTCCATTATAAGCTCAACGTATTTCTCACAGCATTGCATGGCAGGAGACACCGTCTCGCATTACATACACCGACATGGCATCTAGTGCATTGCATGAAACATTATGCTAGACAAGGCAAGAACGACTGGCGTTCTCACATGCATCCACGATGACCATACAACAAAGTCGAGGTGCCCATCTCTCCAGATGACCCACAATGCACCTGGGCACACATCCTCCAAGCCATGCCATATGTAGGGTTTTCCCCCATATTCACGCTTGTCACACAATGCACCTTTCTCCAGACGGCTCTCTCAAACTCGCCCGCTTCAATCTCCTCTGCACCTGTGCCCACGACCGCGGAAGCGCCGCTCACCAGTCCGCAGGTTTCCAGGTCAATCCACCCGAACAATGGGCGGGCTTCTGCTGGCATTCTCCTCGCTCACCAATCCGGGCTCACCATGTTCACAGAGGTGCAGCTCAAACAAATGCCTGGCTGCATCATTTTCTCCCACACATTATCTAATCCCACTCATTGTGCCTGGCTCATTATCCTATTTTCGCTCGCCCCGGCCACCCGAATACGTCCAATGCCGTGCACGGCATTGGATATGCGCATTCCCTCGTCTCGCCTCGCGATTCCCCGGGTGGGCCGTCGGCGCATCGTCATGGCAACCTGCCTGCACGTCGTGTCCCGCACGACCACGGCTGGGTTCCCGCGCGTTGTGCATTAAATCATCCTAGTTCTCCAGATCTGAATAACGACTTCCAACTAACATTAATCTACCTTTTCGCCAACGGCTCATTCTCACGATACTCGCGCCGACGCCTTCATGTCTCCTCTCCTCTGTGTAATTTACCCTTCATTCATGATTCCTCACCTGGAACTCTTTGGACCTCAACACTTCTCTTTAACTTTTTGAATTCCCAATCCGGCCTAATCTCTTGTCCTAAAAGGAGCTAATACTTGTGCTTCCTGCAACATATTTTCAGAGCTCCCTCCTGCGGGTACGCATTTTCTTTCTTCGCAACCCGTTCGCTTAGACGGGGTGCCTCGATCCCGGCTCCCCAACTGACGGCTGCACGTCATTCCAAATAGGAAAAACGTCTTTCCAAGTCCTCCAAAGAGAGTACTCTTGACTTTCTCACAAGTCGACCTCCTTCCCTCTCTTCGGCCTAAGCAAAATGTCTCGAACTGACTGCAACATTCTGCCAGACTCTGACGCACGAGCGCCCAGTTTTTCTCCCAAAACTGTCCACCTTGAAACGCTTCCCGCGCGCCGCGACCCGGTATTCAGGCTCTCAACGCCTGAATGCCCGCACAGGTGTCTCTACCCATGCTCCACAATCCGTTAGCTCTACGGGGGGCACTTCTCCGGCCTTCCCCACTGATGGATGCTCCCCCCGACGATACCCTTAGTGTCGTCGGGTTAGGCCCAACAAAGGAGAGTATTCCGACTACCTCTCAGGTCGGCCTCCTTCCCCTTGTATCTAAACGGGGTGTTAGGGGCGCGCACCCGAGCAGTAACTCATGCAATACGTCCCCACCCAACACTCCCGCCGGACCTACACGTGTCCGAGTGTGGGCCGCGTCCAGCCACTTTCCAACGCTCGCGACACGTCGAGTGTCCAAACCGCTTGGCCTCCTGGTACACTCTCCCCCTGCTCAAGCCGAAGCAACTTTTACCTCCTATAACAAACCTCTGCACATAGTTCGTTCCCCTTACCTCTTAGTTCTTGGATCTGTACCGGAGATCAAAGCCAAGACAGCCCCATTCACTCAGTGGCGGCAAAAGTCACTGATACTCCAAGAAAGATCTCACCTTTTAATGGGGCCCCTGGACCTTGCCGCCACCGAGTCAGAGAACTGTCCCTCCCCCCTCCGGACATGATCCCATCCTCGTCGCCAGCTGTGGGGGCAGCAATCAGCACCCCCGTTTCCCCTTCACCCCAGGAAGAAATCCAGGAGGCACTGGAACTGTTGTACAAGAGGTTTATTATAGAATGACTAATAACGTGCACGGAATATTTCAGTCTATGGGCCAAGGAGACAGTCCTCCTCTCACAAGAGACTGCCTCGATGTCATACACCGAAATCTTAGAGTTCTCACTGTCAAGCCGGTCATATACATAGTCCACACCATATTTCCCCCCCCCCCCCTCCCCTCATCCCATACTGAGAAATCAAAGAGGTGGTCCAGACAGAAAGGAGCCCCGGGGGGGAGAGACAAGGCCACAGGGAGAAAATACCAACTCATTCCCCAGGGAGAAAAATTTACAATATACTGGCCTTGACAGAGATGAGGTCAGCAGGGAAGCGGGGTGACAATATAAAAACACGTCTGCTTCCCGCCTCGCCCGGACCTCCCAGAGGGAGGTCGTCTGGCAGGGAATGGAAATGTCATTTAAGGTCTTAAACTGCCCTCCAGAGGATTGGGAGGGTATAGCGGGGGGAAATACTCATTATTCTGGCATATTTTATGATGGAAATATTTGAGTACCCCAAATCACTGCCACGACATATATATATATATATATATATATATATATATATATATATATATATATATATATACATATATATATATATATATATATATATATATATATATATTGTTACAGACGCGGTTGTGGATGTTGGTTTACCGAGCGGTTTGGTATGACCGCGTCTGCACAGTTTACCCGATTATACTCGAACCTTGGCCGAGTCGCGCTACGCTAAATCAATTGAGGAAAGGACACAGCGGCTGGGTTAAAATGACACGACACCAGGGGTACAGTTCTCAAGACCTCCGGAGGAGGTTATAATATTGCGGAATGTTAGATTACAATGACAAGAGAGACAGCATAGTAAGGTAGGCACTTAATCACGGTCTTATAGTAACCCCGACAGACGACAGATAAACGGGACAACACTGACTCACACGGGGATTGATGGCAAGGAAAGGCAGGTAGTCGATGGCTCAAGGTGCACTCTTGGCTCAGGGACAGGATACAGTACGGTCCAGTAGATGCAGGGACGTGTCACAGTGCTCGGAGGTCGCGACTGGTTCTTCTTCGTGGCTGAGGCGCATCTGACGTCACGTCCGGTAAGTGGCTGCGTATATCCGGCGGGGAGTGACACGCCCTCGGCTCGTTAGCTCCGCCCCAGATGGAATCGGCCCGTTGCTTCTTATTGGGTGCGGGGGTTACCGGGCTCCGCCCTTGATGAGGAGCTGACAGCCAGCCCCTTCGTGGTAACCCCGTGGGCGCACATGGCAATGGCGGCTAACCAAGCCGGTGTGAGGACGCACACTCCCCGCACCGCGGCCGCGCCGCCCCCGCTGTGGTTGTAGTTGTTGTTGTTGTTATTGTTTCATGAGGAAGATGGGAGGAGGTATGGGGAGGTCCTAAACTCACTACTGGTGCCATACAATCACATTCTGGTGCAACGAAGAGTCAGAATTAATGGAAACGAGTCCTTAACTGACATAGACTAAGAATAACTAGCAAGATGTCCGAAAGTTGTCTACGTGAGATGCGGTGGACCTGGACACGACATTTAATGGGGGAAAAAGGGGAAGGTCGGTTCTACAGAGTGTTATTTACATGCAATGGGACTAGGGAATGGGGGATTGGGGATAGTTGGGGGGTATTGGGGAAATAGGGGAATATTTACAAGCGGATATGGAGGCCAAATCCCATATCCGCAACATTGCACCCTTCTCTACCCTCGGGGCATCCCGACCCGATAAATTTTTACCTATTTTAGTGTGGCACTCAGATGTAGTTCCCTCTACTATTAACTCTACCCTGAGTGCGACAGTTTTACAGATATTCACAAATGAGTAAATATGTCCCCCTGCGACGTTGCGCCCTTCTCCTCACAGAAACACACCCACAGGATAACCGAATCACGGAAAGAATTTGCAAACTAAACATACAGCCGGTAGGGAGCATTATTTACAAGACTACGCTGATATTTACACTACGATCCAGGACCTGTTTTTGGAGGAACACATGCAGATGTTATGCATAGAGAGAGCACGCATGCCAGCATCGATACACCAACCCACGAGTGCTCTGTGGCCTTATGGCCTTTAATAATGTGCAGAGCACCCCATCCAAGCACCAAAAGCACCACCCCATCACACAGTCAGCACCATCCGGTGCACCAATAAAATGTTTAATAATCATGGTGTGGTGTCGCAGCCGGCCGATGTTCTGCCGCTGGTCTTGCCTTCATGTGGTGCACTTGGCCTTCTGGCTTCTTTAAAAATAAAGAAAGGCGCCAACCGCGTCCATTTCTGTATTGTGGCCTTCAGGGGGCCAACTAAAAGTGGTTCACCTGTATGGCATAGGTGCCACGTTGACCCATAGGTCCATCCACGGGTGGTGCTTGGCCGCAAAAGAACTGCGGTCCATTGTGGGTGGCCACCAAAATTGCGGTCCGTATGGTGTATCGATCCAGGCAGCAAGCAGCGAAAGTGCAGGCCCACAACTGCGGAGCCAGCACCTCTCTCTCCTCTCTCTCTGCCCCAAAGCCAGATCCTCGGAGGTGGGAGACAAAAGAAGAGACAAGTGAGTAAGGTGGTAAGGGCGCAAAAGTACACGCAATGTAAGGTAATGCACACTGGGGGCACATGGGAACCAGGTGAGACAGGTACGTTCCTACCGTATGCCCCCCCCCCCCACCAGGTAACCTACATGGCCCCTCCCTTACCCCTTACTGTATCCACAAAACACAACACTACCCATAAACATCTACTTTACTAATCAACAAACGTCCCTACTGTCTTCCCCGTTCCTCCCATAAACCAAATTCGTCTTCTCTCCCTCCTAACCAATCAAATTTGCCATTTTCAACTGAACATCAAAATTTGCCATTACCAATTCATCATCAGTCCCTCCTAAGGAGGGAGAGATGGAATCACCCCAATGTCTCATCCACGTCGTGATGCGTCTCACAAATCCAACAGCAGTCCTTACTTCCTGCAACACAAAACAAAGAAAACACAGGTGTGGAGTCATCATCACCACAGGCAAGTGGCTGCGTATGGTGCGACAGGTTCATCAATCCTAACTATTTCCTAAATGACTTTAACAACTTTACACTACCCGGGGTCTTTCTCCGGCCAAACCATTGGCCCTCTTACACTATGGGTTCTAAAAACCAATTCCCATTTACCAAACTGTGGTGCTTTTCAATTTGGGGTCTCACTCCCCCGATTCATCTCCCGGTGCCCTCGCACAATTTCTGGGCCGCGACGTGTACCTCTCCCAGCGGGTCTACCCACCTGCACACCCCCACCACTGCAGTTGCCTCCGAGCTTACCTGCTCCTTACCCTAACCTAACTACCTGGGGAAGGCCCTCTGGCGCTCTCCCCACTCGGTGCCCTCTCTGGCACTGGGCTGCCCGATCCACACCCGGGATCCTCAGGCACCCACTCACAACTACCGGCTCCCAGAGCCCACCTGCGGCCTCACCTGGCCGACATCCTCACAGTGGTGGAGTGCCCAACCAACTACACACACTAACAGGCTACACGCCCAGCCATTTCCACAACACTAATGCACCCATCCACAACACCATTCTGCAACCGCACCACAAATGCCAATATCCAACCACAATTTACCTATACCCTCTACCTAACACTTACACTACCCGCCCCGGGTACTCGTGAAAGGGGTCCACTCTTCCCCCATCCACACCTTCGCACCATGCACACCACTCCGTACCACTTACTCCAACTCTCTCCACACACCTGTACCTGCACACCTGTGCTCTCACACCTGGTGCCACCTGCACCCTTCTCTCCCCAAGCGCATTCGCGCTGATCCACACACTCACTACTCATACACTGCTCCACACACCTGTCCAGTTGCACACCTGTGCAATCACACCTGTTCAATTCTCAACCACACGGCATCATCTCATCTAACTACTCCCCTCTGAAACTTGCGCTTCCCAGTCGCCCCTTTAAACTATTGCGCTCCCTCGTCATTATCATCCACATTAAACTACCTGCGTCCCCACTACAGGTATCAGTCACTAACTAAACTTAACGTCACCTAATGTCATCTTCGCTAGATCCCTACAATATAACCTAACCCACCCGGGCTAGTTTTCACTGCCATACACCCCATAAACTATTGCGCATTTGCCCCACATGGGAAGGGTGGCAGGGATGCCCCCCTTACCCACCGTCATACGGCACGAGTGGGACCTTGTGGGACCACCTCGTATGCGAGTCGTTGCCCGCCTGCCGGACCCTGTGCGTCGCCCCTTGCGTGGTCAGCGCGGGGCCGAACCGGCCGGGCCCCCACAGTACATTACCCCCAAGGGGCTCTCGTGCCTCCCCGGTCCCTCTAACAACTACCCCCGTTGGTGTCGATGCATGGGTCACACTTCCGCAACCCGCTACCCATTCCATACCACCACAACCTTGCTCACCCACACCTCGCACCTCTCGTTCCATACCCTCCGGACCAGCCATACACCTCACTCTTGGCCTCTCACGAACATCCGGGTCTATCTCGACCCCCAAGCTTATTAAATCACCTGGCGCATCATACGCACGACCATATTGGTCACCACTTACACCGGGTCCTCTTTCTCTTCGCTTCTCCTCCATCACCTGCGAATCCCTCATCCGGTTAATGAGCACATCATCACGATCCGAACACAGACTTTGGACCAAAGCTTTTACCTCCTCCTTTATCTCTTTCTTATCCTCTCTCCGTCGCTTCTTAATTTCGCTCACCCCTTCTTCCACTTCTTCTAATTTCTGCTTCACCTCCTTCATCTCCTCGTGCGCCCCTTTAAGTTCTTCCTCTAACTCCACTTTATTTTTTTCTATGTGCTCCCGCACCTCCCGCTCTTTAACCTCCATCACCTCTACCACTTTGTTCATTTTCCTCGTCAGGTCCTCATGTACCGTCTGACACTCTTTTTTAATTACCCCTACGTCCTTTTTCATCTCCTTCTGTGTCGATTTTAAACCCTCTATTACCGCTGTGTTCTTCTTTACCTGATCCCCCAACTCCTTTTGTCCCACTGTCAGTTGTTCTACTCCCAGCGTCAACTCCTCTATACCCCCTTGCAATTTTACAGTCCCCTTTCTCACCTCCTTCTCCATGCGCTCCTTACAGTGCCTCACCTCCTCGCGCAATCCTCCGACCTCCTCACTCACACCTCTTCTGATCTCCTCTCCCATCACTTGCATCTCCTGCCCAGATGCCACCCTCATCTGCTCCATTTCCTCCCTGTGAGCATCCAGTTTGGTTTCTACCCCCATTCTGACCCCCTCTATCTGCTGCCCCATTTGTTTAACTTCCCTTTCCGCTTGGTCCCTCATGTCCCTCAATTTGCCTTCCATCCTGTTTTCTAACCCCTCTAACCCCTTTTGCATCCCTTCCATTTGATTCTCTTGAGCGGCCATTCTGTTTTCTACCCCCATTAACCCATTTCTCACCTCTTTTATCCCGTTGTCTAACCCCTCAAAATTATTGTCTAACTTCCCCAATTTCTTGTCTAACTCCTCAAAATTATTGTCTAACTTCCCAAATTTCTTGTCTAACCCCTCACCGGTACCCCTCGCTTCGTCCCTCATTACCCCCATTTGGTTTCCCATCACCCCCATTTGGCCCTCTAATCGCTCACTCAATCGCTCATTATCAGCCCTCATTTCCTCCCTCATTTTCTCGCTATTCTGGGCCATAAGGGCCTTCATTTGTATGAAAAAAAGGTTCAAATCTACCAGCGGCGCTACTACTTTCGCGGGCGTGGTCGCCGTGGCCATCTGCGAGGCGCCATTTTGCCCCGCACCCTCGTGCGTGACGACGCTATTTTGCGAATCTGCTACCCTCACTGCTTCGCTCTCCTCTTGTCCCTCAATTTGGTCCTGGATCGACCCTGCCTCACTCTCTTTTACCGGAACCCAGCCGTCTTGGTCTGCCATAGCGCCACTTTCAAAATTCGGGTTTTTATTTTCGTAAAACAAAATCAAATTTCGCCGTTATAATTTCGAGCGCGTGAAATGCGCTCCGGATCGAATTCTACTTCCCAACACCAATTGTTACCCTAATGGTACAATTGGTGTTCCAAAATTTGGGCCTAACAAATTTAGTCCCAGGTCCGAATCCAACTCCTCGACACCAAATGTTACAGACGCGGTTGTGGATGTTGGTTTACCGAGCGGTTTGGTATGACCGCGTCTGCACAGTTTACCCGATTATACTCGAACCTTGGCCGAGTCGCGCTATGCTAAATCAATTGAGGAAAGGACACAGCGGCTGGGTTAAAATGACACGACACCAGGGGTACAGTTCTCAAGACCTCCGGAGGAGGTTATAATATTGCGGAATGTTAGATTACAAGGACAAGAGAGACAGCATAGTAAGGTAGGCACTTAATCACGGTCTTATAGTAACCCCGACAGACGACAGATAAACGGGACAACACTGACTCACACGGGGATTGATGGCAAGGAAAGGCAGGTAGTCGATGGCTCAAGGTGCACTCTTGGCTCAGGGACAGGATACAGTACGGTCCAGTAGATGCAGGGAGGTGTCACAGTGCTCGGAGGTCGCGACTGGTTCTTCTTCGTGGCTGAGGCGCATCTGACGTCACGTCCGGTAAGTGGCTGCGTATATCCGGCGGGGAGTGACACGCCCTCGGCTCGTTAGCTCCGCCCCAGATGGAATCGGCCCGTTGCTTCTTATTGGGTGCGGGGGTTACCGGGCTCCGCCCTTGACGAGGAGCTGACAGCCAGCCCCTTCGTGGTAACCCCGTGGGCGCACATGGCAATGGCGGCTAACCAAGCCGGTGTGAGGACGCACACTCCCCGCACCGCGGCCGCGCCGCCCCCGCTGTGGTTGTACTTGTTGTTGTTGTTATTGTTTCATGAGGAAGATGGGAGGAGGTATGGGGAGGTCCTAAACTCACTACTGGTGCCATACAATCACATTCTGGTGCAACGAAGAGTCAGAATTAATGGAAACGAGTCCTTAACTGACATAGACTAAGAATAACTAGCAAGATGTCCGAAAGTTGTCTACGTGAGATGCGGTGGACCTGGGCACGACATTTAATGGGGGAAAAAGGGGAAGGTCGGTTCTACAGAGTGTTATTTACATGCAATGGGACTAGGGAATGGGGGATTGGGGATAGTTGGGGGGTATTGGGGAAATAGGGGAATATTTACAAGCGGATATGGAGGCCAAATCCCATATCCGCAACATTGCACCCTTCTCTACCCTCGGGGCATCCCGACCCGATAAATTTTTACCTATTTTAGTGTGGCACTCAGATGTAGTTCCCTCTACTATTAACTCTACCCTGAGTGCGACAGTTTTACAGATATTCACAAATGAGTAAATATGTCCCCCTGCGACGTTGCGCCCTTCTCCTCACAGAAACACACCCACAGGATAACCGAATCGCGGAAAGAATTCGCAAACTAAACATACAGCCGGTAGGGAGCATTATTTACAAGACTACGCTGATATTTACACTACGATCCAGGACCTGTTTTTGGAGGAACACATGCAGATGTTATGCATAGAGAGAGCACGCATGCCAGCATCGATACACCAACCCACGAGTGCTCTGTGGCCTTATGGCCTTTAATAATGTGCAGAGCACCCCATCCAAGCACCAAAAGCACCACCCCATCACACAGTCAGCACCATCCGGTGCACCAATAAAATGTTTAATAATCATGGTGTGGTGTCGCAGCCGGCCGATGTTCTGCCGCTGGTCTTGCCTTCATGTGGTGCACTTGGCCTTCTGGCTTCTTTAAAAATAAAGAAAGGCGCCAACCGCGTCCATTTCTGTATTGTGGCCTTCAGGGGGCCAACTAAAAGTGGTTCACCTGTATGGCATAGGTGCCACGTTGACCCATAGGTCCATCCACGGGTGGTGCTTGGCCGCAAAAGAACTGCGGTCCATTGTGGGTGGCCACCAAAATTGCGGTCCGTATGGTGTATCGATCCAGGCAGCAAGCAGCGAAAGTGCAGGCCCACAACTGCGGAGCCAGCACCTCTCTCTCCTCTCTCTCTGCCCCAAAGCCAGATCCTCGGAGGTGGGAGACAAAAGAAGAGACAAGTGAGTAAGGTGGTAAGGGCGCAAAAGTACACGCAATGTAAGGTAATGCACACTGGGGGCACATGGGAACCAGGTGAGACAGGTACGTTCCTACCGTATGCCCCCCCCCCACCAGGTAACCTACATGGCCCCTCCCTTACCCCTTACTGTATCCACAAAACACAACACTACCCATAAACATCTACTTTACTAATCAACAAACGTCCCTACTGTCTTCCCCGTTCCTCCCATAAACCAAATTCGTCTTCTCTCCCTCCTAACCAATCAAATTTGCCATTTTCAACTGAACATCAAAATTTGCCATTACCAATTCATCATCAGTCCCTCCTAAGGAGGGAGAGATGGAATCACCCCAATGTCTCATCCACGTCGTGATGCGTCTCACAAATCCAACAGCAGTCCTTACTTCCTGCAACACAAAACAAAGAAAACACAGGTGTGGAGTCATCATCACCACAGGCAAGTGGCTGCGTATGGTGCGACAGGTTCATCAATCCTAACTATTTCCTAAATGACTTTAACAACTTTACACTACCCGGGGTCTTTCTCCGGCCAAACCATTGGCCCTCTTACACTATGGGTTCTAAAAACCAATTCCCATTTACCAAACTGTGGTGCTTTTCAATTTGGGGTCTCACTCCCCCGATTCATCTCCCGGTGCCCTCGCACAATTTCTGGGCCGTGACGTGTACCTCTCCCAGCGGGTCTACCCACCTGCACACCCCCACCACTGCAGTTGCCTCCGAGCTTACCTGCTCCTTACCCTAACCTAACTACCTGGGGAAGGCCCTCTGGCGCTCTCCCCACTCGGTGCCCTCTCTGGCACTGGGCTGCCCGATCCACACCCGGGATCCTCAGGCACCCACTCACAACTACCGGCTCCCAGAGCCCACCTGCGGCCTCACCTGGCCGACATCCTCACAGTGGTGGAGTGCCCAACCAACTACACACACTAACAGGCTACACGCCCAGCCATTTCCACAACACTAATGCACCCATCCACAACACCATTCTGCAACCGCACCACAAATGCCAATATCCAACCACAATTTACCTATACCCTCTACCTAACACTTACACTACCCGCCCCGGGTACTCGTGAAAGGGGTCCACTCTTCCCCCATCCACACCTTCGCACCATGCACACCACTCCGTACCACTTACTCCAACTCTCTCCACACACCTGTACCTGCACACCTGTGCTCTCACACCTGGTGCCACCTGCACCCTTCTCTCCCCAAGCGCATTCGCGCTGATCCACACACTCACTACTCATACACTGCTCCACACACCTGTCCAGTTGCACACCTGTGCAATCACACCTGTTCAATTCTCAACCACACGGCATCATCTCATCTAACTACTCCCCTCTGAAACTTGCGCTTCCCAGTCGCCCCTTTAAACTATTGCGCTCCCTCGTCATTATCATCCACATTAAACTACCTGCGTCCCCACTACAGGTATCAGTCACTAACTAAACTTAACGTCACCTAATGTCATCTTCGCTAGATCCCTACAATATAACCTAACCCACCCGGGCTAGTTTTCACTGCCATACACCCCATAAACTATTGCGCATTTGCCCCACATGGGAAGGGTGGCAGGGATGCCCCCCTTACCCACCGTCATACGGCACGAGTGGGACCTTGTGGGACCACCTCGTATGCGAGTCGTTGCCCGCCTGCCGGACCCCGTGCGTCGCCCCTTGCGTGGTCAGCGCGGGGCCGAACCGGCCGGGCCCCCACAGTACATTACCCCCAAGGGGCTCTCGTGCCTCCCCGGTCCCTCTAACAACTACCCCCGTTGGTGTCGATGCATGGGTCACACTTCCGCAACCCGCTACCCATTCCATACCACCACAACCTTGCTCACCCACACCTCGCACCTCTCGTTCCATACCCTCCGGACCAGCCATACACCTCACTATTGGCCTCTCACGAACATCCGGGTCTATCTCGACCCCCAAGCTTATTAAATCACCTGGCGCATCATACGCACGACCATATTGGTCACCACTTACACCGGGTCCTCTTTCTCTTCGCTTCTCCTCCATCACCTGCGAATCCCTCATCCGGTTAATGAGCACATCATCACGATCCGAACACAGACTTTGGACCAAAGCTTTTACCTCCTCCTTTATCTCTTTCTTATCCTCTCTCCGTCGCTTCTTAATTTCGCTCACCCCTTCTTCCACTTCTTCTAATTTCTGCTTCACCTCCTTCATCTCCTCGTGCGCCCCTTTAAGTTCTTCCTCTAACTCCACTTAATTTTTTTCTATGTGCTCCCGCACCTCCCGCTCTTTAACCTCCATCACCTCTACCACTTTGTTCATTTTCCTCGTCAGGTCCTCATGTACCGTCTGACACTCTTTTTTAATTACCCCTACGTCCTTTTTCATCTCCTTCTGTGTCGATTTTAAACCCTCTATTACCGCTGTGTTCTTCTTTACCTGATCCCCCAACTCCTTTTGTCCCACTGTCAGTTGTTCTACTCCCCGCGTCAACTCCTCTATACCCCCTTGCAATTTTACAGTCCCCTTTCTCACCTCCTTCTCCATGCGCTCCTTACAGTGCCTCACCTCCTCGCGCAATCCTCCGACCTCCTCACTCACACCTCTTCTGATCTCCTCTCCCATCACTTGCATCTCCTGCCCAGTTGCCACCCTCATCTGCTCCATTTCCTCCCTGTGAGCATCCAGTTTGGTTTCTACCCCCATTCTGACCCCCTCTATCTGCTGCCCCATTTGTTTAACTTCCCTTTCCGCTTGGTCCCTCATGTCCCTCAATTTGCCTTCCATCCTGTTTTCTAACCCCTCTAACCCCTTTTGCATCCCTTCCATTTGATTCTCTTGAGCGGCCATTCTGTTTTCTACCCCCATTAACCCATTTCTCACCTCTTTTATCCCGTTGTCTAACCCCTCAAAATTATTGTCTAACTTCCCCAATTTCTTGTCTAACTCCTCAAAATTATTGTCTAACTTCCCAAATTTCTTGTCTAACCCCTCACCGGTACCCCTCGCTTCGTCCCTCATTACCCCCATTTGGTTTCCCATCACCCCCATTTGGCCCTCTAATCGCTCACTCAATCGCTCATTATCAGCCCTCATTTCCTCCCTCATTTTCTCGCTATTCTGGGCCATAAGGGCCTTCATTTGTATGAAAAAAAGGTTCAAATCTACCAGCGGCGCTACTACTGTCGCGGGCGTGGTCGCCGTGGCCATCTGCGAGGCGCCATTCTGCCCCGCACCCTCGTGCGTGACGACGCTATTTTGCGAATCTGCTACCCTCACTGCTTCGCTCTCCTCTTGTCCCTCAATTTGGTCCTGGATCGACCCTGCCTCACTCTCTTTTACCGGAACCCAGCCGTCTTGGTCTGCCATAGCGCCACTTTCAAAATTCGGGTTTTTATTTTCGTAAAACAAAATCAAATTTCGCCGTTATAATTTCGAGCGCGTGAAATGCGCTCCGGATCGAATTCTACTTCCCAACACCAATTGTTACCCTAATGGTACAATTGGTGTTCCAAAATTTGGGCCTAACAAATTTAGTCCCAGGTCCGAATCCAACTCCTCGACACCAAATGTTACAGACGCGGTTGTGGATGTTGGTTTACCGAGCGGTTTGGTATGACCGCGTCTGCACAGTTTACCCGATTATACTCGAACCTTGGCCGAGTCGCGCTACGCTAAATCAATTGAGGAAAGGACACAGCGGCTGGGTTAAAATGACACGACACCAGGGGTACAGTTCTCAAGACCTCCGGAGGAGGTTATAATATTGCGGAATGTTAGATTACAAGGACAAGAGAGACAGCATAGTAAGGTAGGCACTTAATCACGGTCTTATAGTAACCCCGACAGACGACAGATAAACGGGACAACACTGACTCACACGGGGATTGATGGCAAGGAAAGGCAGGTAGTCGATGGCTCAAGGTGCACTCTTGGCTCAGGGACAGGATACAGTACGGTCCAGTAGATGCAGGGAGGTGTCACAGTGCTCGGAGGTCGCGACTGGTTCTTCTTCGTGGCTGAGGCGCATCTGACGTCACGTCCGGTAAGTGGCTGCGTATATCCGGCGGGGAGTGACACGCCCTCGGCTCGTTAGCTCCGCCCCAGATGGAATCGGCCCGTTGCTTCTTATTGGGTGCGGGGGTTACCGGGCTCCGCCCTTGACGAGGAGCTGACAGCCAGCCCCTTCGTGGTAACCCCGTGGGCGCACATGGCAATGGCGGCTAACCAAGCCGGTGTGAGGACGCACACTCCCCGCACCGCGGCCGCGCCGCCCCCGCTGTGGTTGTACTTGTTGTTGTTGTTATTGTTTCATGAGGAAGATGGGAGGAGGTATGGGGAGGTCCTAAACTCACTACTGGTGCCATACAATCACATTCTGGTGCAACGAAGAGTCAGAATTAATGGAAACGAGTCCTTAACTGACATAGACTAAGAATAACTAGCAAGATGTCCGAAAGTTGTCTACGTGAGATGCGGTGGACCTGGGCACGACATTTAATGGGGGAAAAAGGGGAAGGTCGGTTCTACAGAGTGTTATTTACATGCAATGGGACTAGGGAATGGGGGATTGGGGATAGTTGGGGGGTATTGGGGAAATAGGGGAATATTTACAAGCGGATATGGAGGCCAAATCCCATATCCGCAACATTGCACCCTTCTCTACCCTCGGGGCATCCCGACCCGATAAATTTTTACCTATTTTAGTGTGGCACTCAGATGTAGTTCCCTCTACTATTAACTCTACCCTGAGTGCGACAGTTTTACAGATATTCACAAATGAGTAAATATGTCCCCCTGCGACGTTGCGCCCTTCTCCTCACAGAAACACACCCACAGGATAACCGAATCGCGGAAAGAATTCGCAAACTAAACATACAGCCGGTAGGGAGCATTATTTACAAGACTACGCTGATATTTACACTACGATCCAGGACCTGTTTTTGGAGGAACACATGCAGATGTTATGCATAGAGAGAGCACGCATGCCAGCATCGATACACCAACCCACGAGTGCTCTGTGGCCTTATGGCCTTTAATAATGTGCAGAGCACCCCATCCAAGCACCAAAAGCACCACCCCATCACACAGTCAGCACCATCCGGTGCACCAATAAAATGTTTAATAATCATGGTGTGGTGTCGCAGCCGGCCGATGTTCTGCCGCTGGTCTTGCCTTCATGTGGTGCACTTGGCCTTCTGGCTTCTTTAAAAATAAAGAAAGGCGCCAACCGCGTCCATTTCTGTATTGTGGCCTTCAGGGGGCCAACTAAAAGTGGTTCACCTGTATGGCATAGGTGCCACGTTGACCCATAGGTCCATCCACGGGTGGTGCTTGGCCGCAAAAGAACTGCGGTCCATTGTGGGTGGCCACCAAAATTGCGGTCCGTATGGTGTATCGATCCAGGCAGCAAGCAGCGAAAGTGCAGGCCCACAACTGCGGAGCCAGCACCTCTCTCTCCTCTCTCTCTGCCCCAAAGCCAGATCCTCGGAGGTGGGAGACAAAAGAAGAGACAAGTGAGTAAGGTGGTAAGGGCGCAAAAGTACACGCAATGTAAGGTAATGCACACTGGGGGCACATGGGAACCAGGTGAGACAGGTACGTTCCTACCGTATGCCCCCCCCCCACCAGGTAACCTACATGGCCCCTCCCTTACCCCTTACTGTATCCACAAAACACAACACTACCCATAAACATCTACTTTACTAATCAACAAACGTCCCTACTGTCTTCCCCGTTCCTCCCATAAACCAAATTCGTCTTCTCTCCCTCCTAACCAATCAAATTTGCCATTTTCAACTGAACATCAAAATTTGCCATTACCAATTCATCATCAGTCCCTCCTAAGGAGGGAGAGATGGAATCACCCCAATGTCTCATCCACGTCGTGATGCGTCTCACAAATCCAACAGCAGTCCTTACTTCCTGCAACACAAAACAAAGAAAACACAGGTGTGGAGTCATCATCACCACAGGCAAGTGGCTGCGTATGGTGCGACAGGTTCATCAATCCTAACTATTTCCTAAATGACTTTAACAACTTTACACTACCCGGGGTCTTTCTCCGGCCAAACCATTGGCCCTCTTACACTATGGGTTCTAAAAACCAATTCCCATTTACCAAACTGTGGTGCTTTTCAATTTGGGGTCTCACTCCCCCGATTCATCTCCCGGTGCCCTCGCACAATTTCTGGGCCGTGACGTGTACCTCTCCCAGCGGGTCTACCCACCTGCACACCCCCACCACTGCAGTTGCCTCCGAGCTTACCTGCTCCTTACCCTAACCTAACTACCTGGGGAAGGCCCTCTGGCGCTCTCCCCACTCGGTGCCCTCTCTGGCACTGGGCTGCCCGATCCACACCCGGGATCCTCAGGCACCCACTCACAACTACCGGCTCCCAGAGCCCACCTGCGGCCTCACCTGGCCGACATCCTCACAGTGGTGGAGTGCCCAACCAACTACACACACTAACAGGCTACACGCCCAGCCATTTCCACAACACTAATGCACCCATCCACAACACCATTCTGCAACCGCACCACAAATGCCAATATCCAACCACAATTTACCTATACCCTCTACCTAACACTTACACTACCCGCCCCGGGTACTCGTGAAAGGGGTCCACTCTTCCCCCATCCACACCTTCGCACCATGCACACCACTCCGTACCACTTACTCCAACTCTCTCCACACACCTGTACCTGCACACCTGTGCTCTCACACCTGGTGCCACCTGCACCCTTCTCTCCCCAAGCGCATTCGCGCTGATCCACACACTCACTACTCATACACTGCTCCACACACCTGTCCAGTTGCACACCTGTGCAATCACACCTGTTCAATTCTCAACCACACGGCATCATCTCATCTAACTACTCCCCTCTGAAACTTGCGCTTCCCAGTCGCCCCTTTAAACTATTGCGCTCCCTCGTCATTATCATCCACATTAAACTACCTGCGTCCCCACTACAGGTATCAGTCACTAACTAAACTTAACGTCACCTAATGTCATCTTCGCTAGATCCCTACAATATAACCTAACCCACCCGGGCTAGTTTTCACTGCCATACACCCCATAAACTATTGCGCATTTGCCCCACATGGGAAGGGTGGCAGGGATGCCCCCCTTACCCACCGTCATACGGCACGAGTGGGACCTTGTGGGACCACCTCGTATGCGAGTCGTTGCCCGCCTGCCGGACCCCGTGCGTCGCCCCTTGCGTGGTCAGCGCGGGGCCGAACCGGCCGGGCCCCCACAGTACATTACCCCCAAGGGGCTCTCGTGCCTCCCCGGTCCCTCTAACAACTACCCCCGTTGGTGTCGATGCATGGGTCACACTTCCGCAACCCGCTACCCATTCCATACCACCACAACCTTGCTCACCCACACCTCGCACCTCTCGTTCCATACCCTCCGGACCAGCCATACACCTCACTATTGGCCTCTCACGAACATCCGGGTCTATCTCGACCCCCAAGCTTATTAAATCACCTGGCGCATCATACGCACGACCATATTGGTCACCACTTACACCGGGTCCTCTTTCTCTTCGCTTCTCCTCCATCACCTGCGAATCCCTCATCCGGTTAATGAGCACATCATCACGATCCGAACACAGACTTTGGACCAAAGCTTTTACCTCCTCCTTTATCTCTTTCTTATCCTCTCTCCGTCGCTTCTTAATTTCGCTCACCCCTTCTTCCACTTCTTCTAATTTCTGCTTCACCTCCTTCATCTCCTCGTGCGCCCCTTTAAGTTCTTCCTCTAACTCCACTTAATTTTTTTCTATGTGCTCCCGCACCTCCCGCTCTTTAACCTCCATCACCTCTACCACTTTGTTCATTTTCCTCGTCAGGTCCTCATGTACCGTCTGACACTCTTTTTTAATTACCCCTACGTCCTTTTTCATCTCCTTCTGTGTCGATTTTAAACCCTCTATTACCGCTGTGTTCTTCTTTACCTGATCCCCCAACTCCTTTTGTCCCACTGTCAGTTGTTCTACTCCCCGCGTCAACTCCTCTATACCCCCTTGCAATTTTACAGTCCCCTTTCTCACCTCCTTCTCCATGCGCTCCTTACAGTGCCTCACCTCCTCGCGCAATCCTCCGACCTCCTCACTCACACCTCTTCTGATCTCCTCTCCCATCACTTGCATCTCCTGCCCAGTTGCCACCCTCATCTGCTCCATTTCCTCCCTGTGAGCATCCAGTTTGGTTTCTACCCCCATTCTGACCCCCTCTATCTGCTGCCCCATTTGTTTAACTTCCCTTTCCGCTTGGTCCCTCATGTCCCTCAATTTGCCTTCCATCCTGTTTTCTAACCCCTCTAACCCCTTTTGCATCCCTTCCATTTGATTCTCTTGAGCGGCCATTCTGTTTTCTACCCCCATTAACCCATTTCTCACCTCTTTTATCCCGTTGTCTAACCCCTCAAAATTATTGTCTAACTTCCCCAATTTCTTGTCTAACTCCTCAAAATTATTGTCTAACTTCCCAAATTTCTTGTCTAACCCCTCACCGGTACCCCTCGCTTCGTCCCTCATTACCCCCATTTGGTTTCCCATCACCCCCATTTGGCCCTCTAATCGCTCACTCAATCGCTCATTATCAGCCCTCATTTCCTCCCTCATTTTCTCGCTATTCTGGGCCATAAGGGCCTTCATTTGTATGAAAAAAAGGTTCAAATCTACCAGCGGCGCTACTACTGTCGCGGGCGTGGTCGCCGTGGCCATCTGCGAGGCGCCATTCTGCCCCGCACCCTCGTGCGTGACGACGCTATTTTGCGAATCTGCTACCCTCACTGCTTCGCTCTCCTCTTGTCCCTCAATTTGGTCCTGGATCGACCCTGCCTCACTCTCTTTTACCGGAACCCAGCCGTCTTGGTCTGCCATAGCGCCACTTTCAAAATTCGGGTTTTTATTTTCGTAAAACAAAATCAAATTTCGCCGTTATAATTTCGAGCGCGTGAAATGCGCTCCGGATCGAATTCTACTTCCCAACACCAATTGTTACCCTAATGGTACAATTGGTGTTCCAAAATTTGGGCCTAACAAATTTAGTCCCAGGTCCGAATCCAACTCCTCGACACCAAATGTTACAGACGCGGTTGTGGATGTTGGTTTACCGAGCGGTTTGGTATGACCGCGTCTGCACAGTTTACCCGATTATACTCGAACCTTGGCCGAGTCGCGCTACGCTAAATCAATTGAGGAAAGGACACAGCGGCTGGGTTAAAATGACACGACACCAGGGGTACAGTTCTCAAGACCTCCGGAGGAGGTTATAATATTGCGGAATGTTAGATTACAAGGACAAGAGAGACAGCATAGTAAGGTAGGCACTTAATCACGGTCTTATAGTAACCCCGACAGACGACAGATAAACGGGACAAGACTGACTCACACGGGGATTGATGGCAAGGAAAGGCAGGTAGTCGATGGCTCAAGGTGCACTCTTGGCTCAGGGACAGGATACAGTACGGTCCAGTAGATGCAGGGAGGTGTCACAGCGCTCGGAGGTCGCGACTGGTTCTTCTTCGTGGCTGAGGCGCATCTGATGTCACGTCCAGTAAGTGGCTGCGTATATCCGGCGGGGAGTGACACGCCCTCGGCTCGTTAGCTCCGCCCCAGATGGAATCGGCCCTTTGCTTCTTATTGGGTGCGGGGGTTACCGGGCTCCGCCCTTGACGAGGAGCTGACAGCCAGCCCCTTCGTGGTAACCCCGTGGGCGCACATGGCAATGGCGGCTAACCAAGCCGGTGTGAGGACGCACACTCCCCGCACCGCGGCCGCGCCGCCCCCGCTGTGGTTGTAGTTGTTGTTGTTGTTATTGTTTCATGAGGAAGATGGGAGGAGGTATGGGGAGGTCCTAAACTCACTACTGGTGCCATACAATCACATTCTGGTGCAACGAAGAGTCAGAATTAATGGAAACGAGTCCTTAACTGACATAGACTAAGAATAACTAGCAAGATGTCCGAAAGTTGTCTACGTGAGATGCGGTGGACCTGGGCACGACATTTAATGGGGGAAAAAGGGGAAGGTCGGTTCTACAGAGTGTTATTTACAGGCAATGGGACTAGGGAATGGGGGATTGGGGATAGTTGGGGGGTATTGGGGAAATAGGGGAATATTTACAAGCGGATATGGAGGCCAAATCCAATATCCGCAACAATATCTATCTATCTATAATTCCAGTAATCTCTGTATGTCTGTGTGTATGTCTGTGTGTCTGTGACCGCTGTTTCTCGACAACCACGGGTCCGATATACTTGAAACTTGCCAGGTATATTGCTGGGGACCCGAGGATGTGCCTTTTCAAGGTTTCATATTAATCGGACAAGTAGTTACCGAGCTATGGCGATTTTGCCGTTCGCCGTTCGCTTTGGCTTTGCGAATGGACCAAACCATTTCATGTAAATAGAGGGGGGGGGGGGGGGGGGGTTCTGTGGTCGTTGCGAATGGACCAAACCATTTCATGTAAATAGAGGGGGGGGTTCTGTGGTCGTTACTGCCACGTGGTTTCAACGTTTTTTTTGGTTGTTGTTGTTTGCACGCATGTTTTTTTGCACGCACGTACGGGCACCCACGTACGGGCACGTCCTAGTATATATAAATGTATGATAGAGTTGTGTAGAACACACATCGTCCTTCTTTGTGTCTGCGCTCAAAATATAAGATGTTTTCTGTTGTAAATCTGTAAAGAAAAGTTCACTCAGAAGAGTTTGGCACACGAATCACTTTATGTGGGTATTGTTGGAACGCAACCAAATCCTCACTAATTTAGGATTGATTTCCAGAGTATTGAAAGAAGTAACATGTGCCCTATTTTCTTCCCCCCCCCCCCCCCCCCCCCCCCCGCTGTTTACCTTTGTCAGCCACAACTTTGCGTCTTGTTGGAGGTTCACAACACTGTGAAGGTCGGGTGGAAATTCTCTACAACGGAACTTGGGGCACCGTTTGTGATGATTTGTGGAGCTTCAACGATGCCCAGGTGGCGTGCCGTCAACTTGGCTGTGGAGCGGTCGTTGCCTGCCCACATAGAGCACGGTTTGGGCAAGGAAATGGACCAATCTGGATGGACGACATGTTGTGCTCTGGCAATGAAAGCAATCTCTCTCATTGTCAACATTCAGGCTGGGAAAATCACAATTGTCACCACAACGAAGATGCTTCGGTTATTTGTCAAGGTTTACATTTTATGTAAAATAATTTGTATATTGGGCTGACTGCCGGATAGCTCAAAGGTAGTAAACTTGCTTGGAGCTGTCTCGTGGAGGATTGGGTCCCATTCCAACTATAAACTGTAATCCTGGTGCTTCGTATTGAGGGGCATCATTGTTTAAACTCCATTCGGAGCTGGCAGTCTTGTCTGCAAGTATATCCCGTTTGCAGACATAAAATATAACTCATGCCTCATGAAAATGGTAGCCCACTGTTCCTCCCTTATCCATGGTGGTACAGCATTAGCACCATTGGCACTCTCAGAAATGATGTAAACTATCAAATCAATGCATTATATTCATGAGTAAATAAACTTGAGTATTTAAAAACATTTTGTTTGGTGAACCTGACAAATGGCTCGCTGTGAAAACTACTGATAAAGTGAATATAGGAAGGCAGGACTTAAATGGGGACATTTGTTATCCCATTAACAATTAAAAATTGTAAGACCAATAAATAGAAAAGATGATTACTCCCATTTCTTTATATTTATTGAGTTAAGAGTCGATGATTACGTTTCATGGAACTCTTTACCTTCCCATGTATTTCCAAACACTTACAACCTTCCCCTTCTCAAAATGTATATATTTTTTACATCCTCAACAACTTTGACTACCGTATTGTACACCGCTCCTTTCCTATGCCATCTCCAGGCATTGCAAATCGTCATTGCTGGGCACCGAAGGGGGCTCGGCAGCGACGCACGCTGAAAGAGAGTACTCAGTTTTCACTCTGGTTGTTGTTTTCTTGCTTTCTTTCTTTCTTGTTTGTTTATTTGTTTGTCCGGGCGATATCTCAGCCATCCTTTGAGCTAGGAAGCTGAATTTCGGCACAATAGTGAGCAAATCCTTTGTCAAAAACCTATTTTTTGTTTTTTGATTAATCAATTAATTGATGAGTTATTTAATTATTAGCGATTAATTAAGTACTTATTTAATTAATTAAATTTCATTTCTCTTCTGACCATTAACTCAGGCACCTTTTGAGTTAGGAAGCTGATATTTGGACATGCCAATGACCAGGTGATTTGGCTGCAAAGGCTATTTTTGATTTATTAATTAATCAATTAATCGATTAATTATTTAATTATTTTATTAATAATAATTTTCTTTTTTTTTTTAAGTTACAGATTCTGATGAAATGGTGGTGGTTTATGTGTTCTCTGACCGAATTGATTAATAATTAAAAAAATTTATGATTATTATTTATTTATTTTCATTATTAATTATTTATTTATCTTCTTTCTCATTTGGCCAATATCTCAGGCACCTTTTGAGCTCAGAAGCTAATATTTGGACATGAGTGACCAGGTGATGTGGCTATCAAGAATATTTTTGATTTATTGATTAATCAATTAATCAATGTATCGATTAATTATTTAATTATTAGATTAGTTACTAAAAAAAATTTTTTCCCCCCAGTTACAGATTCTGATGAAATGGTGGTGGTTTATGTGTTCTGTGACCGAATTGATTGATAATTTAATTTTTTAATGATTATTATTTATTTATTTTCATTATTATTTCATTATTTCATTATTTCATGACAGTATTGGTATGCATTATGTTTGCCACTCTGTCAAAGCGCCTTTGGGCTTCTGGAAAAGCGCTATACAAAATAAATGAATTATTAATTATTATTATTATTATTAATTAATCATTTATTTATTTTCTTTCTCATTTGGCCAATATCTCAGGCACCTTTTGAGCTGGGAAGCTAATATTTGGACATGACAGTGATCAAGTGATGTGGCTATCAAGGATATTTTTGATTAATTGATTAATCATTTAATCGATTCATTATTTATTGATTAATCGATGAATTACTTATTGATTAATCAATTAATTATTTAATTTTTTATTAATGACTTATTTGATTAAATTTCTAAAAGATACATCTTCGGATGAAGCACGAGTGGTTTTGTTATGGTATTAGCCAATTGATTAAGAAAATATTTTGTGATAATCTTTTATTGATTTTAATTATACAATTAATCAATCAATTAGTGTACACCTTTCCCTCCCAATGCAGCCTCTATGAGCTGCATTGCGGTATTGCCGGGCGCCTGAGGCGCCCCGGCAATGCCGCGCTGTAGGATATTTAATTATTTGGCATGGGGGCGGTGTACTTTGAATGTATGTGTACTTGTTTTCTCTTTCTTCACTTCTCTATCAACGCATCTCTTTTTATTTAAGGCCTAGCCTCGATGAGGACTACATAGTCTGTGAATGGAGCCTTCAACATAAAAAAAACTGGAAAGAGCAATCAGAGATTGGAGAGCTTCACCAGGACACGTTTTCAGTGTTTTTTTTAGGATTTTTTTTTTTTTAATACAGGATCGAGGCTCGTGAAAGAGCTAACATTTATCACACAAAAAAATCAAACAGACACACAAAGTATATTATGAGGGGAGCGGTAGACAAGATGGGGGGAGAGAAGGGGAAGCACACAAACACAACATTTGAGAGCAGGGACATCAGTAGATCTGTAGGAGGGAGAGGGCTTGTGGGGAGGAGGCATGGGAAGGGGAAGGGGAGTGGGAGAAGTATAAAACACAAGGACACTGCAAGGACTTCCAGGAAAGAAGTTGGAATTTCAAAAAAGTGGATCTGGGGTGAAATTAGCGGGGGGAGAAAAGATCAAGGTTTTTGGATGGGGGAAGATCAGAGATTGTGGTGAACAGCTGTTTTAAAGACCTGGATGGAGGAGTGGGATTGAAGAGAGTGAGGGAGTTTGTTCCAGATGTGGGAGAAAAGAGGAGTGAAGGTGAGCAGAGAGTCTTGATTTTGGCAGTTTAACCATAAGAGGGTTGCAGGCAGATCTTGTGCGACCTGTAGGAATATTTGGGGGACAGAGCACAGACAGAGCTGGGGGAGCTAGGCTGGAGAGTAGTCGGTAGAAGACAGAAAGACCACCAACTTGCCTGCAGTGAGCAAGTGAAAGGCCCTCGGAGTTATAGTCAGGTTCACTATGTTAACAAATATAATTTCGTTCAAAATTTTGGTAGATTAGCAAAACTATACATTTTTGGAATATTCAGAGCATGAGGAATCCAAAAATTAATGTTTACATTTGCGTAGACACCTTTGCGAAAATGACACTCAGGACAGTGATGAAGATAGTCAGGTTCACTATGTTAACAAATATAATTTCTTTCAAAGTTTTGGGATTAGCAAACCTGTACATTTTTGGAATCTTCAGAGCATGGAGAATTTGAAAATCAATGTTGGCATTTGCACAGACACCTGCATGGCCGCCATTTTGGATTTTGAAAATGGCCGCCATAAAATACATATTTTGCGTGATCTCGGCTTCTAGTCAACCTAGAGACTTAATTAAATATGCTAATCCTATGTTTTCTGGGTCAAGGAATCCAATAAAGGCCTCAAAATAATGCTCAGGATTATAGAAAAGCAACAAACAAAGGTACTTGAAAACCATTGTCTTTATATTTGTGATATAACTGTATTACATAATACATTATATTGCAAGTCCTTTGAAGTTATAGGTTGTTATAGGAAGTTATAGGTAGTATCAGATTGAACTATAAGTCCTATACACAGGATCTACGAGGTCTATACCGTTCAGGAATATGCTTTTACAGACCTTCATCACTGTCCTGAGTGTCATTTTCGCAAAGGTGTCTACGCAAATGTAAACATTAATTTTTGGATTCCTCATGCTCTGAATATTCCAAAAATGTATAGTTTTTCTAATCTACCATAATTTTGAACGAAAAAACATCGTGAACCTGACTATTAGCTTAATCGCGGGAGATTCCAATGATTCGGAAAGCTTTGGTTTCAACAGCGTGAAGCCGAGCTAGGCGTGAGGCAGGAGCACCGGTGTAGGAGGATAGAATCACTCCCCAGGATAAAATCACTCCAGAGTGATATTTTCCTAGGAAAAATTCACTCTAGAGTGGTTTTATCCAAGGGTGAAATCACTTCCCCTAGGATTTTAACACTCCCCCTTGCTGGATCAAATGACTCCCCAGGATTATAACACTCGCCCTATATATATTGTGATTTAAACAATATTTATTGCATGGTAATGACATACAACCATGACAAAGTTAATGAACATGAACATAAAATGATAAATGAATTGATAAACATGGCAAAATGATGTCCTTTGTCAACGTCTCTCCCTAAAAATAAAAATACAATGTTTTTCGCATCCCTGTATATAACTGGGTAAATCAAATAAAGAAGAGTATAAATTTAACATTCAAATAACTATATATTTTGATATTAGGGCATTCGCAGTAATATTACGATACATTTACGATGTTTTATACTGAAAGGATACTTTCATTTCAACATACTAGGGCATGCCCGTACTATATATATATATCTAAAATTATATCCCCCCCCCTCTATTTACATGAAATGGTTTGGTCCATGAAATGTTTTGGTCCATTCGCAACGCCAAAGCGAACGGCGAACGCTTTACATGAAATGGTTTGGTTCATGAAATGTTTTGGTCCATTCGCAACGCCAAAGCGAACGGCGAACGGCTTGCGAGTACAGTGACAATCGCCCCCCCCCCCCCCTCTATTTACATGAAATGGTTTTAATTAGTTTTAAAACATAGTTTAACGCCAACATATGGCATGCCCGTACCCGTACTATCCGTAATGGCGCACGCTCTCACAGGAGCTCCGGAAGGTCGCATATCGCAGCAAAGCGAAAGAATCGCAAATTAGTTTTAATTAGTTTTAAAACATAGTTTAACGCCAACATAGCGCCAACATAGTTTGCCGACGGGAAATAAATGAATACGCTCTCAAATGTGCCATCCGAGGCAGAGTCTGTTCGCCACGTTCGGCACACGTGATAGCTCGCTGCTCTCTGATTGGTTGAATCGTTTTTTGGACATAGCTCGGTAACTACTTCTGCGATTAATTTAAAACCTTGAAAAGGCACATCCTCGGGTCCCCAGCAATATACCTGGCAAGTTTCAAGTATATCGGACCCGTGGTTGTCGAGAAACAGCGGTCACAGACAAACACACAGACACACACACAGACACACAGAGATTACTGGAATTATAGATAGATAATATGTTATTTTAAGTTACGTTCTATAACTTCACTGCACTTTTAAGAAATATTAAATACGGGTTTTAAAATGTTACTCAAATGTTTGTATATTGGCAAAGGTGTGTTCACGTCCCGATAACCAGGAAACAAGCTCTTCTGAGCAGTTCCGAGAACTGGATATAGGCGCTATATAAATGTTGGTAATTATAATATTAAAAATATTTTTAAAATATTAAAATAGGCGAAGGTGATTCTGTCTCTGTCTGTCTGGGGGAGTGGCTTACTCCGTTTACAGAGTAGCTCCACCCATTCTTGGAGAGGCTTCATGTAAACAAATATCCACCATTTCATTAACTTGAATAGCTTTGAGGCCTGTTTAGTTAGGCCCGTGCTGTCTTTCTCTCTCACACAGGTTTATTTCAACTCTAATTCGATATATCATTTCATTTTTAACAGTCGCTAACATAGTTGTAGACTCGGTTGAAGAGAATCCCATGAAAGTTTCCATTTATAGAACGAAATGATTTCTCAAAGGCCTGTAAAATAAAGCTCATTCATTGAGTCACCCTCACGATTTTATCTTGATTTCACCATCTGATATAATTTTTATCGATGGGTTTAGACTCGGTGTCAGAAATAATTGAGAACATTCACGCACACACGGAAAATTGCCGATATATATATTGTTACAGACGCGGTTGTGGATGTTGGTTTACCGAGCGGTTTGGTATGACCGCGTCTGCACAGTTTACCCGATTATACTCGAACGTTGGCCGAATCGCGCTACGCTAAATCAATTGAGGAAAGGACACAACGGCTGGGTTAAATGACACGACACCAGGGGTACAGTTCTCAAGACCTCTGGAGGAGGTTATAATATTTTGGAACGTTGAGATTACAAGGACAAGAGGTACAGCATAGGAAGGTAGGCACTTAATCACGGTCTTATAGTAACCCCGACAGACCACAGATAAACAGGACAAGACTGACTCACACCGGGATTGATGGCAAGGAAGGGCAGGTAGTCGGTGGACAGCACAAGGTGCACCTTGTGCTCAGGGACAGGATAGCGCGGCCCAAAAGATGCAGGGAGGTCTCTCAGCGCTCAGAGGTGGCGTCTGGTTCTCTTCACTTCAAGCTCGGGGCGCATCTCTCACGTCACGTCCGGTAAGTGGCTGCGTATATCCGGCGGGGAGTGACACGCCCTCGGCTCGTTAGCTCCGCCCCAGATGGAATCGGCCCGCCGCTTCTTATTGGGTGCTGGGGGTTACCGGGCTCCGCCCTTGATGAGGGGCCGACAGTCAGCCCCTTCGTGGTAACCCCGCCGGAGCACATGGGCAATGGCGGCTAACCAAGCCGGAGTGAGGACGCACACTCCCCGCGCGCTGTTGTTGTAGTTGTTGTTGTTGTTGTTGTGGTTTCATGAGGAAGATGGGAGGAGGTATGGGGAGGTCCTAAACTCACTACTGGTGCCATACAATCACATTCTGGTGCAACGAAGAGTCAGAATTAATGGAAACGAGTCCTTAACTGACATAGACTAAGAATAACTAGCAAGATGTCCTATAGTTGTCTACGTGAGATGCGGTGAACCTGGGCATGACATTTAATGGGGGAAAAAGGGGAAGGTCGGTTCTACAGAGTGTTGTTTACAGACAATGGGACTAGGGAATGGGGGATTGGGGATAGTTGGGGAGTATTGGGGAAATAGGGGAATATTTACAAGCGGATATGGAGGCCAAATCCCATATCCACAACATTGCACCCTTCTCTACCCTCGGGGCATCCCGACCCGATAAATTTTTACCTACTTTAGTGTGGCACTCAGATGTAGTTCCCTCTACTATTAACTCTACCCTGAGTGCGACAGTTTTACAGATGTTCACAAATGAGTAAATATGTCCCCCTGCGACGTTGCACCCTTCTCCTCACAGAAACACACCCACAGGATAACCGAATCGCGGAAAGAATTCTCAAACTAAACATACAGCCGGTAGGGAGCATTATTTACAAAAGACTACACTGATATTTACACTACGATCCAGGACCTGTTTTTGGAGGAACACATGCAGATGTTATGCATAGAGAGAGCACGCATGCCAGCATCGATACACCAACCCACGAGTGCTCTGTGGCCTTACGGCCTTTAATAATGTGCAGAGCACCCCATCCAAGCACCAAAAGCACCACCCCATAACACAGTCAGCACCATCCGGTGCACCAATAAAGTGTTTATAAATCACCGGTGGTGTCGCAGCCGGCCGATGTTCTGCCGCTGGTCTTGCCTTCATGTGGTGCACTTGGCCTTCTTGCTTCTTTAAAAATAAAGAAAGGTGCCAACCGCGTCCATTTCTGAATGGTGGCCGTCAGGGGGCCAACTATTAGTGGTTCACCTGTATGGCATAGGTGCCACGTTGACCCATAGGTCTATCAACGGGTGGTGCTTGCCCGCAAAAGAACTGCGGTCCATGGTGGGCGGCCACAAACATTGCGGTCCATATGGTGTATCGATCCAGGCAGCAAGCAGCGAAAGTGCAGGCCCACAACTGCGGAGCCAGCACCTCTCTCTCTGCCCCAAAGCCAGATCCTCGGAGGTGGGAGACAAAAGAAGAAGACAAGTGAGTAAGGTGGTAAGGGTGCAAAAGTGCACGCAACATTAGGTAATGCACACTAGGGGCACATGGGAACCAGGTGAGACAGGTACGTTCCTACTGTACGCCCCCCCCCCCCACCAGGTAACCTACATGGCCCCACCCTTACCCCTTACTGTATCCACAAAACACAACACTACCCATAAACATCTATTTTACAAATCAACAAACGTCCCTACTGTCTTCCCCGTTCCTCCCATAAACCAAATTCGTCTTCTCTCCCTCCTAACCAATCAAATTTGCCATTTTCAACTCTCATCAAAATTTGCCATCTCCAACTGAACATCAAAATTTGCCATTACCAATTCATCATCAGTCCCTCCTAAGGAGGGAGAGATGGAATCACCCCAATGTCTCATCCACGTCGTGATGCGTCTCACCAATCCACACAGCAATTCTCATTTCCTGCACACAGAACAAAGAAAACACAGGTGTGGAGTCATCATCATCACCACAGGTAAGTGGCTGCGTATGGTGCGACAGGTTCATCAATCCTAACTATTTCCTAAATGACTTTAACAACTTACATTACCCGGGGTCTTTCTCCTGCCAAACCATTGGCCCTCTTACACTATGGGTTCTAAAAACCAATTCCCATTGACCAAACTGTGGTGCTTTTCAATTTGGGGTCTCACTCCCCCGATTCCTCTCCCGGTGCCCTCACACAATTTCTGGGCCGCGACGTGTAGCTCTCCTAGATGGTCTACCCACCTGCACACCTCCACCACTGCAGTTGCCTCCGAGCTTACCTGCTCCTCACCCTAACCTAACTACCTGGGGAAGGCCCTCTGGCGCTCTCCCCACTCGGTGCCCTCTCTGGCACTGGGCTACCCGGGACCGTCCTCCGGATCCTCGGGCCCCACTGACACTAACGGCTCCCAGAGCCCACCTGCGGCCTCACCTGGCCGACATCCTCACAGTGGTGGAGTGCCCAACCAACTACACACACTAACAGGCTACACGCCCAGCCATTTCCACAATACTAATGCACCCATCCGCCATACCATTCTGCGACCGCACCACAAATGCCAATATCCAACCACAATTTACCTATACCCTCTACCTAACACTTACACTACCCGCCCCGGGTATCCGTGATGGGGGTCCACTCTTCCCCCATTCACACCTTCGCACCATGCACACCACTCCGTACCACTTACTCCAACTCTCTCCACACACCTGTACTTGCACACCTGTGCTCTCACTCTTGGTGCCGCCTGCACCCTTCTCTCCCCAAGCGCTTTTGCGCTGATCCACAACACTCACTACTCATACACTGCTCCACACACCTGTCCAGTTGCACACCTGTGCAATCACACCTGTTCAATTCTCAACCACACGGCATCATCTCATCTAACTACTCCCCTCTGAAACTTGCGCTTCCCAGTCGTCCCTTTAAACTATTGCGCTCCCTCGTCATTATCATCCACACTAATCTACCTGCGTCCCCACTACAGGTATCAGTCACTAACTAAACTTAACGTCACCTAATGTCATCTTCTAGGGCCCTATCAATATAACCTAACCCACCCGGGCTAGTTTTCACTGCCATACACCCCATAAACTATTGCTCCTTTGCCCCACGTTTGTGAGGGATGACAGAGTTGCCATCCCACCACATCGGGCATCTCCCACTACCAATTTTGCACATCAAATTTCAACAAATCAAAAATTTGCCAATCACTACCCATCATCTGCCAATCATTACTGCCACTCCTTTGCCAATCATCAAATTTGGTTTTTCTCTAATTTTGGGCCCAAAACACTATCCTCATCACACAGTCTACTCACTAATGCCTCTCAGTGCGCCAATTCCTGTCCAAAGCCCGGCTTCGTAAAGCCGAGCAATGAATGCGGGTTGTTTGGTGCCAGCGGCTGGATACGTCCCGCATTCGGGGCAGGGACGGGGGCTTACCCGGCTCGAGACCCCACGCACCATCTCGGCACGGAGCCATCCCATGGCTCGATCTCGACCTGCCGGAATGCCTCAACAAAAAGTGGTCGCCATGACGACCCTTCCCATCCAGCCGCCCGCTCCGCCTAGTGGAGCACGGACGCGGCCGTTCAAAGCGAGGCCCAGCACGCACCGAGGGCCCGATTCGGCTAAAAGTCGCTCTAACCGCTAACCCCTTTAACGTCGATGCTTCACCTGCATGCTTACACCCCGCAGCCCGTTCCTTGCTCACACATCCAGCCGTTTCCATGCTCCTCGTACCTTTCCTTACACACCCAGGTACCCTCATTCCACTCACAGCCTTGGTCACACACCTGACCACCGAACACTTTGGCACACATTCGTTGGTCGCACACCTCACCAACACACCTCTTCGCGCCCCCTCCTCTGTCACCTCCTCTGTGACAATCACAGGTGTGCTCTCATTCGCACACCCAACCACGTGCCTCACGACCAATTCCAGCGTGCATTCCCACTCACGCTCTACCATTCCAGGTGTGCTTCCTTTCTCACCTGTCACAACCAACTCATGCTCCTTGTCACTCTCACTACTCTCACCTCCACTCGTGACAACGCACTCACCCTTACTCCCGACAGTGCACTCTTTCCTCATGCACCTGTCCGTTACACACCTTTCTCGCACACACTCTCCCGTTACATCCTCTGTAACACTCACCACAGGCGTGCATTCTCCCTTTACACCCTCCGTAACACTCCTCACTACGCGCTTCCATGTGCTCCCTCGCACACGCGCTACGACCGACTCACTCTCGCCAGCACCCTCACTCCTTGGCACACACTTTTTCCTCACACACCCCAGAGTCGGACTTTCTCGCACACCTCCTTTTTCGCACACCAGACCTGTCGCACACTTCACCAACGGCCTCTCACGAACACCCGGGTCCATCTCGACCCCCAAGCTTCTTAAATCCCCTGGCGCATCATACGCACGACCATATTGGTCACCACTTACACCGGGTCCTCTTCCTCTTCGCTTCTCCTCCATCACCTGCGAATCCCTCATCCGGTTAATGAGCACATCATCACGATCCGAACACAGACTTTGGACCAATTCTTTTATCTCCTCTTTTATCTCTTTCTTATCCCCTCTCCGTCGCTTCTTAATTTCGCTCACCCCTTCTTCCACTTCTTCTAATTTCTGCTTCACCTCTTTGATTTCCCGGTACGTCTCCTCAAGCTCATCCTCTAAGGCTACCTTGACTGTTTCCATGTGCGTCATCACCTGCCGGTCCTTCGTCTCCATTACCTCTACCACCTCGTCCAACCTCGCTGTCAGTCCCTCACGTACCATCTGACATTCCCTCTTCGTCGCTACCAAGTCATCTTTTAGGTCATTTTGTGTCGCTTTTAACCCTCCTATTACCGCTGTGTTCTTCTTTACCTGGTGCGTTAGTTCTTTTTGTCCCTCTGTCAGTTGTTCTACTTCCTGCGTCAGGTCCTCTATGCCCCCTTGTAACTTTACAGTCCCCTTTCTCACCTCCTTCTCCATGTGCTCCTTACAGTGCCTCACCTCCTCGCGCACTCCTCCGACCTCCTCACTCACACCTCTTCTGATCTCCTCTCCCATCACTTGCATCTCCTGCCCAGAAGCCACCCTCATCTGCTCCATTTCCTCCCTGTGAGCATCCAGTTTGGTCTCTACCCCCATTCTGACCCCCTCTATCTGCTGCCCCATTTGTTTAACTTCCCTTTCCGCTTGGTTCCTCATGTCCCTCAATTTGCCTTCCATCCTGTTTTCTAACCCCTCTAACCCCTTTTGCATCCCTTCCATTTGATTCTCTTGAGCGGCCATTCTGTTTTCTACCCCCATTAACCCATTTCTCACCTCTTTTATCCCGTTGTCTAACCCCTCACCGGTACCCCTCGCTTCGTCCCTCATTACCCCCATTTGGTTTCCCATTACCCCCAATTGGCCCTCCAATCGCTCACGATCAGCCCTCAATCCCACAATTTGGTTTCCCAATTGCTGACTATTAGCCCTCATCTCGTCCTTCATTTCTTCACCCGACTTAACCATAAAGGCCTTTATTTGTTCCATAAATAGGCCCCAATCCATCGGCGGCGCTACCACGGTCGCAGGCGCGGTCGCTGTGGCCATGTGCGAGGCGCCATTTTGCGCGCCCGCCACCTCGTGCGTGACGACGCTATTTTGCGAATCTGCTACCCTCACTGCTTCGCTCTCCTCTTGTCCCTCATTTTGGTCCTGGATCGACCCTGCCTCACTCCCTACTACCGGAACCCAGCCGTCTTGGTCTGCCATAGCGCGACTTTCAAAATTCGGGTTTTTTTTTTTTTTTTTTGGAAAACACAATCAAATTTCGCTGTTATAATTTCGAGCGCGTGAAACGCGCTCCGTATCGAATCCCACTTCCCGACACCAAATGTTACAGACGCGGTTGTGGATGTTGGTTTACCGAGCGGTTTGGTATGACCGCGTCTGCACAGTTTACCCGATTATACTCGAACGTTGGCCGAGTCGCTCTACACTAAATCAATTGAGGAAAGGACACAACGGCTGGGTTAAATGACACGACACCAGGGGTACAGTTCTCAAGACCTCCGGAGGAGGTTATAATATTTCGGAACGTTGAGATTACAAGGACAAGAGGTACAGCATAGGAAGGTAGGCACTTAATCACGGTCTTATAGTAACCACGACAGACCACAGATAAACAGGACAAGACTGACTCACACAGGGATTGATGGCAAGGAAGGGCAGGTAGTCGGTGGACAGCACAAGGTGCACCTTGTGCTCAGGGACAGGATAGAGCGGCCCAAAAGATGCAGGGAGGTCTCTCAGCGCTCGGAGGTGGCGTCTGGTTCTCTTCACTTCAAGCTCGGGGCGCATCTCTCACGTCACGTCCGGTAAGTGGCTGCGTATATCCGGCGGGGAGTGACACGCCCTCGGCTCGTTAGCTCCGCCCCAGATGGAATCGGCCCGCCGCTTCTTATTGGGTGCTGGGGGTTACCGGGCTCCGCCCTTGACGAGGGGCCGACAGTCAGCCCCTTCGTGGTAACCCCGCCGGAGCACATGGGCAATGGCGGCTAACCAAGCCGGAGTGAGGACGCACACTCCCCGCGCGCTGTTGTTGTAGTTGTTGTTGTTGTTGTTGTGGTTTCATGAGGAAGATGGGAGGAGGTATGGGGAGGTCATAAACTCACTACTGGTGCCATACAATCACATTCTGGTGCAACGAAGAGTCAGAATTAATGGAAACGAGTCCTTAACTGACATAGACTAAGAATAACTAGCAAGATGTCCTATAGTTGTCTACGTGAGATGCGGTGAACCTGGGCACGACATTTAATGGGGGAAAAAGGGGAAGGTCGGTTCTACAGAGTGTTGTTTACAGACAATGGGACTAGGGAATGGGGGATTGGGGATAGTTGGGGAGTATTGGGGAAATAGGGGAATATTTACAAGCGGATATGGAGGCCAAATCCCATATCCGCAACAATATATTAAAAATCGCGGCACGGTCAGTCATACACCGCCTAAAATAACAGACGGGAAAATGGCGAGATATACTAAAAATTTGTGGCGGACTTTTCCATTTGATGACAATCGTCACGATGAAATATTTAATTTATACGTCGTCACAATAATGTGGAGAGAGGGGCGCAGCTTCGTTCACGTATCGCCATAGACGGGAAATTGCCGACAGATATTTCTTCGTTATTATTTAATTCATCATTATTATACGGAAGTAAAGGTAATCCTGCTTAAACTGGCATTCATTCCAGCGAGGGGTTGGAGACGAGCGAGGGGTTGGAGAGGAGCGAGGGGTTGGAGAGGAGCGAGGGGTTGGAGAGGAGCTAGGGGTTGGAGAGGAGCGAGGGGATGGAGAGGAGCGGGGGTTGGAGAGGAGCAGGGGTTGGAGAGGAGCTAGGGGTTGGAGAGGAGCTAGGGGTTGGAGAGGAGCTAGGGGTTGGAGAGGAGCGAGGGGTTGGAGAGGAGCGGGGGGTTGGAGAGGAGCGGGGGGTTGGAGAGGAGCGAGGGCTTGGAGAGGTGCTAGGGGTTGGAGAGGAGCGAGGGGTTTGAGAGGAGCGAGGGGTTGGAGAGGAGCGTGGGGTTGGAGAGGATAAAATTGTGAGGGTGACTCAATGAATGGGCTTTATTTTACAGGCCTTTGAGAAATCATTTCGTTCTATAAATGGAAACTTTCATGGGATTCTCTTCAACCGAGTCTAAAACTACGTTAGCGACTGTTAAAAATGAAATGATATATAGAATTAGAGTTGAAATAAACCTGTGTGAGAGAGAAAGACAGCGCGGGCCTAACTATATAGGCCTCAAAGCTATTCAAGTCAATAAAATGGTGGATATTTGTTGACATGAAGCCTCTCCAAGAATGAGTGGAGCTACTCTGTAAACGGAGTAAGCCACACCCCCGGACAGACAGACAGACAGACAGACAGAATCACCTTCGCCTATTATAATATAGATAGTATAATAATATTCACATATTTCACAAAATAAAGTAACAAACAAAAAATAAAAACAAACAAGTACATATACATTCAAATTACACCGCCCCCATGCCAATTAATTAAATATCCTACAGCGCGGCATTGCCGGGGCGCCTCTGGCGCCCGGCAATACCGCAGTGCAGCTCATAGAGGCTGCATTGGGAGGGAGAGGCGTATACTAATTGATTGATTAATTGTATAATTAAAATCAACAAAAGATTATCACAAAATATTTTCTTAATCAATTGGCTAATAGCATAACTAAACCACTGGTGCTTCATCCGAAGATGTATCTTTTAGAAAATAAGTCATTAATAAAAAATTAGATAATTAATTGATTAATCAACAAATAATTAATCGATTAATCAATAGATAATTAATCGATTAATGATTAATCAATAAATCAAAAATAAACCACCACCATTTCATCAGAATCTGTAACTGAATTTTTTTTTAAAAGCAATTAATCGAATAATTAAATAATCGATTAATTGATCAATCAATAAATCAAAAATATCCTTGATAGCCACATCACTTGGTCACTCATGTCCAAATATTAGCTTCCGAGCTCAAAAGGTGCCTGAGATATTGGCCAAATGAGAAAGAAAATAAATAAATGATTAATAATGAAAATAAATAAATAATAATCATTAAAAAATTAAATTATTAATCAATTCGGTCATAGAACACATAAACAACCACCATTTCATCAGAATCTGTAACTTAAAAAAAAAAAGTCATTAATTGAATAATTAAATAATTAATCGATTAATTGATTAATTGATTAATTAATAAATCAAAAACAGCCTTTGCAGCCAAATCCCCTGGTCATTGGCCTGTCCAAATATCAGCTTCCTAACTCAAAAGGTGCCTGAGTTAATGGTCAGAAGAGAAAGGAAATTTGATTAATTAAATAAGTACTTAATTAATCGCTAATAATTAAATAACTCCTCAATTAATTGATTAATCAAAAAACAAAAAATAGCGTTTTTGACAAAGGACTTGCTCACTATTGTGCTGAAATTTCAGCTACCTAGCTCAAAGGATGGCTGAGATATCGCCCGGACAAACAAACAAACAAGAAAACAAGAAAGCAAGAAAACAAACAGAGTGAAAACTGAGTACTCCCTTTCAGCGTGCGTCACTGCCAAGCCCCCTTCGGTGCCCAGCAATGACGTTTTGCAATGCCTGGAGATGGCATAGGAAAGGAGCGGTGTACAACAAAATAAAGTAAATAAAGTAACAACTAACTAACTAAAAAATAACTAAAATACATAGTAAAAGCTCTGTTGATCATTGCAACGATATCTAACATCCTGTGAGATATATTTCCAAAGTAACTAAATATATCTTTCCATTCTTTCTGGGGGATTGACTTTATCCTAAAGGGGAGTGCTTTGATCCTGGAGGGAGTGTGTTGATCCTGACAGGGGGAGTGATTCTGTCCAAGGATAATTACATTCTAGAGTGGGCCAGTCCTTGGATTAGTTCACTCTGGAGTGATTTTATCCGAGGACAGAAACACTCTAGAGTGAGATTTTAGGGGAGTGAGAGAATCCTGCTACACCGGCCCGGAGGGGAGAACAGTATTCCATTGAGCGGCGGATGAAAGCCTTGTATGTGGTGAGGAGCTCAGGTGTGCCAAGGAAGGACTTCGCACGATGGAGGCGAAGTGTTGAAACAAATATGTTGGCCATGTTGAAACATATAACTCATGGCTTTGGCGTTGAAACAAATATGGCGGCCGAACCACGTGACCGATGGCGTCATCATATTTTTTTTCTCCACCAATTTACCCCTAGATGATGCTCAAGAAAATTAATCTTGATCAGATGAAGTTTTGCACTTGTCAAATGATGACGTCATAATAGAGGCACCTATGACGTCATCAGTAACATATGTTATTCCACATGGAGAGTTGTTTACAATGAGCCATGTCTCAATTTTTTTCTATGCAGTGCTTTCGGAGATATGGAGGTGCAAATTTTTTCTGTTTTTCCAAGATAGCGGCCGAACCACGTGACCGATTGTCATCTATTTATTTTTTTCTCCACCAATGTATCCCCAGATGAAGCTCAATACATTTCATCTTGATCGTATGAAGTTTTGCACTTGTCGAATTATGACGTCATAATGGAGGCACCTATGACATCATTAGCATATTTTATTCCCCATGGAGAGTTCTTTACAATGAGCTCAATTTTTTTCGGTGCAAATTTCTTCGATATAGAGGTGCAATCTTTTTGTTTTTTCCAAGATGGCGCCCGTACCACGTGACCTATGACGTCATAATTATCATTAAAACATTATACAGGTGCTACAGGTGCACCTATGGTGAACATTTCCTGTCAATCGGACCAACAGTTGCAGAGAAAATCATATTTATTCTGTGCGGGCAAACAAACATACAGACAGGCAGACAAACAGACGGATTCAAATGCAATACGCTCTCCTCTGGCGAAGGTAAAACAAACAAAAAACGAGGAATTGTGATTTTATTCAAGGAGTGGAGTTTGGCCACAAACACAAAATTGGGAAACTTTATATGAATTCTTATTTTGATGGAGAAGGAGGGAAGTAAAGTTAGAATATCAACAGAGCAGAAGGAACTGGAAAGATTCATGCAGAGCAAATTGGCAGGTCGAAGTTACGAAAAAAAGAACAAATCCACATCGGTGCAAATTATCAGATGCATTTGCAAGGATTCTACTCTCACCACGAATACATCTGCATCATTAAAAATGATATGAACTCTCTTGATATACAAGAATCAAACTTTTGTCTTGCAGGAGTGTTGGAGACCACAACAGCTGCTCCGAGTTCCTCACGTGAGTGATTGGTTAAGCATGGATGTGAAGGGAATTGGAAATGTTTAATTTCACTCATTTTAAAGGGAGGTTCAAACCAAAGTATCCAACACTGAACTTGTAATTTATAATTCATTGAAAAAGTTCGTCATTTAAAACTTGCCACATGTAATTCAAAGAAAGCTGACATTTTGTTTGGTTGTTCTGTAATATATTTAGCCTCGTATTTGGGATCCTCCACCTTCTCACGTGAAGTACGAGCCTCTAGATAATAAAATATGGTATTTAAAAACTGTAAGTTGACAATGTCTTTCCATTTTTGTTCAATGTACAATACTTGTTGCGGATAAATAGAACAATTTAAATGATTAGGTTTGTCATTGAATCAATAGTTATTGGTTTAAGATGTGTGCACAGTTGCAAGTTTAGGATAACAATATTGGTACAAATTTCTATTTTCCTTTTCCAGAGCTCCCTGTGCGCCTTGTGGGTGGAGAAGATCGCTGTGAGGGCCGTGTAGAAGTATTCTACCGGGGCTCCTGGGGCACCGTCTGCGACGATTTTTGGGACAATAATGATGCACAGGTTGTCTGTCGCCAGCTCGATTGTGGGAGTCCAATGACTGCTGCATCACCTGTTGACTTTGGACAGGGACGAGGATCGATCTGGATGGACAACGTGTTTTGCAATGGAAGTGAGACGCATCTGTCTCAGTGTCGGCACAATGGTTGGGGAACTCACAACTGCGTTCACGATGAAGATGCAACAGTTCTTTGTGATGGACAAGGTGAGTTTTCTTGTTTTCTGTGTATTCTTGTCTTATAGCAATGGTGGCAATTTCTCAAGGTATTGATAATGGGAATGTTCATGCTTGAAATCAGAGGCTCTTAAATCGACATAAATTTCAAACTGGTACAACAGCAAAGCTACGAGTTTGTTTGTAATTTTCATGCAAATATTGAAGCTCATTGAAATCTGAACAATACAGGACGTAACTTTTATTTATGTTCACTGAGGTGTTTTTGGAATAAGTAGACACATACATGTATGATAAAAATGTGTAACCTGGAAAGGTTATGTCACTGCAGGTAATTAAATTTGCACAATATGCAAGTCCAGTTTGCTTTGTGCAGTAGAAAAGTGGAAAGTTCAATCATTCAGCTTTCATTTGAAGAACATTGATGATATCCAAAGTACATTGTTGGGTTAATAATGGGGATTTATTGCCGTACTTTGTATCTGCGAGGATGTTGACCTATGATGATGGTGAGCTTTTAATTGCAAAAGATGGGGCTCTGTCAATTCCAAAAATAAACCAAGCTGAGGAGGAAATAATTGTCGGCATTTTCGAAGGATTTTTTTTCCACATCCAGCGAAACATCTTTGATTTTTATCATGGATTGATTGTTTAAAATTATTTTAATAAAAACCGCATTTGAGAGCTCATGCGACCTTGTGAGCTATTTCATATTGTCACATTTCACATAATGCAGTTCACTTTTGATGAGTCCAGAAACTACCTTCAGGAATTCTAGCAAATAATTGAGGCCTCACCAGAGTCGTGTTCAGATCATAACACGACGCGTGAAGACAAGACCAAGCAAAACTCACTCAACCATTGCCAGTAGTGTCTAACAAGACTGGCTGTGACATTAGAAAATAGCTTAGAAAACTACACAGCATTTGGCAGAGCTGTAATCTACATGGACTCTTCCATTTAATATTGTCGTGCAACTCCGGTTAACATGTGAGTCGCGGATAGCCTAAAAGGTCTTATTCGGAGGCAACTACCCAAACACGGATTGTACTTTATGTCGCACGGGAGGAAGAAGGAAAATGGAGGCGGCGGAAGCGCTTACCTTCTGCACGCCGGCACAGCTTCGATCCTGCAACCGAAATTAACTCGACATGGACACCAAATACAATGTACAAAAATAAAGATTTATTCCAGACCCGATACAATAAAATGCGACGATAATCAAATAATGGTCTAAATTGGGACGTCCCCACACGACAGATCTCAACGCACAGATTAGGGAAAAGGATACCAAAATAACACGTCTCATCGTGTAAGGGGGGAACGCGTAGCTCGGTCTTATCTGTCTCTGGTCGTCTTCCATGTAACACGGCCCCGCTCGGCCGCCACCAGGCCTCGCTCCAAGCTCCGATCCACTCGCCGCCCACGAGGTCCATGCACCAGCACCACGCGTCCAACACAGGCCAGCGAGCTCCACACTAGGTCGACCCTCAACTCGAGCATGAACACAGAACGACTAAGAACGGCAAAAAGGGGAAGAGAGCGTGAGTCCACTGCACGCCAAGTGCCGCTTTGAGCCAAGTTCACGAAGCAACTCTCACAATTCTCTCCCTGTCCGAACTCCACTGCTGGCCAACTCCTCTGCTTGCCAACTCACTCACTCCACTGCGTCTCAAGACTCACTCCAGAATCAACTGCCCTGAACCAACTGCCGTGCTACTACCTGAACCAACTGCCGCGCACCAACTCACTCAACTGCCGCGCAATTGCCCTCACTCCATGAAAGTCCTCCCGCCCCTCATGTCACTCCACGGCGGTGACGTCATCCTTGGCACGCCACCCAAACAGTGGCCTCCACCGAATCACAGGCCTGTGGTGTGGTCATAGCACATGGCACTCTATCTGGTTAGGCCCGTCGGAGGTGCAAATGGCGGCGGCCATTATCGGCGGTGTCTCGGCCTGGTTTCCTTTCGAAGCATGTCAGGGGAGGGCATTATTTAATGTTGTACTAGGGACCTATCTATGGTGTCTACAGGGTATGTGTGCCAAAAGGGACAAAGGTTTGGCTAACCAGGTGAGGACACACAGGGGCGCTACTCTTTAATCCCTAACTCACTTAAAACACAAACCTCCTGGTAGGTTCACAAGTATACATCTTAACCCGACAAACGCCTACACATACTAACTTGAAGGTACATAGTGGGTTCTAGCTATCGCGACATATCGAAGCATGTTACCTATTCAGATCTAGCTGCTCTACATATTGCTCTACCCCCCTCCCCCACCCTCCTTGACGTAACAATATTCTGCAGTGCCTTTTGAAAAGAGAAAGCCATTGCGTACTGGTTTATTGGGGAAATTTAAATCTCTGTCCTAATCTCCGGGGGTAGGCATGGAAGGGGGGCGGGGAGGGGGAAGGGGAGAAGTGCATCAGTAGCTGAGCCACGTCCCCTGGAATGAACAAAACCTGAAGATCTTTGCTGCGAATCAATCATTTGATCAACCTAACTGGTGCTTGAGTATTTTGTAGTTTAATAATCGTCTTTAAAATCGAACTTTAGAATCGAAAAAGTTTTGTCTTTTTCCACCCATCTCAATGCAGATGAGAATATTGCGTTGTCCTGCCAAAAAGATCACATGGAAATCTCCATCCGTGGTGCTTATGTCGACCACCTGGGTTACACTGGATATAACATCCACCTGAATGACCAGTCTTGTGTAGGACAGCGTTTGGGTCGGAATCTCCACCTTCAAACACCTCTAAATAGCTGTGGTACTACCAGTGAGGTAAGCCCATGAGTCATTGCTGCAGGAGGAGAATCTAATCTTTCATCGCATCTCTTACATATAACTTGCTGTATCTACTGATAAGAGAATCTTGAAATCAGGTAAGAAAGATACTGTCCATGGTAATACAAAAACAATTCAGGTTTTAATCGATTAAAACCACAGCATATGAAAGCTCATAACTATATTTAAAAAAAAAGGTGTGCTGTGTTTGACAAACGGTATTTTTTTTTCACAAATTTCTTTTTCTTTCTTCCTTTCTTCAACCAGAACAATGGCCATGAAGTGGTTCACAAGAATATTGTGTGGGCCAGAAAGGAGCACAGGATTATCCGCTTACCTGTGCACTGTGTTTGTGATGGACAAGGTGTAATGAATGCAGTGCTGGGTCTATTAACGGAGTATCCATCTCCAAATATGATGGAATACATGCTGGGAAGGAACTAGGAATGGTAATGATCATCAATTCCCTTTGGTTAGAAAAATAATTTTTAGCCGTGTCGCAGATGCTGCTAATAGAGTGCCCTCTGCTGTTGTTGTTGTTCTTCTTGTTGTTGTTGTTCTTCTTCTTCTTCTTGTTCTTGTTCTTGTAGAGAAGACAAAACCTCAAAGCTCCACCCATTTTGGGAGAGGCTTCATATAAACAAATATCCACCATTTTATTAACTCGCATAGCTTTGAGGCCTGTTTTGTAGGCCCGTGGTGTCTTCCTCTCTCACACAGTTTTATTTCAAATCAAATTCGATATATCATTTCATTTTTCACAGTCGCTAACATAGTTTTAGACTCGGTTGAAAAAAAACGGGAAGAAAATCCGATGAAAGTTGCCCTTTATAGAACGAAATGAATTCTCAAAGGCCTGTAACTTTAAGTCCATTGAGATTTTTTTTTTTTTAATCGCGGCATGGTCAGTCATACACCGCCCGAAATAACAGACGGGAAAATGCCGAGATATATATATATTTTGTTTAAATCGCGGCATGGTCAGTCATACACCGCCCGAAATAACAGACGGGAAAATGCCGAGATATATTAAAAATTCGTCCATTTGATGACAATCGTCACGATGAAATATTTAATTTATACGTCGTCACAATAATGTGTAGAGAGGACCATAGCTTGGTTCACGTGTCGCCACATACGGGAAATTCCCGAGATATATTTTTTTTAAATCGCGGCATGGTCAGTCATACACCGCCTGAAATAACAGACGGGAAAATGCCGAGATATATTAAAAATTCGTCCATTTGATGACAATCCTCACGATGAAATATTTAATTTATACGTCGTCACAATAATGTGGAGAGAGGAGCATAGCTTCGTTCACGTGTCGCCACACACGGGAAATTGCCGAGATATATATATTTTTAAATCGCAGCATGGTCAGTCATACACCGCCTGAAATAACAGACGGGAAAATGCCGAGATATATTAAAAATTCGTCGCCACACACGGGAAATTGCCGAGATATATTTTCACTTTGCACAAAAATAACATCAAGTAATCGAATCAATAGGAATGTCCTGTGCCTATAACATCGACGTTATAGGCACAGCTGCATCTAGGCATTGTGTAACATCGACGCGGCTTTTGTTTTGATTAAAACTTTTTGTACTTGTTAATCAACAAATGCAAACTAAACTTGAATTTCAAAATACGAAGTTTGATCACGATTGAAATCTGCACTTTGCATCTTACGTTTAAGAAAAATAGAGGATCAAAACGCTCCTGAAGCACACCTGGTTAGTTGCCAAAATTGGATAGGTGACAGATTGAACAGTTTAAAAATAAGGACTGGATTTAGAATACATATTGTTGCGGTTCTGAGAATGTACATATATTGTGGAGCGATGCTCTCACGATAAAGCCGGACAAAATGGAAGACACCAGGAACGAAGTTTCACTGAGCTATTTATTTCTACCTCAACTCAAAAGCACTGAAAAGCCCGATAGAACGGGCGGCAATTTATAACCAAAGTTCACCACACAAAAGCCACGCCTCTCAGGCGTGGCGTGGTATGCAAATCGGTAAGCCACGCCTCTCAACGGGGCGTGGTATGCAAATCAAGTGTCCGCCCGGGCAAGGCAAGTCCGGACGAGCCCGGGCAAGTGACCGCCCGCCGGTTACGTCATCGGCCGGTGCAAGGGGATTGTGTAATGCTTCTGGTAACCGCTACATGCACCTCCCCAGAATTAACTTACACCGGGAGAGTCAGTTTGATGGGGGTCTTGATGACCCGGCCGAAACGACCCCTGGCGATTCGTGTGGGGGTGGTAGGTGGCGTGGCGGTGGATGTTCGGGCGGGGGGCTTGGTTGACGGGGGACGGCCCCGCCGTGGAGGAAGGGCCAACCGTGGAGGTTGGTCGAGGTCCAAGTGGGCCGGCTTGAGGCGGTCCACGGAGATGTGGTCCAGTTTGCCGCCGATGTCCACAATGAACGACTTGTCGTCCCTCTTCAGGACCCGGAAAGGTCCATCGTACGGTGGCCGGAGCGGTCACCAGTGTGCGTCGTTCTGGATGAAAACGTTCTCCGCAGTGCGAAGTGCTGGGGGGACGTGGGGTTGGGGGCAGCCGTGATGGGACGTGGGCACGGGGGCAAACCTCCTGGCGGCCTCCTGGAGGACCGAGCGTTGGCGAGCCGTGGACCAGGGGCCGGTGGCGTCGGGGATGAACTCGCCCGGCACGCGCAGTGGCTGGCCGTAGACCAGCTCGGCGGTGGAAGCCTGGAGGTCCTCTTTAGGGGCCGTTCGGAGGCCCAATAGGACCCACGGGAGCCTGTCAGCCCAACCGTCGTCCTGGAGGCTGGCCCTGAGAGCGGTCTTCATCGAGCGGTGGAACCGCTCGCACAAGCCGTTGGCTTGGGGGTGGTAGGCCGTGGTGTGGTGTAGCTTGAACCCCAAGGCCTTGGCGACCGCGCCCCAGAGCTCAGAGGTGAATTGCGGGCCTCTGTGGAAGGAGATGTCCGAGGGGGCACCGAAACGGGCAATCCAGGTGCCAATGAAGGCCTGCGCCACATCGGCGGATGTTGTTGATGCCAGCGGGATTGCCTCCGGCCACCTGGTGGTCCTGTCCACCATTGTGAGGAGGTGGGTGAAGCCCCGCGAGGAGGGAAGGGGTCCCACCAGGTCCACATTGACGTGGTCAAAGCGCCACGCGGGCACGTCGAATGGTGCCAACGGGGCATGGGTGTGCCGGTGGACCTTCGCGCACTGGCAAACGACACAGGCATTGGCCCAGTCGCGGACCTCCTTACGGAGCCCGTGCCAGACGAATTTTGCTGCCACGAGCTTCTGCGCCGCTTTCCGGCCCGGGTGGGAAAGGCCGTGCGGGCGTCAAAAATGTGCCGCTGCCATCCGGTGGGCACGATGGGGCGAGGTTGGCCCAGGGAAACATCGCACAGGAGAACAGTGCCTGTGTCCTCGAAGGGGACGTCGGCCAACCACAGGCCTGTGTCCGCTGTCCAGAGGGCTTGCACCATGGGGTCAGCGATCTGGTCGGCCGCCATGCGGGCGAAGTCCACACCGAGGTGGACGGCGTTCGCGCCGGACCGGGAGAGGTAATCGGCCACAGCGTTGTCCTTGCCCGCGGCATGCCGGATGTCCGTCGTAAATTCGGACACGGTGGAGATGTGGTGCTGCTGGCGGGCCGACCACAGCTCTGCAACCTTGGCCATGGCGAAGACCAGGGCTTTGTGGTCCACAAACGCCGTGAATTGGGGGCCCTCTAAAAGATGGCGGAAGTGGCGAACGGCCAGGTAAATGCCGAGGAACTCGCGGTCGAAAGCGCTATATTTGCGCTCATTAGGGCGAAGCTGTCGGCTGAAGAAGGCCAGCGGTTGCCAAGCCCCGTTCACCCACTGTTCATGCACGGCACCCACCGCATAGTCGGAAGCGTCCGTGGTGAGGGCGATGGGTGCGTCGAGCGCCGGGTGCGCCAGCATGGTCGCATTGGCGAGGGCCAGCTTAGCGCCCGTGAACGCCTCGTCCATCTCTTTGGTCCAGGCGACGTCATGCTTGGCCGGCTTGCCCCAGAGGGCTTCGTACAGGAGGTGCATGAGTTGGGCGGCGCGAGGCACGAACCGGTGGTAGAAATTTACCATTCCCAAAAATTCCTGTAGGGCCTTGATGGAGCGGGGGCGCGGGAAAATTGTGACTGCCTCCACCTTGGTCGGCAGCGGAACTGCCCCGCGCTTCGTGATGCGGTGCCCCTAGAGGTCGACGGCCGTTACGCCAAACTGGCATTTTGCCGGGTTGATGATGAGGCCATGCTGGCCGAGGCGCTCAAAAAGCGTGCGCAGGTGGATGAGGTGCTCCGCCCGGGAAGTGCTGGCGACGAGAATGTCGTCCAAGAAGACGAAAAGGAAGGTGAGGTCGCGCAGCACGCTGTGCATCAGCCATTGGAAGGCCTGGGCCACGTTCTTAAGGCCGAACGGCATGCGAAGGAACTCGAAGAGGCCAAAAGGTGTAATTACCGCCGTCTTCGGCACGTCGGCCGGCCAGACGGATACCTGGTGGTAGCCCCGAATGAGGTCGACCTTGGAAAAGATCACCCACCCCGCCAAACGGGCGGAGAAGTCCTGTATATGTGGTATCGGGTACCGGTCGGGGGTGGTGGCGTCATTGAGACGGCGGTAATCGCCGCATGGTCGCCATCCGCCACCCGGTTTGGGCACGATGTGCAGGGGCGAGGCCCACGCGCTATTCGAGCGCCGCACAATGCCCAATCGCTCCAGCACGTCGAAAGCCGCCTTCGCCACGGCGAGTTTGGTCGGGTCGAGGTGACGAGCCCTGGCATAGACCGGTGGACCTGTGGTCGGGATGTGGTGTTCGACGCCGTGTTTGACGGCGACGGCCAAAAACGTTGGCTGCGTGAGGGAGGGAAACTCGGCGAGTAGGCGGGTGAAATCGTCCGCGGCCGGGAGAGCGCAGGCTAGCTTGGTTGGTGCGGAGCCGCTCAATGAGCAAGCGAGCGAGCTGAAGGTCTCCGCGTTGATGAGCCGATGCCATGTGACATCAACCAAAAGCCCATGCACACAAAGAAAATCTGCACCCAGCAAGGCCATGGGTACGTTCGCTGTGATGAAGTCCCACCTGAAGCGCTGGCCCCCGAAGCAGAATGCGATGCTGCGCAAACCGAAGGTGCGGATGGAGGAGCCGTTTGCGGCGACCAAGATGGGGCCGCAAAGCGCGGCCTGTTTGTCCTGCACCGAGGCGGGTATCACGCTCAGCTGAGCGCCGGTGTCGCACAAAAAACGCCGCCCGGATGCTGTGTCCGTAATAAACAGAAGGCTGCCTGAATGGCCGACGCTCATGGCAGGCAGCGAGCGCCGGCCTTGTCATTTCCCGACCTCCCGAGAGTGCACGGTGGGCGGCACGTTCTGGCCTTCTGCCTGAACCTGGCGTGGTTGTAGCACATGGTCCGCTCTGGTGGAGGCTCCGGCGGTCGCGTCGGGTTCGGTCGACGGGGCGTCGCGGCGGCTGCTGCCACCAATGGCGCTAACTCGGCCGGTGGTGGCGCCGGTCATGGCGCGGGCGTTGCCTCGGTCGGCCCATGGTTCCAGGCGGCTGCTCCGACATGTCACCTGGCCGAGAAAAATTTATCGGCCTCCTTGGCCAGGGCGCGAGGGTCCGTGATGGGCGAATTAGCCAAAGCTAATCGTACCTGCCCGGGTAGCTGCCGGAGGAACAGCTCGCGGAAGAGGAAATCTGGGCTGTGGTCGCCGAGTAGAGAAAGCATGTGGTCCATGCGTTCGGATGGACGGGCCTCACCCAGCTCCGGGAGGTCGAGCAGTTGTCGCGCACGTTCGGTCTCCGTGAGTCCAAACGCACCGAGGAGTAGGCCTTTGAGCGCGCCGTATTTGTCGGCGTTCGGCGGTTTCTGTAGGAAGCTCAGGACCCGGGCGGCAGTGGAGACGTTGAGCGCGGAGACCACATGGTGGTAGCGCGTCGTGTCCTCCGTAATGTTCCACAGGGCGAATTGAGAAGCCGCTTGGGCGATCCAGATGGCTGCGTGCGATACCCAAAAGCCAGGGAGTTTCAAAGCTACAGATGACTCCATCGCCGTGTTCCTGAAAAGGGGTCACCAATTGTGGAGCTATGCTCTCACGATAAAGCCGGACAAAATGGACGACACCAGGGACGAAGTTTCACTGAGCTATTTATTTCTAGCTCAACTCAAAAGAACTGAAAAGCCTGATAGAACGGGCGGCAATTTATAACCAAAGTTCACCACACAAAAGCCACGCCTCTCATGTGGGGCATGGTATGCAAATCGGTAAGCCACGCCTCTCAACGGGGCGTGGTATGCAAACCAAGTGTCCGCCCGGGCAAGGCAAGTCCGGGCAAGTCCGGACGAGCCCGGGCAAGTGACCGCCCGCCGGTTACGTCATCGGCCGGTGCTAGGGGATTGTGTAATGCTTCCGGTAACCGCTACAATATGATCAATAAAGATTAAACGTTTGCCCCCATAGTTAGTCCACATGCAACACGTAGGCCACCTTTAAACATTAGTTATGTCATAGTATATGTGAGAATAAGGCCATTTCCAATAGTGATACCTGCGTTGTGTAAGAAATAAATAAGCTTAGGTCCCTTTCATTTTGCAGCCGCCCTTCAATTCCACCAATGCTGTATATGGGCAAACTCGATCCCGCGCCCTGATTCGGCTAATCCACCTCCTTTGCCGGCAGCGTTAGCTGCCAGTTGCTCGCTCCACCTAGTCGGGTGGCCACGAGTTAGGCCTGGAAAAGGGGCGGAGCGCGAGGTCGGGGTGTGGCCACGTCAAGCAGCATGTCAAGGGCGGAGCCGGTGAGAGCCAACAACCAACCAGGGCTCGGGTGGAATGACGTGAGGGGCATGGTAGAGCGGTGGCTGGCAAATTCCAGAGGGTTCACTGGGCAGCGCTATAAAAACAGGCGCACAAAGCCTTCGCAAGGACTATTGGGAGAGGTGCTTTGTTGGAAGGACTTGAACGAAGGACTGGCTGGCGTTAAGAGTTATAAGCAAGGACTTGCTGGGAAAGCGCATTAAGGACTCGCATCAGTGGCGCATTGGAGAGGACTTCGGAGGGAAAGGCACTTTGGATTGAACTGTTAAGTTAAGTAACTTAAGTAACTTTTCACAATTGTGTTTTTGTCGAAACTGTATCTTTCTTTCGGTGTGTGTAACTATTGGTGTGTCTTTAATAGTATTCTTGGTGTTGGTTTTTCATACCTGTGTACAGAATCGTCGGTTAGTTCGTGTCGCGTATTCTGAGGCCTAGTGTAGTACTAGTAGGCTACCATGTCTGACCTTGGCTTGAGGCTTTGTTTCTGTCTCAGCGGTTCTTCGATTGCGCTCGCAATTACTTTCGGTCTATTTTTCACGTTTCACGTTCGGTCTCTCTCTCTATTTTCATCTCAACTCAAAAAAAATAAAAAAAAATAAAAAAAATATTCCCTTCTCTGTTCTTATCCGTTGTTCGTTCTTATTTGTTCGTTCGTTCTTCGACCACGTTGTTCGTGATCATGTGTTCACGTCGTTAAAAAATGTTTCAACTGTCCCCTGAAGAACTGTATTCTGTCATATACTATAACACCTTTTTCTTCTTCTTCTATAAAGGATGCTTTCGACTTGCTCACCAAATCTATTCATTCCAAAAAAAAATTATATCTCTTACAGTTACAGTGCCTCTTTCATACATTCCCTAAACTCTCCAGAACTCTACCCATCCTTCAGCATCCTCAAACGTATTTTTGACTCGAAGGTCTCAAGAAACTCATTTTGCAATAAATGTTAGTTTCCCATTAATCGTACATTTTTCAAAATCCAATCTCACCCCTCCCCTCCAAATCTTCCCCATCACCCCTTCCCTCCAAAACTTCCCCATCACCCCTTCCCTCAAAAACTTCCCCATCACCCCCTCCCCTTCAAAACTTGCCCATCACCCCTCCCCTCCAAATCCACCCCATTGCCCTTCCCCTACAAATCTTCCCCATCACTCATCTCTTTCAAATATTCCCCCTTGCCCCTCCCCTCCAAATCTTCCCCATCACCCATCCCTTTCAAATCTTCCCCCTTGCCCCTCCCCTCCAAATCTTCCCCATCACCCCTTCCCTCCAAAACTTCCCCATCACCCCTCCCCTCCAAAACTTCCCCATCACCCCTCCCCTCTAAATCTACCCCCTTGCCCCTCCCCTCTAAATCATCCCCATCACCCATCTCTTTCAAATCTTCCCCCTTGCCCCTCCCCTCCAAATCTTCCCCATCACCCATCCCTTTCAGATCTCCCCCCTTGCACCTTCCCTCCTAAACTCCCCCCATGCCCCTCCCCTCCGAGACTCTCCCTCACTCCTCCCCTCCTAGACTCCACTCTCACCCCTCCTCCTCAAAGCGTCCTCCCCGCTTCTTCCCCCTTCCAACTTTCACCTTCATCTCCCTCAACCTTCTGCCTCACTCTTCCCCCTCCTCAAATAACACCTCACTGCGCCTCACCCAATCACCATCAAACCTTTTGTCCGCCCCATTCTTCCCTTTCTCCAAGCTATTCTGAAATCTCTGACACACCTTCAACAGCTCTCCCTACCTCTTCCTCCTCTTCCACAACTTACCCTACCGCCCCCCCCCCCCTGTTCTGTATCCGATGCTCCCCCTTCCTCTTCTTTAACTGTATGGACCTCAAACATCCGGGGCCTTCGCTCAAACTTGACTGATCTCTCCATACAGGTTGCTTCTGACAAACCAGACGTGATCTGCTTAACAGAAACTTTCCTCCTTCATGATGCCTCTGATTCCTTGGTATCTCTCCCAGGTTACTCCCTCCTCCGGTATGATAGACCTGAGCCTCGTCCTGGAGGGGGGGGGGGAAGGGGGGGGGGGGGGTTGCTATCTTTATAAAAAAAACTCTCTTCCTCACTCGCCCTGCACTGCCCTCTCTCCACTTCACCCCCAGGAATACCTTTGGCTACGGCTTCCCCTTCGCTCCCACCTTTTGTTCATATGTGTGTTGTACCATCCACCAAACAGAGATGACTCCATCTACATCTCGCTGTCTGATAATATGGACCAACTTCTATCTACCCATCCCAACTCTCTCTTCCTCATATGTGGTGATTTCAATTGTCACCATGCCAGTTGGCTGGGTGTGGGTACTGCTCTCACCAGCCATGGCTCTTCAGCAAAGGACTTCTGTGACTCACTGGGACTGACACAATCTGTCAATTTCCCGACCCGGATCTCAGTCAACGGAGCATCTTCTCTTCTGGACTTGGTTATGACTAACTTCCCTGAAAATGTCTGCTGCTCTTCTGCTCCAATTGGCTCATCTGATCATGTGCTTGTTAAAGTGGACATCTCTCTGACCATTCTCAGAGAGCCTCCTCAGCGTCGACGAGTCTGGCATTTCACTCAGGCCAACTGGCACGGTCTTCATGCAGCCATCAATCATCTGGACTGATCTCCCATCTCTACCGCCTCTGACATCAACTCATCCTGGGAATTCTTCCAAAGTAAATTGCTCTCTCTCATGCACAGATTTATCCCATCTCGTCTTCAGTTGTCACACCCTTCCTCCCGTCCATGGTACATGGAATCTTGTGGTGAGGCTATTGCCCAGAAACAACTTGCTTTCGTCTCCTGGAAAGCAAATCCAATGGAAGGAAATCTCATTTCCTTTCACAAAGCCCGCAACAAGTGTGTGTCCACCCTCAGGAGAGCCAGGAAACAATATCTCTCCGTTCTCAGGACAGAACTCTCTTATCTGTCTCCCTGTTCCAAATCCTGGTGGCGTCTGATCAAATCTGTTTCTGGTGTTTGTTCCCCCTCCATCCCCTCCCTCACCTCAAACGGCCACACGGTTGACTCCGCACGTGAAAAAGCTGAATGCCTCAACTCTGTGTTTGTCTCTAAATATTGTGTCCCAAACCCATCCCTCTCTGTACCCACAGTACCCAGTCGTACCCAGCTGCTCCTGGACTCTGTGTCCTTTCCTCCTGACAAGGTGGAAAAGTTTCTGTCGACCTGACGGCATCAGCCCACGGGTCCTAAAATCCTGTTCTTCCGCTCTTTCACTACCTCTCTCTGTTCTCTTCACCCTCTCTTTTGCTCAAGGTCATCTGCTTGGAAATCTTGTGTGGGGGGATTTGTGTGGGGGGATTTTGTGGGGGGATTTGTGTGGGGGGATTTGTGTGGGGGGATTTGTGTGGGGGGATTTGTGTGGGGGGATTTGTGTGGGGGGATTTGTGTGGGGGGATTTGTTTCGGGGGATTTGTGTGGGGGGATTTGTGTCGGGGGATTTGTGTCGGGGGATTTGTGTCGGGGGATTTGTGTTGGGGGATTTGTGTCGGGACTTCGCACTCCAAGGGCCTCTCACTCACTCACCGCAGGCAGGTTGGTGGTCTTTCCGTCTTCTACCGACTCCTCTCTGGCCTTGCCCCCCCAGCTCTCTCTGGGCTCTGTCCCGCAAATATTCCTACAGGTCGCACAAGATCTGCCTGCAACCCTCTTATGGTTAAACTGCCAAAATCAAGACTCTCTGCTCACCTTCACTCCTTCATTCCTCTTTTCTCCTGCCTCTGGAACAAACTCCCTCACTCTCTTCAATCCCACTCCACCCTCCAGGTCTTTAAAACAGCTGTTCACCACCATCTCTTATCTTCCCCCATCCAAAACCTTGATCTTTTCTACCCCCGCTAATTTCACCCCAATTCCACTTTTTTGAAATACCAACTTCTGTCCTGGAAGTCCTTGGTGTCCTTGTGTTTTATACTTCTCCCACCCCCCCCCCCCTTCCCACGCCGCTTGCCCCCAAGCCCTCTCCCTCCCACACATCGCCCTGCTCTTAAATGTTGTGTGCTCTCAAGTGTTTGTGTGCTTCCCCTTCTCTTGTCTTCCGCTCCATCTTTTTATATATTTTGTTTGTCTGGTTGATTTGTTTGTGAAGTAAATGTCAGCTCTTTCACGAGCCTCGATTCAGTATACAAAAAAAAAAAAAAAAAAAAGAACTCCCATGTCCCGATATATACTGACCTTTACAAAAGTAACAAAATACATGATCACATCTGGTTTCATAATAACAACATATATTATCCCATTTATATTTATTTTACAGGTGATAAGGAAAACCGTGGAAGCTTTATCAAGAATTCTGGGAATAAACAATTTTGGTGTTTTCATCACTTTAATGAAATGATGTTTTTGCTTAATTTGTGCAAAATAATGCTTCCATTGGTACAATTTGCTTCCATTGGTACAATTTGCTTCTGTTGGTACAATTTGCTTCCATTGGTACAATTTGCTTCCATTGGTACAATTTGCTTCCATTGGTACAATTTGCTTCTATTGGTACAATTTGCTTCCATTGGTTATGACTAAAAATATGAAATTCTACAATTCCTTTGTACTGTATAATTGGATATTGTCAATAATCCACCAAGAATGTGATTTAATCAACAGATAAAATATATGGGTTTGAGTGATGTCTTTTATTCATGAAATATTTTCTCAAATGGTCTTTGACTTGCTCTGTTGTGAAAAATATTTAAAAATAAATAAATAAACATGAAGTCCTCTTTCATTGTCATTGAATTATAGGGTAATCTGAACACTGTATGATTTAAAATAGCGTGTGCTTGTGCACTTGTGCATGCGTGTGTGCATGCATATGTGTGCGTGGAAGCGCATTGTCACGTGAACAGCTCCCACTGAAAAGTGCGCTTTCACTATCTAGGCAGCTACTGACCGAGCTTGAGCTATCACGCCACAGATTAACCCATCAATCTGCAGGTTGTGTGAATCGACGCCCTAGTGGCGGACATCGGTCATAGTCGGTGAGTATTATAGCATGTGGGTTCCAAACTCAGCACTATCAATACTTTAATCCTCCAAGAATGTCAATCAAACCGAAACCATTGGCGTGGCAAAAAGGCATGACGACAAGGAACATCACGTCACTTTTCAGAAAGAAATACTTTATTACAGGCATGAGGATGAGGACCGAAATCCCGGACACAAAAATACCCAGTAAATGCAATTCTTGGGTAAAATGTCATGGGCATAGAAAAGGCCCCTTTATATAAGGTTATGTGCCATGTGGCAAAGTATAGAAAAGAAGGGACATTCCATTGCTTGTCGAAAATCCCAAACACTACAAAATAGGGGGCTTTCAAGAAATCTCGTGTGCATTCTGGAGTCCCCTTTTGTTCTGAGGAGGAACCAAGTAATGCTCTAGAAAAGTTCATATGTCCCTCTGTAAAAAGTTCATATGTCACTCTGTTCATATGTCGCTCTGCATTTTCAGTCCCTCTGTAAAAGCTGCATACAGAGAAACGATCCTTTATATAAAGGGAAGGATGCTTTGCACCTCCCTTTGATACTCAAAACAATAGATACTTATTCCACAAGGAATTAAACCCTCGGCATGGAACCCACAAATACAACAGTCATTAGATGCAAACCAGGTAAGTGAGAAAAAAATGACACCGGGTGTAGAACCCCAGGGTAATGATGACAGTGATTGAGAGGGGGGTGGGGGGGGAGGGTGGGGTGAGGGTATATCAGATTTGGAGTTTGTGTGAGTGGCTGTACCAGACTGGACAATGTCCCGAACTGAGAGAGGCAGGCTCAGAAGAGCATAACTTTTCACCAGTAAGAGAGTGAAAAGTAAGCATGTTTGTATAGCAGCTCCCCTCTCCCTCCGAACTGATCGCCCTTGATGAATCACTGCGACACACTTAAATAGATAGTGTTGTGGTGGACACGAAAGCTCACTGGCGTGATGGCATCATTCCGTGCACCAAGTGGGCGGCGGCCACGCCCGAGGGGTAGGAGTGGCCTCGGGATATACACCGGGCACGCAGCCCGGAGCGCTAGAGTGCTACAGTGGAGCTCTTGTAATAAAGACTCTTTCAACTTACCGCGTTGTCCGCTTCCTCCTTGCTAACAAGTAGCGCGCGTAGCACCGCGCTTCATTAGTGACCCTCTGACGTTCTGGTCAGCCGTCGCTGACCACCCGAACCCACCACAGCAATGGCAACCAACGCGTCACAATCAAACTCCCCGAGTTCTGGGAGGCTCAAGCTGAAGTTTGGTTCCTGCAGGCAGAAGCCCAGTTCCGACTTTGAGGCATCACGGTGGACGAGACCATGTACTGCCACGTGGTTGCCTCCCTCGGGCCCGGCACGGCTGCCCGCATCGTGTCGGTCCTGAGGAACCCACCGGCCGACAGCAGGTACGAGGGGATCAAGCGTCTCCTCCTCGCCACGTTCGGCCTCATGGTGGACGCACGGGCCGACCGCCTCCTTGACCTCCCCGAGCTCAGTGACATGCGACCGTCGGTCCGCATGGACCATATGCTGTCGCTGATGGGCGACGAAACCCCGAACACTCTATTCCGGGTGTTATTTCGACGCCAGCTGCCGGCACGAGTACGCCTCGCGTTGGCCGGTTCTGCGATGACGGAACCCCGAGCTCTCGCTGCCGAGGCCGACAAGTTCTTCGTGGCTTTGGCAGGCAGGCGAGTTTTGGCGTGGCCGTCGCGCATCCCGAGGCTGATGCACACCTCGTGGCTGATGCTAATGCACACCTCGCAGCCGTCGCCACGCCCCGCCCACCACCGCCGCCGCGGAGAAAACCGCGGCCTCCGCCGCCAACCTGGTGTTTTTTCCACACCCAGTTCAGCCACGAGGCTCGGCAATGTCACCCGCCGTGCTCATTCGGCAGGTCGGGAAACGCCCGGGCCGGCCCTCGGTAGTGGCACTGAGCGCCGGCCGTTCAAGCAGCCTACTGTTCGTCACGGACACCTTATCCGAGTGCCATTACCTGTGCGACACGGGAGCGCAGGTGAGTGTCATTCCCGCCGGTACGTCCGACAAGCAGACCGCAGGCAGGGGCCCCGCGCTGCTTGCTGCCAACGGTACGTCCATTCGCACATACGGAAAACGGTGCCTTTCTCTGCGGTTCAGAGGGCAGGTTTTCCAGTGGTCGTTCGTCACTGCCGACGTGCCTATGGCACTGCTTGGCACGGACTTCCTCTGTGCCAATGTCCTGTTGGTGGATGTAAAGCACAGAAGGCTTGTCCAGGCCGAGACTTTCAGCTCGCTCGCTTGCGCTCTGCCCGCCTTGTTGAGCAGCTCCCAGAGCGGCTCATCGAGCGGCTCGCCGAGCGGCTTGCTGAGCGGTTCGGTTCCGGCCAGGTTGATCTGTATGCTTCCAGCAGCGGACGAATTCACCCGCCTCCTCGTCGGCTTCCTGGCCCTCACGCGGCCCACCTTATCGGCGGGGGCTGTCAAGCACGGGGTGGAACACCACATCCCCACCCCCGGGCCACTGGTCTACGCCCGAGCACGCCGCCTCGAGCCGACGAAGCTCGCGGTAGCTAAAGCGGAGTTCGCTACGCTGGAGCGGCTCGGCATCGTGCGGCGCTCCATTTGTGCTTGGGCGTCGTCGCTCCACATCGTGCCAAAGCCCGGCGGGGGGTGGTGACCGTGCGGGGACTACCGGCGCCTCAACGACGCCACCACCCCCGACCGCTACCCTGTCCCCCACATTCAGGACTTCTCCGCCCGGTTGGCGGGCATGTCCTTCTTTTCAAAGGTGGACCTCATACGCGGCTACCATCAGGTCCCCGTCAGGCCAGAGGACATCCCGAAGACGGCGGTCATCATGCCATTCGGACTTTTCGAATTTCTTCGGATGCCCTTCGGTTTGAAGAATGCGGCTCAGGCGTTCCAGCGACTAATGGACAGTGTCTTGCGCGACTTGGATTTTCTGTACGTTGTAGAAGAATTAGAAGCTGTGGACTCACAGGACTCCAATGACCGGACACAGGTTTACAAAAGGTCTGGTTTATTAACTGGTTATTCACTTCATTCCAATTTACCAAATAATACCGCATAATATAATGGATCAGGTTAACTCTTTTCCAATGTCCTTCTCGTTCGGCTGATGTTCCTCCGCCATTCCCGTCGGGCAAAAGTTCTGATGATGGGCGCTCGTTCGCTCCGTCGAGCAGGAGTTATCGTGGCAAGTCCTTTTGACTCCACGTTTGCTCTCGTTTATATTGGACAAACTGGAGTTAATCCCCTGTCCGCTGAAGGTTAATCCCCTTTCCGCTAATGCCCCGAGGTCATGCATGTACCAAGTCCTGGTATCAGCTCGCTCCCCTCCTGTTGTGAGTTCCGTTTACCAAACGATAGGGGGGTGCTTCAGCCAGGGGCTGTGACCAGGTGGACAAAAGATTATCATGTTCGGGCGCATTCCTGACTCATTTACAAACTCGTCTTTCACAGAGTTTGCATGTAAAATATATCTGCTTTGTTACCAGGTTAATTAATAAGTTACCAGTGGCAACTAATAAGTTATACTGAGTTACACTTCCACAATTCCCTCATCTTTTTGTTTTTTGTTTATATTAACCATTAATCTAAACATCAATATAAGTAAACAATCAATCACTTTGGTAATCAAATTCCCTTGGGCATACACCGTCATCCTGCAAGAATCACAAAACATTTCGTTGGTCATTGACTCCTTCCATCTCGTTCAATCTATTGCATTTGCATCACAAATATATTTTCAAAACAACACTTCACCATCACCAAGATACAACAATTTCACTTCATTTTCAAGTTTTGTAAAGCATCTGCTCCATCTGGTAAAAAAACGTTTGCCTCCACACAAATGTTGACTTTGTTTGAAAGGAAGGGCTGATCACTTGTGTTTGAATCCTGGTATGAAACATTTTCTCCTAATGTCTTCATAGCTCCTGCACTACTTCGTGTAGGATTTCGCTGTTGTGGTAACATTGCGGAGTCATAGACTGACCCTGCTCTCCTTGTAGCATTCTTGCCACTTTTTGCTGTAAACCATAGTAATTCCTGAACAAGGCCTTCACCCAGTTGTAGTCGACTTGCCTCCTCCCTCATTGTGAGTGGGCAGCAAGTATTGGTGTGACGTTGATTGGCCAGCAAGATGTGGAACAGGGGTGCCGGATGCATCCACAATGATGTTGGGACCATGGTGTTCAGGTCATTCATGGTCCTTACCAGGAGCAACCAGTAGAATCGTGCACAGCTGTTGTGACAAGGGCACAGCCGTTTTTTGCAGCTCCATGCTGGTTCCCCGGACGTTGGTGAAGTAATAACATATGTCCCCGCATTTCACAGAGGTTGCAGGTAAAATGTCGTTGTCCTGCAACTTCTGATGTGGTGAATGTTCGAAGCCTTCGAACAAGAGTAAGTGATCGCCTTTCTTTCATATGTTGCAGTGTGATCCAGGCAAATGGTCACATAAATTTCCTTGGTGAAGGTAAGCATTCATCTCCTAGTTACACGGGAGAATGTCTTCATCATTCTTTGAGAAAGAGGGTGTATGCCACGGTTAACTTCATTTTTTAGCCACAAATTTTCTTTCTCGAACTTCTTCCCAATTTGTTAGCAATCCCTCCAAAATGTGATCTCGTCTTATCCTTATGCTCAGTCACATCTGAATCTGCTTTCCGCACACACTGGATCAGATAGGGTACATCTTACCATGAAATCAGCATAATCATGTATATCTTCCGACAGTTTCACATTCAACAATTTGTTGTTTTTCATTAACACAAAAGTTATATTCATTTATATGCGTCACACAAATAATATTCAATCAGGTATGTATTTTATTACTAAACTAAGAATAGCATTGTATATGATTACAATCACAAACGGGAATACCTAATTCCCAACAACAATTTTTCCAAACCAACAAATTAAACATAATGTATTATTACCATAATTCCTCTCCACTTTTTCTTTTCCCACTTTTTTCTAACAGTGTCACTCGTGGTGATATGAGTTCACTGATATTGTAATTGACACAACTCATAACATTGTCGTTATGCCATTATCTTAATTCTACTGTTTCATTTGCAACATCACTTGATTTAATCTTTTAATCTCAGTATTTATTCATATCATCATAACAATCTTTCTATTTTAGGTCCATATTTGTTTATATTCTTATCAACCTCCTACGGTTTATCAATTTGTTCCAAAACACTGCAACCAAAGGTTTTAACCAAAGCTCTACCAAACTATTTCCAATTTGAACTCAAAATGCTAATTAAACAACAATTCAAAGAATTAACTTCAATGGGTCAACAAACTCATTTTATAAACAGATCTAATTTTCCCATCCAATAATTTTCCTTGCCAAATGTCATATTGCAACACTTTAATAAACCTTCGAAAAATGTCTCCCAAATCAATAAATTCCCTTTTTACTTCCCAAATACTCATCTGTAAATTACATATTCAATTACAGTTTTTTCCTATTTGTTCGGCCTAAATGGCCACTGAAGTGGCTGCCAACATGCAGTACCGTTTTTATCTACCAAGCAAGTATTCGTCCACATAAGATCTCTACCAAAATGTTGTTTGTAAAAACAAATCTGGGATTTCTGATTACATGGATGCACACTCTCAGGACATTTCAGGCTGCTTGTTAACAATCCACTACGATTAATTAATTCCTTTACCCACAATCAAATAATTAGTACAAATTGAGGATATTATCCCTATCACATTCATTTATAGATTCATTATGTTGGATCTAAATTTTCTCCCACTGCTGCAAGGAAGAACTAGAACGGGCACTCGGTAGAGCGCATACCTTCGCCGCAGCTACTGTTCTGTACTTGGCATGGGAGTGTAGGGAACAGAACAGTGAACAGTTTGGTGCTGATTTCATGCAAATCGGATAAGAATTGACCGAGTTATGACAAAAAACGCACATTTTGCAAGGTCGTGACCCCCCTGACCTTTGACCCGATTGCTCCCAAAATCTAATCAAATGTGTCCCGTATAATAACCAATCATCCCACCAAATTTCATGCAATTCGGTTGAATACTTTTTGAGTTATGCGAATAACATACACACACACACACACAGACATACAAATAAATACACAGCGATCAAAACATAACCTTCCGCTTTTGCGAAGGTAACAATAGCTCTAATAAGTCTTTGTAATATCTCACTTCATTTACCCAGCATCGAAGAATTTATTTACTATCCATTCCCATCTGTTAACCAGTGACTTTGTTTGAACTCCAAAACTTTTTTTTTTACACCCCCCTTAACTGTTGCTCATCCATTTCTATGCACCCAGTGAGTACTACTGACACCAGTATGCCAATATAGGTGTGCGAGATTAACAAATATGTTGCAGGTACACGTAACAGCGCGTTCTGAGTATAAATAACGTAACAGCGCGTTCATGTCTGCCCCTTGGTTTAAGATGCACAATGCATTCCGTTTTAAAACTCACAATTGTTCAAATCAGCAAGATTTTCTTTACTATTTTCCCATATCATCTATGCCTAATACACATCCATACATGCAGCACAATTTATATGCTGATAAAATTCAAGTTTATATATATATATATAAATCCATGAGCAGAGTATTCTGGGAAGTCAGTGTAAGACCTCTCCCAAATTTGGATAATTTTGTACTCCCTCATTTCTTTTTATGAAGCTCATATCCATAAATAGCTATTATTCTCATATAAATTCTATCAAAAATGGAATCCCCAAATTACTCACAATTTTACTATTTAATTAATGGCTGCTCATAACCCAGCACATCAAATCTTTATATTCCATCTCCCTTGACAAAAGAGATAATGTTCATAATCAAATTTTATTTCTATTTTATTTTACGGATTCTCTGCATATTCAATCCCATCCACATAAAACTATCCATTTCCAGACAGGCACACTGTCGGTGTCAACAATCCTGTAAGATTGATACACAAAACAATAAAAACACTAACATTGACACACAAAAAATACACACACACATGCATTATGCGTATTTGTTTGCGTTGGAACTATTATTTACAGATCAAGATGGGTGTCAATTTTATTTCAATTTCATAAAATTTGTCCTTCAATTTTTTTATAAATGCTAATACACAAATGGACCAAAAAGTTTATTCTTAGAAAACCCCTATGATGTCACATTGAAATTACCCTTTCAGTTCCCACAATAATTTATCCAAATTTGACTACACACCCATTTACATGTCAGTCGACCACTGACTTATCAATCATGTGGAACAATAGTCCGAAATTCCCACCTGATCATCACGTGACCCTTGTCCCTTGGTTTAAAATTTGCAAAGCAATTGTTCCAACTTTGTAAATTTAAAATTGTGTGCCCAACATAAAAGATCCAATTTCGGCATTTGATCAATTAATTATCAATTTGCTTACAAGCAAAAGAAAAAATGAATAATTCTTGCTCCGAAAACTTTTCAGACCCAAGAATCATCGACAGTTATTCATGTTTGTCCAGTAATCTAATTTGTTGAGGCCAATCGTCATTTGGGATTTGTCGCAATGAAGGCCTAATCATTGTCTGAGGTATCGGTCAGCACTGGTACCCTTGATCTTGGTTTACCCTATGAACTTGTCTTCCTTTTGGTATACGGACATCCTCTTTTCCAATGTCCCATCCGTCCACACTTGAAACACCGGTTTCTGTCGTTGTCTAATCTGTGCACCTGTGCACTTGTATTGCTGGGCTGCATCTCTACATCCCTGAGTTGCCACTGCAATCTCTCGTTATCTCCTGAAACACGAAAAAATTCTCTGTACCGTCCTTTTTGGGGAGACAACTGGAAATCAGATGGGACAACTGTCACTTTCATTCCTAATTTCGAGGGCAGTTGTGCATTTGTCTCCTCCACTGTATCCTGTATCCTTTTTATTTTAAATTCTAGATCCGTTATCCGTTCTTGCTGTTCCCGTTGTCTGGATTCACCATCCCAAAGATGGAATGCAAGCCAGTCTACCGTTAGATTCTGTCTCTTTCTGGCTTTCAATCTTTGTTCTAATCTTTCCAATCGACTTCGCTCAAATGTACCATCTCTTGGAAACTCCTCATCATTCCCTTTGTCCACAAATACCAATTCTCGACCTGCCTTATAGCTTCGGCACCATAACGGTCGTACATATGATGTGTACAAGTACTTTTTTGTGGAATTTCTGGTTGTCCTTGTGTATTCTTGCAGGCTCCATTTCCCATTCTGCCTTTTATCAAAGTAGCGTTGGATGTGTTGTAGCTTGTTCCCGGTTCCTCTAAAGCTTCACTCGTACCTCCAGGAAGGATCTCTCCACCTGTTCACACGGTGATTTCCAGAGAATCTCCCTCAGCTGTGGCTTTTGCACAATCCAATCTCACAGATCAGTATTTGCAGATGAGCCAAAGGGTCAGTATGAAATGGGTGAATCCTCAGGTGTCCGCTCTGTTGACGGGGAAATCACACAATGGTAACCGCACATATATATCTGTATATAAACTCACCACCTTGCTCAATTTTCCCAGGTTGTCTCCACATTGATAATATCTCGCAAAGATATCAAAGCTTCTTTCTTGAGACCGCATTTTCATCAATCAAACAATCAATATATTCAATTCAATTTATTCAGTTCAATTTATTCAGTTAATTTTATTCAATTAAATTCAATCAATTAGATTCAATCAATCAACAATTCAATCAATTATTCAATTTCAATTAATTCATCAATATTCATCAATAAATCAAATTAATCATTTTGGATGACTCCTTGCATAAGCCCTTTCCCCAATGATATCAGGACAGGTCCATCCATTGACTGAGATCGAATTTTATTGGTCGTCACCTCTGGTTCGTACCTCATGTCAATTGATGAATCACCGTCCTGTCCTAGGGTCATATCTGACATATTTCCCCATTTTGCCTGGTCTCCACAAATTTTCTTTGCAACCACTAAAGGCAACTCATCCTTCATTCGTGAGACAGCCAAAATGGATGGCAGATATTAAAGTTCATTGGAAAAAATATCTCATCATTTTTTCCTTTAATAGTACCCAAAATCTCTTGGCAATTTAAATTTCGTAAAACTCCTGAAATAAGACTGTAAAATTCCTTCAATCATGCTAAATTTTGAAACTCCATCGCTTGTAACACCCAATTTATCCCATAGGGCTTGAAAGTTCTTTCCCAAGTTCATGCAATCATTCTGCATTTGAACCCTATGATATCATTCATAATAATCATCATGATTTTATAGTCATGGTCATATCATAGTCATCTATTTAAACGAACATTTCCTTTATCACCACAGCTATGTGGTATAATCAACACTAGAATAAAACTGTACATAGCAACAGGCTACCTCATGGCCACTTAGTATACCTATTGACAATAAGTCATAACAATATCGAATAATCATTGAACAATTCAAAAATCGCTTCCACTGCTCCAGCCGCAGCATTCGTCATTTTGTCTGCTCATCCGCATGACCAAAACGAAATAAAGGGAGCTCAACCATTACACAGCGCTTTTAATGGCGCATGCCATAGGACCTCAACGCAATTTCGACTCGGCCAGAAAAACGAGCAAATTTTGCAGGATGTTAACTGGAATTAGTCGTGAAAATATATCCAAAATACACAAAATACCCACCTACAAAAATAAACAACAAAACCCAAACAAACCCAAGGTCGACCATATTACACAATTAAATTACACCTTAAATTATTCATTAAATTACTCATTAAATTACTCATTAAATTACTCATTAAATTACATCATTTCAGCATCGTATTGATTGCTGAAATGTTCATGGGTTTGAACACACCTTAAAAGAGGTATGCTTTGCGGTTTTGCCCACCTACCACGTTTAATTAAATTACATCATTTCAGTATCGTATTGATTGCTGAAATGTTCATGGGTTTATACACACCTTAAAAGAGGTATGCTTTGTGGTGTTGCCCACCTACCACGTTGAATTAAATTACATCATTTCAGCATCGTATTGATTGCTGAAATGTTCATGGGTTTATACACACCTTAAAAGAGGTATGCTTTGTGGTGTTGCCCACCTACCACGTTGAATTAAATTACATCATTTCAGCATCGTATTGATTGCTGAAATGTTCATGGGTTTATACACACCTTAAAAAGAGGTATGCTTTGTGGTGTTGCCCACCTACCACGTTGAATTAAATTACATCATTTCAATTAAAACATCGCTTCTACTGCTCCAGCCGCAGCATTCGTCACTTTGTCTGCTCATCCGCATGACCAAAACGAAATAAAGGGAGCTCAACCATTACACAGCGCTTTTAATGGCGCATGCCATAGAAACTCAACGCAATTTCGACTCGGCCAGCAAACGAGCAAATTTTGCAGGATGTTAACTGGAATTAGTCGTGAAAATATATCCAAAATACACAAAAATACACACCCACTCAAATAAACAACATTTATTCCGTTCAACAGAACAAACATTTCCTCTATCATGACATGCATGTCTTCAAAATTATATGACCAAGAGGAAAGTAAAATTAATTAAAAACTGCGGGCAGTGATGATCCGGGGACCATACCGCTCCATCCTGATTGGACGAGTGCATGCTAGAGTCGTTAACAACGACAGTCCAGATCCGATTGTTCAAAATTTCAACTCAATCGATCGAAAAATGAACGCAGGGATGCATTTTAAAGGTGCAGTGGCACTAACTGAGTTGCCACGAATATGGCCACAAAATTGCCAATATGGCCATCACAAAATATTTTCCTTAATCAATTGGCTCATAGCATAACCAATCTGCAAGTATTTCATCCAAAGATGTATCTCTGAGGACTTTAAATTAAATAAGTCATTTATAAATCAACGAGTTAATTTATTAAATGATTAATCAATAAATCAAAATTTTCCTTGACAGCCACATCACTTGGTCAGTGTCATGTCCAAATATCAGCTTCCTTACTCAAAAGGTGCCTGAGTTAATGTAATGTAATTACTGTAATAAGATTACTGCAATTACTGTAATGATTACTGTAATTACTGTAATTACCGGAACTGTAATTACTGTAATTACCTCAGGTAATTAGCATCAGCAAAACACAACATTTGAATGTTCCCAAAACGTTGGAGCAAAACGTTGCAACAACGAAAGTGAAACGTTGTAGCGACGTTGTGGAAACGTCAGCAAAACACAACATTTGAATGTTCCCAAAACGTTGGAGCAAAACGTTGCAACAACGAAAGTGAAACGTTGTGGCGACGTTGTGGAAACGTTTTACAACAACATTATTTCAATGTTGCAGGAAAGTAATGTGAAAAACGTTCCCAAAAATGTTCTCTCTTTTTCTGTCTCTCTTTCTGTCTGTCTGTGTCTCTCTCTCACTTTCTGTCTCTCTCTGTCTATCTCTCTCTGTCTGTCTGTCTGTCTCTCTCTATGTGTCTGACTATCATCTTTATCTCTGTTTGTCTCTATGTCTCTCTCTCTTTCTCTCTCTGTCTATCTCTCTCTGTCTGTCGCTCTTTCTCACTTTCTGTCTCACTCTGTCTATCTCTCTCTGTCTGTCTCTCTCTATGTGTCTGACTATCATCTTTATCTCTGTTTGTCTCTATGTCTCTCTTTCTTTCTTTTCTCTCTCTCTCTCTCTGTCTGTCTGTCTGTCTCTCTTTCTGTCTCTCTCTGTGTTTCTCTCTCTGTCTGTCTGTCTGTCTCTCTCTATGTGTCTGACTATCATCTTTATCTCTGTTTGTCTCTATGTCTCCCTCTCTTTCTTTTCTGTCTCTCTCTCTCTGTCTGTCTGTTTGTCTCTCTTTCTGTCTCTCTCTGTGTTTCTCTCTCTGTCTGTCTGTCTGTCTCTCTCTATGTGTCTGACTATCATCTTTATCTCTGTTTGTCTCTATGTCTGGAAAGTAATGTGAAAAACGTTCCCAAAAATGTTCTCTCTTTTTCTGTCTCTCTTTCTGTCTGTCTGTGTCTCTCTCTCACTTTCTGTCTCTCTCTGTCTATCTCTCTCTGTCTGTCTGTCTGTCTCTCTCTATGTGTCTGACTATCATCTTTATCTCTGTTTGTCTCTATGTCTCTCTCTCTTTCTCTCTCTGTCTATCTCTCTCTGTCTGTCTCTCTTTCTCACTTTCTGTCTCACTCTGTCTATCTCTCTCTGTCTGTCTCTCTCTATGTGTCTAACTATCATCTTTATCTCTGTTTGTCTCTATGTCTCTCTTTCTTTCTTTTCTCTCTCTCTCTCTCTGTCTGTCTGTCTGTCTCTCTTTCTGTCTCTCTCTGTGTTTCTCTCTCTGTCTGTCTGTCTGTCTGTCTCTCTCTATGTGTCTGACTTTCATCTTTATCTCTGTTTGTCTCTATGTCTCTCTCTCTTTCTTTTCTGTCTCTCTCTCTCTGTCTGTCTGTCTGTCTCTCTCTATGTGTCTGACTATCATCTTTATCTCTGTTTGTCTCTATGTCTCTTTCTCTTTCTTTTCTGTCTCTCTCTCTCTGTCTGTCTCTCTTTCTCACTTTGTCTCACTCTGTCTATCTCTCTCTGTCTGTCTGTCTGTCTCTCTCTATGTGTCTGACTATCATCTTTATCTCTGTTTGTCTCTATGTCTCTCTCTCTCTTTCTTTTCTGTCTCTCTCTCTCTGTCTGTCTGTTTGTCTCTCTTTCTGTCTCTCTCTGTGTTTCTCTCTCTGTCTGTCTGTCTGTCTCTCTCTATGTGTCTGACTATCATCTTTATCTCTGTTTGTCTCTATGTCTCTCTCTCTTTCTTTTCTGTCTCTCTCTCTCTGTCTGTCTGTCTGTCTCTCTCTATGTGTCTGACTATCATCTTTATCTCTGTTTGTCTCTATGTCTCTTTCTCTTTCTTTTCTGTCTCTCTCTCTCTCTGTCTGTCTCTCTTTCTCACTTTGTCTCACTCTGTCTATCTCTCTCTGTCTGTCTGTCTGTCTCTCTCTATGTGTCTGACTATCATCTTTATCTCTGTTTGTCTCTTTGTCTCTCTCTCTTTCTTTTCTGTCTCTCTCTCTCTGTCTGTCTGTTTGTCTCTCTTTCTGTCTCTCTCTGTGTTTCTCTCTCTGTCTGTCTGTCTGTCTGTCTCTCTCTATGTGTCTGACTATCATCTTTATCTCTGTTTGTCTCTATGTCTCTCTCTCTTTCTTTTCTGTCTCTCTCTCTCTGTCTGTCTGTCTGTCTCTCTCTATGTGTCTGACTATCATCTTTATCTCTGTTTGTCTCTATGTCTCTCTCTCTTTCTCTCTCTGTCTATCTCTCTCTGTCTGTCTCTCTTTCTCACTTTCTGTATCACTCTGTCTATCTCTCTCTGTCTGTCTCTCTCTATGTGTCTGACTATCATCTTTATCTCTGTTTGTCTCTATGTCTCTCTTTCTTTCTTTTCTCTCTCTCTCTCTCTGTCTGTCTGTCTGTCTCTCTTTCTGTCTCTCTCTGTGTTTCTCTCTCTGTCTGTCTGTCTGTCTCTCTCTATGTGTCTGAATGTTCCCAATTTATCCCATTAAATCCCATTAAAATCTTATTAAAATCCCATTAAAATCTTATTAAAATCCCATTAAAATCCTATTAAAATTCTCATTTAATAGCAATCCCAATAATTCCGACCATAATTGAAATAAACAACGTCAGAACTTCAACAAAGATATGGTTAGACCCATCAAAATTTTTTTCTAATAATCCTAAATTATTCACCTTCATCCGTTTTTCCACAAAACTACATGTGAAAAATGGAGATTTCATCAGTACTTGAAGGTGTAAAAATTTGACTTTGAAATTTTAAATCAACAAGCATTCTGATATGTGCCTAAACTATCAACAACTATTCTGCCATATTTTATTTGGAAGTCTTTTGCTGTCAGAACACAATTTCTCTGCTGTCAAAGGTTAAAGTTTGGCCTCTGTGACTCCTCAGCTAATGGTTACTTTTTTTTTTTTCTTTTTTTTTTCTTTTTTTTGACAAAAACAAATATCTTTTATATTTATCCCATTAAAATCCCATTACAATCCCATTAAAATCCTATTAAAATTCTCATTTACCTTGCATCCCTACATTACATTACAACTCCAATTCATTCTTCAAGTCACAATCCAGAGTGACTTGAGAACTATACCCAGAGTTCTATACTATACCCAGTTTCAAAGAGTAAATAATTATATATATTTTCATTATTTTACCATTTAACTTGGTCAAAGGATATTCATTTCGCAAAATCGAATCAACCACAACCCTCGCCATTAATATCTATTGTAAGCGTGCCAAATCAATAAGTATCAATTTTTTCTATGAGCCTCGACCAGAGAGTGGTTGTTACTCACAAAACACTCGTCGCTAGCTGTTCCATTGTCTGCCGATTCCCACTCTGCTGTTTTTGTCTCATAATCTCCAAACAAGAACAGTACACATTTCCTGTAATTATCTCTCATAATCAGGATAAATTTGGAACAGCCCTTAAACTAACACCAAGCAGATCAATTTTTATATTTAGGTTGAGGTTTCACACAAACTGGTTAACTAAATAATACAGAATTATTATTATTATTATATCTCCGCCTTGGTGAACAGTTTATGTTTTGTATCCCACTGATAGGCCGGATCTGGATTCGGACCTGAACCAAAATCCAATCATTTCGTCGTGTCACCCATGCTATTTATCTGGCAAATTTCGTCAAAAAAACAACAGCACCGGTTTTGTTTCACGGAAGCGTCCTGCAAAACGCTTTGCTTCTCGCAAAACGTCCGCCAATGGGAAGTAAAGGGAGGGAAAAAAACGGGAGCAAGAGACAGGGTGCCGGAATGGACATGAGGGACAATGAGGGACAGTGAGGGAGTGTTGGTATGCAATTTTTTATCCAATCGCCATCTTTCACAGTAATTCTGGACCGGCATGAGGGGGGGTTGTCTGTCATGAATTTATTTGTTGATCGAACGAGGTTTAGGCATGGCGGGAAAAACTGAAAAAAATTATTTATTTAAAACGGGTGTACACGATTGTACACGTGTACGGACCTTACCGAACCGACAAACAAATCGCTTCATGGTGCACTTCATGAGCCGACTTGCCTGCAGACCAGAGTAAGGCTTTTAATACCCAGCGTATACTGTACATATACTCGCAAGCCCACGAATAATTAGAATCATTTAAAACGTTCCATCCTGATTTTACCTATGGACAATCACAAGTCCCACACTCCAAATCCTTCATGTCTATACACATAATTATTCCCAAGTTCGTAAATCATACTGGACCAAAAACAAGACACACTTACCTTTTAAAGACTTGTTTGTGTCCAGTTGATGTCAGCGGTGCCTCCAAATTATAGAAGAATTAGAAGCTGTGGACTCACAGGACTCCAATGACCGGACACAGGTTTACAAAAGGTCTGGTTTATTAACTGGTTATTCACTTCATTCCAATTTACCAAATAATACCGCATAATATAATGGATCAGGTTAACTCTTTTCCAATGTCCTTCTCGTTCGGCTGATGTTCTTCCACCATTCCCGTCGGGCAAAGGTTCTGATGATGGGCGCTCGTTCGCTCCGTCGAGCAGGAGTTATCGTGGCAAGTCCTTTTGACTCCACGTTTGCTCTCGTTTATATTGGACAAACTGGAGTTAATCCCCTGTCCGCTGAAGGTTAATCCCCTTTCCGCTAATGCCCCGAGGTCATGCATGTACCAAGTCCTGGTATCAGCTCGCTCCCCTCCTGTTGTGAGTTCCGTTTACCAAACGATAGGGGGGTGCTTCAGCCAGGGGCTGTGACCAGGTGGACAAAAGATTATCATGTTCGGGCGCATTCCTGACTCATTTACAAACTCGTCTTTCACAGAGTTTGCATGTAAAATATATCTGCTTTGTTACCAGGTTAATTAATAAGTTACCAGTGCCAACTAATAAGTTATACTGAGTTACACTTCCACAACATCTACCTGAACGACATCCTTGTCGCCAGCGCGTCCCGCGAAGAGCACCTCCACCATCTCTGCACGCTTTTCGAACGCCTGGGCCAGCATGGCCTCATCGTGAACCCCGCCAAGTGCCGGTTCGGTGTCGCCGACATCGACCTTTTGGGGCACCGCGTCACCAGGCACGGGGCCGTCCCCCTACCGGCCAAGGTGGAGGCGGTGAAGGGGTTTCCGCGCCCCCGCACGATCAAGGGGCTCCAGGAGTTCCTGGGCATGGTAAACTTTTACCATCGGTTCCTGCCCCGCATCGCCCAGCTCCTGCACCCCTTGCACGAGGCCCTCCGAGGGAAGCCGGGCAAAGGTGATGTTACCTGGAACGAGCAGATGGACGCGGCATTCGCGGGCGCGAAGCTCGCCTTGGCTAACGCCACCATGCTCGCGCACCCGACGCCCGATGCACCGATCGCCCTCACCACCGACGCCTCGGACTACGCAGTGGGCGCGGTGCACGAGCAATGGGTGCGTGGTGCCTGGCAACCGCTGGCGTTCTTCAGCCGGCAGCTTCGCCTGCCCGAACGCCGTTATAGTACTTTCAACCACGAGTTGCTCGGGCTTCACCTGGCAGTCAGGCACTTCCGCCATCTGCTCGAGGGCCGTGCATTCATGGCCTTCGTCGACCACAAGCCACTGGTCTTCGCGATGGGCAAGGTCGCCGAGCTGTGGTCGGCCCAGCAGCAGCGTCACCTCACGGCCGTGTCCGAATATATGACGGACATCCGGCATGTCGCGGGGAAGGACAACCCGGTGGCGGATTGCCTTTCCCGGGCCGTTGCCCACGCAGTCCACCTTGGCATCAACTATGCCCGGATGGCGGCGGACCAGGCCGCCGACCCCGGTGTCCAGGCCTTGTGGACCGCCGTTACGGGCCTCTGCGTCACGGAGGTGCCTTTCGACGGCGCGGGCACGGAGGTGCCGTTCGACGGCGTGGGCACGGCCCTCTTGTGCGACGTCTCCCTCGGGCGGCCTCACCCCATCGTGCCGGCGGGCTGGCAGCGCCAGATTTTGACGCCATCCACGGCCTGTCCCACCCGGGCATGAAGGCCTCCCAGACGTTGGTCGCCGACAAGTTTGTCTGGCATGGCCTCCGGAAGGCCGTCCGCGGCTGGACCAGGACGTGCCTCGCGTGCCAGCGCGTGAAGGTGCACCGACACACCCAGGCCCCATTGGCCCCGTTTACGGTGCCGGAACGTAGGTTCGACCACGTTCACGTGGACCTGGTGGAACCTCTGCCCCCCTCGTGGGGTTTCACCCATGTCCTCGCCATGGTGCACCGCACCACCCGGTGGCCAGAGGCCGTGCCTTTGGTGGCGACAATGGCGGCGGACGTCAGGCAGGCGTTCATCGCCACCTGGGTTGCCCGGTTCGGCGCCCCCTCGGACATCTCGTCCGACCGCGGCCCCCAGTTCACCTCGGAGCTCGGGGGGCGGTCGCTCGGGGGCTCGGGGTCCGGCTGCACCGAACCATGGCCTACCACCCCCAGGCCAACGGCCTGTGCGAGCGGTTCCACCGCTCATTGAAGGCCGCGCTCCAGGCCACCCTCCGCGACGGCGGCTGGGTCGACAGGCTCCCCTGGGTCCTGCTGGGCCTCCGGACGGCGCCCTAGGACGACCTGCGCGCATCCGCGGCGGAGTTGGTCTTCGGACAACCACTGCGGGTGCCGGGCGAGTTCCTCCCCGACCCCACGGCACCATGGTCCGCCGCGCAGGAGCGCTCAGCGCTGCAGAAGACTGCCCGGAGGTTCGCCCCGGTGCCAACGGCGCACCACGGGCACCCACCTACGCACGTCGCCCCGGAGCTTCGCACCGCGGAGTACGTCTTCGTCCGGCACGACACCCACCGGACACCACTGCGGCCCCCGTACAACGGGCCTTTCTGCGTGATGGAGACCGGGGTGAAACATTTCACCTTGGACATCGGCGGTACTCCCGACCGCGTCTCAGTGGATCGCCTCAAGCCGGCCCACCTCGACGTGGACCACCCACCGCCGGTGGCTCGGCCCCCGCGTCGAGGCCGCCCCCCTGCGGGCGGACCCCTGGCACTGCCCAGCCCCGCCGGCACGCCGCCCCCCGGTCCGGCACCCATCCCGGGTACAGCCGGAGGCATCCCAGCTGGCATCCCTGCACCCCGGACGCCGCCAGTCGCCAGAGGGCACTTCGGCCGGGTCATCCGTTTGCCCCGCAAACTGGCCCTCCAGGTGCACGGGAATTCTGGGGGGGCGCGTGTGGCGGACACGAAAGCTCACTGGCGTGATGGCATCATTCCGCGCACCAAGTGGGCGGCGGCCATGCCCGAGGGGTAGGCGTGGCCTCGGGATATACACCGAGCGCGCAGCCCAGAGCGCTAGAATGCTACAGTGGAGCTCTTGTAATAAAGACTCTTTCAACTTACCACGTTGTCCGCTTCCTCCTTGCTAACAAGTAGCGCGCGTAGCACCGCGCTTCAGTGTCCCACTTATAAGTAAGGAAATATCAGTGCAATATCGGTAGGAAAAATACTTTTACTAATAATGATAAATTTTAGAGTACAATTATCGTACTCTGATATCATTCTCATCGTTCCAATGTAACTTTGAATACTCTAATTGGTGTAATATACTTCTCATCATTTAAGGTAAGAAATAGATTGAGAGGGAGAGAAAGAAAGAGAACGAGAAAGAGAGACAGAGAAAAAATGGCATTAAAGTTGAAATTGTATTATTTCTTGTCCTCCAAACACAACTTCACTTCTCCAGCCAAGGGATCAGGCCGCAATTACAGCAGTCAAGGCTTACGACCTGTGAGGCACCTCTTCTCTATTTTTTTTTTGTATACAAGATGGAAGCTCGTGTAATGCATTAATAACATTGATGCATTACATTACATTACATTTTAATATTACATTACATTACATTACATTACAACATTATTGACAAAAAAAACAAACGGACACATAAGACAATAAAGGGAGCGGGAGACAAGATGGGGAGAGAGGGGGAAGCATACAAGTACAACATTTGAGAGAAGAGACTTCGGTAGATCTGTGGGAGGTAGAGGGCTTAGGGGTAGGAGGCGTGGGAAGACGGGTGGGGTGGGGGTGAGGTGGGGATGGGAGAGGTAAAAACCACATGTACACAGTGACGACTTCCAGGAAAGAAGTCGCTTTTTCAGAAAGGTGTATCTGGGGTGAATTAAAGGAGGTAGAAAGATCAAGGTTTTGGATGGGGGAAGACAAGAGATGGTTGTGAACAGCTGTTTTAAAGACCTGGAGGGAGGAGTGGGATTGAAGAGAGTGAGGGAGTTTGTTCCAGAGGCAGGTGAAAAGAGGAATGAAAGAGTGAAGGTGAGCAGAGAGTCTTGATTTTGGCAGTTTCACAAGAAGAGGGTTGCTGGCAGTTCTTGTGCGTCCTGCAGGAATATTTGGGGGACAGAGCACAAACAGGGCTGGGGGGTGGGGGGGCTAGGCCAGAGAGGAGTCGATAGAAGACAGAAAGACCACCAACCTGCCTGCGGTGAGTGAGTGAAAGGCCCTCAGAGTCAGCATCATCGAGGGAGATTCCAATGATTCTGAAAGATTTGGTTTCAACAGCGTGAAGCCGAGCTAGGTGTGAGGTAGGAGCACCAGCCCAGAGGGGAGAGCAGTATTCCATCAAGCTGGGGATGAAAGCTTTGTATGTGGTGAGGAGCTCATTTCCAGCTTGAAAATGTGGTTTTCCTAGGAAAGATCATGGCAGATTGTGAGACCCAAGAGCTTCAGTGACAGAATTTATTGGAGAGGATTGTTGAGAAAGTAGATGGGAGGGTTGTCCAGATGGTCTTTTCAGCGAGACATAGTGAGAGTGTGAGATTTGTCAGGATTGAAAGACATGTTCCACTTGTTTGACCAGTCTGTGATTTTGTCCAGGTCTGCAGAGAGTGAGGAGGGTGAAGACTGCTGATCTGAGGGATGAGGTATGGCGCCGCAGAGAGTGGAGTCATCAGAAAAGAGATAGAGAGGATTTTCGAGAGAGTCGTAGAGATCATTGATGAAGACTAGAAAAAGCACAGGGCCCAGAACACTGCCTTGGGGAACTCTAGCCTGAACAGGAAGGGGAGAAGGGAGAAATCCATTCAGGGCCACACGTTGACTTCTAATAGAGAGGAAGTCTGCAAGCCATGCATGGAGATTTCCATGGATACCATAGAAGGAACGTTTGGTGAGCAGAGCGGGGTGCCAGACCATATCGAAGGCATGTGATATGTCAAGGGACAACAACAGAACAACAACATGCATTTTAAGGCCATTTTCCCTGCTAGAGCGGGGGTTAGCCTTGCGGTCCCCATGACAATCTTGTCCATTTTGCCCTATTTTCTGCATCTCTCCTTGTTAACCCCCTTGCCCGCATTTCTTCTTCCACCATCTTTCGCCAAGTATTTCTCGGTCTTCCCCATCCTCTACTTCCTTCTACATTCATTTCCATCACTCTTCTCAACCAGTCACTTTCATCCTTCCTCAACACATGACCAAACCATCTCAACCTGTTCCTCTTCACAGCATCAATCACAGGCTCTATTCCCATCATCTTTCGCAATTCATCATTTGTCTTCCTCTCTCTCAACGACACTCCGCACATCCACCGAACCATTCGCATTTCCACCCTTTCCAGCTTTAGTTGCTGCTCTACATTCATGACCCATGTCTCGCTCCCATAAATCATAACACTTCTCACACATGCAGCATACACCTTTCCCTTCAGCTTCAACGGCAATCCCCTCCTCATCAGCATGCCACTCAGTTCCCGAAACTTCTTCCATGCACATCTCACTCGAGTAACCGTTGCCGAGTCTGATCCACCTTCTCCATTCAGCATGTCTCCGAGGTAGCAAAATGTTTTCACACCTTCCAGCTTCACGCTGTCTCCAAGATCCAACTCAACATTTCCTCCATCTGCAGCTCCCTCTGTGCACACCTTACATTTGAATGTAGCTGCCACACTGGTTAATGACCCTCTCAGACCACTACATTTTTGATGAACCCACTCAGCGCACATTGTACATTGAATGGAGTTCACTCCGACACCCTTCCTGCACACAGCACATGGCCACTTCCCAGTTCTTTCCACCTCACCACATGCTTTACCACTTGCCATCACCTTCGTCTTTCCTATATTCACCTTCAGACCTTTTGTCTCCATACATTCCTTCCACTTGTTCATCTTTTCCTTCAGTCCATCCATACTTTCCGCAATCAACACCAGATCATCTGCATACAACAACTCCCACGGTAAACCCTCCTTTACGGTCTGAGCCAGCACCTCCATCACAGCTACAAATAGTAGTGGACTTTGTTCCGACCCTTGATGCACTCCCACCTTCACCTCAAACTCACCACTGTTCCCGTCCTTCGTCCTTACAACTGTGCACGCTCTTTTGTACAAGGGATACATCAAGTATCATCAGCTCATTGATATGTCAAGGGAGACAGCTCTAATTTCCTGTTTGACATTGAGGACCTCCATCCATTGTTGACACAGCAGAAACAGCATGTCCAGAGTAGAGTGACCTGGTCTGAATCCAAATTGATGATCAGAGATCAAGCCATTGGAGAAGAGGAAGGATTTGATATCTGAAGCAATGATGGATTCCATGAATTTGCTGATAATTGGGAGCAGGCTGATTGGTCTGTCGTTGCATGGATCTGTTTTTGCACCTTTTTGTGTAAAGCAGTCATGTTGGCTGATTTCCAAGCTGATGGCAGATGACCTTGAGCAAAAGAGAGGGTGAAGAGAACAGAGAGAGGGTGTGAAAGAGCGGCAGAGCAGGATTTTAGGACCCCTGTGCTGATGCCGTCTGGTCCAGTTGCAGAATCAGAGTCCAGGATTGACAGAAACTTCTCGAACCTTGTCAGGAGAGAAGGACGCAGAGTCCAGGAGCAGCTGGGTACGACTGGGTACGGTGGGTACAGAGAGAAACGGGTTTGGGACACAAGATTTTGAGGCAAACACAGAGTTGAGGCATTCAGATTTTTCACGTGCGGAGTCAGCTGTGTAGCCGTTTGATGGAAGGGATGGAGGGGGAACAAACACCATAAACAGAATTGACAAGACGCCACCAGGATTTGGAAGAGGGAGACAGGTTTGAGAGTTCACTCTTGAGAGTGGAGAGATATTGTTTCCTGGTTCTCCTGAGGGTAGACACACACTTGTTCCAAGCTTTGTGAAAGGAAAAGAGATTGCCTTCCCTTGTATTTGCCTTCCAGGAGGCAAAGGCAAGATGTTTAAGGGCAACTGCCACACCACATGCTTCCGTGTGCTTTGGACGAGAGGAGGGGTATGACAACTGAAGACGAGATGGGATAAATCTGTGCATGAGAGAGAGCAGTTTACTTTGGAAGAATTCCCAGGATGAGTTGATGTCAGAGGCAGTGGAGATGGGAGACCAGTCCAGATGATTTATGGCTGCTTGAAGACCGTCCAGATGATTGCTATGAAGATTTGAGACTTCTGGCAGTCTCTTAGCACTATTAAAGCCATTGAAAACACCGCGAAGGCCTTGAGCGAAGTCGCGGATAACTGCGTGAACGGGGTTTGGAGGAAGGTTTAGTCGGACCAATGAGTTCATTAATCCAGCCAAATATTCATCATCGACTTCATGGGATTCAAACCAAAGCTGCACAATTAAATCGCCAAGATGGCCAACAAAGTGGGATTCGCCGAAGTCAAATATCATAGTATTCTGATTACTGCACTTGATTGTTGCTGTAACTTTACTCCAGTATACTCAGATATACAATCATTGCGACTGCACCATTACTCAAGTATACTCCAATATACTCTAATTGCCACTGAACCATTACTCCACTCTACTCTCATATACTATCATTGCGACTGCACCATTACTACAGTATACTCCAATATACTCCATTTGCTACTGCACCATTACTACAGTATACTCGAATATACTCTGATTGCTACTGCACCATTACTACAGTATACTCTAATATACTATCATTGCTACTGCACCATTACTACAGTATACTCCAATATACTCCATTTGTTACTGCACTATTACTACAGTATACTCTAAGATACTATCATTGCTACTGCACCATTACCACAGCATACTCCAATTACTCTATTTGCTACTGCGCCATTACTACAGTATACTCCAATATAATATCATTGCTACTGCACCATTACTACAGTATACTACAGTATACATGTATTGCTGGGTGAGCAGTAAGTGAAAAATAGAGAAAAATAGTGATGGTCGGGAGACAAATCTTAAGCCAGATGACATCAAAGTTTGGATAGTTGTGGTCCACAAGGCGTACAGTAGGCGTGTTGTTGTTGAAGACACAGACTCCTCCATTGAAGGGGAATCGTGAGTGAATGTTGTAGTTTGAAATGTTAAAGGAGTTAACAAGAACATCATGTGACAATTGGGTCTCTGAGAGAAGCAATATATTAGGAGAGGTACTAGCTAGATGTTGTTGAACAGAGGAAAGATTCCAAGAAAGACCTTGGATGTTGGTGAAATTAATTGAAGAAGAGTCATATTGATTCAAAAGTCAAGGTTCTTGGAAGGGACCATTGCTACTACTGTCTGAGCATCCGCCCCTCCCCTCCCTCACATTGGCATCAGAGACAGGCAGGTCACCAGAGATTTTTCTCACTCCATAATGCCAGGAACTAGGTGCCCTTAACTTTTCGGATATTATCATTTAATTGGAGGTTTCTTAGGAAATGAGAGGAAAGAGAAATAAATTCAAAATTGCTGCCAATTCAACTCGCACTGGCTCTTCAATAAACTTTTCAAGTGTTGAAAAGACTCCAGTAACTTGTGTGATAACTTCACATGATAACATGTTGGTCATGCAAATGATTGTTTATCTCCAGGGTATGAGCAGATGATGAACCCTTATGACATTAATAAAATCATCTTTGAAAGATGAACAAGAGGAAGGCCAAATCAAACACCTTGATGTTGTATTGTATGATCAAAAACATGTTGTTCATGCCTTCGATGGTGCACAAAGGAGATGATGCCACATGAAATGTCCCATCGAGGGTAAGTTATAGCTTCTTCCATATCGCTGATTTCCAATAATAATGTCGTCAAATATCCCAAGGGGTCTATCAAGGTTTGTACAAAAAAGAATGAAAATGTGGCTGCACTTTGGATGAGACGGGAAATGGTGGAAAAAATACTTTTAAGCCTGTGGCATAACAAAGCTACCTTATACAAAGGGTTATATATTATTTCATAACAGCTACACCCAAGTAATTATTTAAATAATACACCTTAGTTGTGGTGATGTGAAATACATGCCTGAAGGCAAATACATAGTTTGGCCAAAAAAACTGCTTCTGGTTTCCCAGCCAATGCAGATATAAATGTTGAGAAACTAGTGGCATAGCAGGCATAGCACAAAACCATTCTGCCAAGTAAACATTCTTCATGACAAGTTTGAGCCCCGTCGGTCAAAGGGTGTGGCAGGTAAATCGGTGCAGGGCTTTTTTAAAATATATATAAAGGGAGGGAGGGAATGTCATGATTTCGTCCTTTTAGTATGCAATAATTAAAATAATAGTAATAAGGAATATGATTGGTGTCCTTGACCTATTTTTTGGATTGTGATCGAATGAACAAGAAACACATTTCTGATCATAACTTGTATAATTTTCTTCTGATTTTCATGATGTGAGTTTTATGGATAGACTTTCGATGGGGACACGTTTTCTTCATCGACAATCTATTCCTATATGTTGAAGGTGAAGGTCATACAGTATGATGGTCTAAATATGGCCATCATTAGATTGCAAGTCAAGGGTGAGTCTCCTCAGCTCGCCCTTGGCAATCGCTTTATGATCGCAGATATCTACTTTTTATTGGTAGTTTTATATTTTATCATCAATACTACTCCATTTTGTTTTATCTCGATGGAACTGAACTTTTTTTTTTAGTTCTTGGACGACTTGTTCTGGATATTTTGGAATTAAACCAAAATTTTATTTGTTTCGATTTTGTTGCATGGGCTCCGATGTCACTTATGAGATGTGACATAAGGTGTGTCATAGTATGCTAACCTATAGGGTGTTGTAAAAATACCCGGCCAACTTTGGTTGTAAATATTGTTACGGATCCCAGCGTCGGCCTTTCCCTTTAAGAAGGGGGGATTAATCCCCTCGCTGATGACTGACCGACGTGGTCCCGGGGGTATGACGTCATGCACGGTCGGCGCTGGGTAGGGTATTAGGACCAACCGTCCTATGACCTAAATACCAGCACCTCCCGGTATGCAAGGAAATACTCCCCGCTCACTGCCGCAGCGTAATGGATGATTTGCGCCGAGCGAAGCGAACTGCGGCGTGAGCCGTTTACCAAGACTAGACCCGATTTATATTCGTTGGCCGAATCGCACCATGTACCCTCAATATGGAAACCTCTAAAGCGACCGAATGTGAAGAAGAAGACAAGGTAGGAAGAACAGATATTTCTTATTATTTACACACAACTAAAGCAGAAAAGAAATGAAATACGATTTACAAGGTAATGGAAGGAGCACGAGACACAGTGCAATTATTAGCTTACCTATACAGTCTTACTTATAAACCCCAAGTCAACATGAAAGATGGACAAACGGGCAGACTCACACGATGGGGAAATTGCAGATGGATTGGCTGGAGGGAGAGGAAGGTCCAGCTCGGACCGAAGCACGGTCGGGCCGGGAGCGGGCAGCCGCTGTTCCTTCCCGACCACGCCGGCACCGCCGTCAAAGCCCAAGCTGCGGTCGTGCAAGCTGCTACGGTTCGAACTGCGGCGGTGGCAAAGCTGCGTGGTGGAGTCAAAGCTGCGTGGTGGATTCAAAGCTGCGTGGTGGACCCAAAGCTCAGCTCTCGTATCTCATCTGCTCCGTGTCTCATCTCCTCCCTAGACCCTAGTGGGGGCGTCCCGCCGCGGGTTCTATTGACCACACCCCCGAACCTTCGCGAACCTCCCCGAGCGTTCTCTCCACGCCCTCTCAAAGCCAAACCCCTCGTTCTTGGTTGGTCGGCAAGGGCTGGCTCACTCCTCCCCTCTATGACGAGGTGGAGACACGCCTTTCTTCTCCGAGATTACCTCGCCTTAATGGCGGCAAATGTAGTTGGCAAGGCGAATGGCAATGATGCAGTTGGAAATGGAGGTTTTTGGAATGGGAATGAAAGGGGATCTATCTTATTTAATTGATGCAACGCAATGAATTAGTGGACCACAGAGCCTTATACTGACAGTTACTAAGGACATAACTACTGAGGGAATCTATGATTTGCTACGTGTGTGCGATGGATTAACTAAGGGCGACCTTGGATCTTTACAATTGGAGGGTGATATTTACAAGATTTACAGCATACAAAAGGGGGAAATTTACATCAAATTACACACACAATTCCCATATCCCCAACAATATATTTAGAAACACAAATGATACAACGATACCCTTTGGTTTATATGATAGAGAAACTCAAAGTTGTGTGCACTCAATCAGTACACTTCAATGAGAGCTCTGTTTGTCACGCACAGGACATCAAGGCAGTACACGAGTTCTGGTCATGTTTGGCTCAGTTTGGCTCAGCTCAGTTGTGATCTGAGAACGAAGATCCTGCAGGTTTGTCACCTTGGTGTTGTAGACAACATCTTTGACAAACCCCCACGGAAAAAAAAATCAAGAGGGCTTATATCTGGTGATCGTGGGGGACAGGCGGTTTGTCCATCTCGGCCAATTCAGCTACCTGGATTTTTTTCATTCAGCATGGCTCGAACGACTCAGGCCCAATGAGCGGGAGTGCCATCCTGTTGAAAAATGATATCTGCTCACAGGTTTTCAATCTGTGGGAAGATGAATCCATCCTACATGTTCATGTAAATTGTTGAGCTCACTAGCCTGTATCCTCCGCAAAGAAAAATGGATCCACCAAGCAGTCATGGAGAAGGCCACACCACACATTGACCTTTGGATTGTCACGTATGTGGTCAATGACCACGCGTGGGGTTTCAGAGCCCCAGATCCTCACATTGTGCTGGTTGACCTTTCTAGTGGGGAGCCGTGCATGGGTAATTTTTTCTTTTCATTTCAAATTGATGCAAAAGTTTCGTTTTCAGTGCCATTTCGGAAGGAAAGGGCCTATAGAACAATTTTGGCTCGAGTGTCAAGCACTCAGATCAAAAATGGGGCTTCTGGGGACGTGGGGGGTTCCCGACCCCCCACCGGCCTATGCAAAATATGGAAACTGTTATAACTTTTGATTGGATGATCCGATCTGAACATATGAGGTATGTATGGATTCAGAATCAGGAGTAGCAACTTGTATTTCAAGCATATTGCCCATAGAAGCAATAATTTTGCCGGTATCGGCGCATATCCACAAAAAAGACCAAGGGTCAGAGGCCCGGTAAGCTGAAACATGTTAAAAAAAACAAAAACTGGACAATTATACTCGGACCCAATGATATAGTGACATTTTTATTTATCTTTTAACTGTGCTACAATATGGTGGTGAGTAACTGCTTAGAGAATTGCTTGAATAACTCCTTGAACAATAGTTTTAATAAGAAAGTGGCTAACAAATCGACCATATATACATGTCAGTATTGGAAATTGTTCTGGTCCAGCTACTTCTCGCATTTGCAAATTCACAGACGTGTGCACTTCAACTTTGCCCTCATGCTCTTGCGCAGAGCGCAGGTACTTGTGCAAGTGCACTTCACATTCAGGTGGAATACATCCTTGGCGAGGGGCAGCGAGGTCCAAATGGGAAGCAGCTTGCTTCCTTCAGCCCATGATTAGTGGGGTTGTTGACAGCCATCATGGACCTTTGTGCTCAGTTGTTTTTTTCACCAGTTCCATTCCATGTCGAATCATTTCTGGAGTGGCTGCTTTCTCATGGAAAAGTGGCAGGAGGGCTTCAATGCCTTTTTCCGGTTGTCCAACAGCATCTGATCGAACAGAATGGAATGAACACCACATCTCTGGAGTGCCTTTTTCTGTATCAGAATCCACATATAGGGTGTCATGTACTGCAGTCATCCATGCCTGTTCGTGCTGTTTCTCCTCATCGAATGAACTCGTTGCCACTGGCTGCACATCTTTTTCCGGAGGTTGGGTGACGAGATTTCGGCCCACAGGTGGTACAAACGCATACGAACGAGGCAGGATGGGTCCACTGCTGCATGCTCCTGTTTTCTGTGAGTTAATTCGTGGACATTCTTGGTCCAACCCAGGCTTCTGTGATGAAGGAAACTTTAAAATTGAAATCCCAGTTCCATGGAAGGATGAGCTTGCAGTGCGTGATGTGGGATTGTGATCCAAGTTATCCAGGGCTGCAGCTGTGAAAATGTGCTGATGCAAATTTGTAGGACAGACTATATCAGCGTTGTTCCTTGTTTGATCTGCAATAGCCTGTGCAAAGCCAACTTCAATGGTGAGGACTTTCTTATATGACACGCTCAGAGCCTACTTGTGTAGTAGTTCTACCGACTTCTTGCTTATTGTTTAGGAATGCAATTTGAGGGCCAGGAACACTGCAAGTGGAGGCTCATAATTCAAGTTTGCAGAAAGAGAAGTCATATTTAACATGGCGACCTGACTCACAAAGAGGATCTTCCTGGAATTATCGTGTTCTTGCGATGATTTGGGTCCTGCAAGGAGTTGACGGAAGAAATACTTCATACGTTGTGGAACAGATGATTCTTCGCAACCATTAGGAAATGAACCATCAAACCTGAATGCAGTGTCATGATCCAAAACAGCTTTATGGAGAATCGATGCTGCCATTAGTAATGTACATGCTTCCTCATCTGATGTTTGAGTTGAATCTGATATGATCTTTCTAGCCTTCTTCGAACAAACGATGAAAACTCGGTCTCGGATACCTTTCTCCTCTGTCAAATTTGGGAAGTGTTCGAGGACTGTTTCCTTTAGGCGTGTCCGGTTCACGGTCTTCTGGATTCCATGTTGTTTTAATCTCTCCGTCATCATATCTGTCAGATCTTGCAATGCAAAAATTATACGACCTCCAGCGACTTCTTCCTTTATGAATTGGAGCAATTCATTTTCTGTTGTGGCCTCAAAGTTTTCGCTAGCTGTGTCTTGTTTACAAATCGCATCGTTACTGTGGATGAACCCTGTGTGACAATTCCGATGATACTTGGCTTCAATGGCGACCAGATCGCTTTCTGCAAGGAGTGACACGCTATGCTCTTCCCCCAGTGCGACTGCCTTGTCATGTAGCTATCTGTTTGGTGAGTTTAAGCTTCTGGAAAGAATGGTCTGCTGCATTTGTTTCGTCACCACAGAAGAGACACAGATTACAATTAGCAGCTGCACTCGTCTGCCGGGATCTTTTTCTTGCAGGAGGCAATCCTTAATCGCGACGTTTTTTTGCATGGTCAAGTGCTGATGCCCTGTAAAGCTGACGACATGATTTGTGCCAGGATGCATGATTCTTCTGCATGGATTCTTCATCTGGAGGTTTTCCGTCTGGGTGGGGAGCAGCACCAATTGCTCTGAACTGACTTACAAGGCTGGTGATTTCTGTGTAGGCTCCCTCTCTACGACTGGCGACTGGATTCGCAAGAGGACAAACAAGCCCTTCCTCAGCTTGTTTTTGGCACATAATGCAAAACTGCCATCTCCTTGTCCCAGCCATTTCAGAAACGACCTGGTAAGACAGAAAGAAACAACAATATTAAATAACTGCCGTCTTGATGCATAAAAATGTTGGGTTCATGAAGGGACAGAGAGGTTATTCTTAAATTTATCTGCACTGCACTGAAAACTCCCATTTCAGCTTCTCAGCCATCCATGATATCTGAAACCTGGAAAGAGAAAGTGACCAACATAATGAAGGGTTTTCTTCGGTTTGATTTTGGCAAAAGACAGACCATCCCAAGCTCGCTGACACGGCCTGAATAAAAAAAACTGGAAAAAGTTCAACAGGAAAGAGATGAAAAAAAAATACCTGATTTGCGTTATTACTTTTGTATTTATTGTCTCATTGGTGTGAAATATCATATAAGATATGCTCCAATCATGTTTATTTTATTTTCATTCAATAACTCATACATGAAAACCTGGGTATAGACACCAAAATCACCATTCTAGGTTCAATAAGACAGAAGTTATGAGGCATAATGCAAAAAAAAGGCCGAAATTGGCAACCATCTTTGATTTTTGGCATACCAGAATATTCAAAACATCAATATTTTGACTCCAGTTGATTCCTCACACAGTAATAGCTTAAAATAGCAATAGAAGTTATATTACACAGCAATTGTGTGAGAATTATGAGATTTTTCAAATAAAATTTGTAATTCACGATTTTCGATGGCTGACATTTTGGAAAATGGTCAAAAAACAAACAAAAAAATTATATGAGTGCTTGGCACTCGAACCAAAATTGTTCTATAGGCCGTTACCTTCAAATTGATACAGAAAACGAAACTTTTGCATCAATTTGAAATGTCTGAGTGTCCGGGCACCCCACTATCCCTGATACATGAAAGTAAGCTTGATCTGTGAGCATGACCTTTTTCAAGTAATCTTCAACAACAACAACAGGCATTTTAAGGCCATTTTCCCTGCTAGAGCGAGGGTTAGCCTTGCGGTCCCCATGACAATCTTCTCCATTTTGCCCTATTTTCTGCATCTCCCCTTGTTAACCCCCTTGCCTGCATTTCTTCTTCGACCATCTTTAGTCAGGTCTTTCTCGGTCTTCCCCGTCCTCTACTTCCTTCTACATTCATTTCCATCACTTTTCTCAACCAGTCACTTTCTTCCTTCCTCAACACATGACCAAACCATCTCAATCTGTTTCTTGTCACAGCATCCATCACAGGCTCTATTCCCATCATCTTTTGCAATTCATCATTTGTCTTCCTCTCTCTCAACGATACTCCACACATCCACCGAACCATTCGCATTTCCACCCTTTCCAGCCTTCGTTGCTGCTCTGCGTTCATTACCCATGTCTCACACCCATAAATCATAACACTTATCACACATGCAGCATACACCTTTCCCTTCAGCTTCAACGACACCCCCCTCCTTGTCAGCACGCCACCAAGGAGAAGGAAGGATAATAAAATAATTTACAGAAGAAATCAAGAAGACACAGTGAAAATTGCTAGCTTATCTAAACAGGCTTAACTTATACCCTGGACAGAACAAACAAAAGACGGACTCACACGAATGGGGAATTTGCAGACAGGAATTGACAGGAGGTGGGTGGCTGGAGGGGGAGGAAGGCACGGAGCTGGCTGGAGCTTGATCCCGCACGGGACGTCGGGCTGGACCTCGACGGCCGCCGATGCCACCGATCCTGTGGTGTGCGCGGGGTAACGGGTCGGAGCTGCCTGGTGGAGCCAACGCTGCTGGTGGGTGGTCTGGCGTGACGGGTTCTCTCTCCCTCTCTCACAAACTCGCAGGACTCTCTTCAGGCTTGTCTGTGATCTGATCTCCTCCCTCCTCGACTCTACTGGGGGCGTCTCCCGTGGGTTATATAAGCCCCACCCTTGACCCTTTTGCGAACCTCCCCCAAACGTTCTCTCTCCGCCCTCCAAAGCCAACCCCTCGTTCTGGGTTGGTCGGCAAGGGCTAGTTCACTCCTCCACTCTATGACGAGGTGGAGACACGCCTTTCTTCCCCGACCTTACCTCGTGGCTAATGGTGGTTTTGGGGCGATTCGAGCTAGCCCCAGCCAAAGGGCAGCAATGGCGAATGAAGAAAACCGCCCAAATGCAGTTGGCAATTGCAGCAAACCTGGCAAACCTGGCACTTTGAAGATGCCATGTCGGAGGGATCTACCTTATTTAATGCAGTGCAATGGAGTGTCAAATTAATGGAAGACAAGGCCTTACCCTACTACACAGAATAAGGAAATAACTGTTAACAAGGAGGAAATCTATTATTGGCTACGTGGGTGCTTGTGAAATAACTACGGGCATGACCTTTGACCTTTATACACAACTGGAGGAAGGAGGGTCCACAATAAAACAATAAAAAAAAAAACACAATCCTCATATCCACAACAATATATATATATATATATATATATATATATATATATATATATTTTCCACATGTGAAATTTGCATTTACGTTTATTTAAATTATACAATGGACTACAAAATGTAAATGTTTCATGATATTTGTTTTATTATATCACCTTTATCTATCAATATTGTTGAAATGAAGAACAAATAGCTGTATGTTGAAATATATTGAAAAAGTCCAAACTTTACCAGGGTGTGTACTTACTTTTTCACATGACTATATATATATATATATATATATATATATATATATATATATATATATAATATATATATATATATATACATATATATATATATATATATATATATATTCTCATTTACTGGTATGTTTAGGGTACATGATCTTCATTTCAACAATATTGATAGATAAAGGTGATATAATATAACAAATATCATGAAACATTTACATTTTGTAGTCCATTGTATAATTTAAATAAACGTAAATGCAAATTTCACATGTGGAAAAAGTAAGTACACCCCATGAAATGTTTTTTAAAATCTTTTTAACATATGTGGACATATCAATATTTGATCTTCATTTAAACAGTATCTATAGATGAAGGTGATCTAATTGAAAAAAAAAACAATGAAAAATTGACTGCAATAATTTATTCAACAAAAAATTGTTGCACATCATGAACAATTGCATGCACAGCTCGTTTCAAAGCCCCCCACAACATCTCGATGGGATTTAGATCCGGGCTTTGACTTTGCCATTCCAGAACCATCCATTTCTTTATTTTCAGCCATTCCTTAGTGGATTTACTGGTATGTTTATGGTCATTGTCATGTTGCAAGGTCCACCTTCGGTTGAGCTTCAACTTTCCGACAGATGGCCTCACATTATCCTCAAGCACCCTCTGTTACAATGAAAAATTCATCGTGGATTCTATGATGGTGAGCTGCCCAGGCCCTGATGCAGCAAAGCCGCCCCAAACCATAATATTTACACCACCATGCTTTACAGTTGGTATCAGGTTCTTGTGGTCAAATGCTGTCTTAGGGTTTCGCCAAACATGTCTTCTGGTACTGTGGCCAAATAGCTCTACCTTTGACTCATCTGTGCAGAGCACATTAATCCAGAAGTGCTGGTATTTGCCTAGGTGACTCCACTCTCTGCCGCTCCATTCCTCTTCCCTCAGATCGGCAGTCTGCTGCCTCCTCACTCTCTGAAGACCTGGACAAAATCACAGACTGGTCAAACAAGTGGAACATGTCTTTCAATCCTGACAAATCTCACACTCTTACTATGTCTCTCCGAAAAGATCGACTGGACAACCCTCCCATCTACTTTCTCAACAATCCTCTCCAAGAAGTTCTGTCGCTGAAGATTTTGGGTCTCACTATCTGCCATGATCTTTCTTTGGAAAACCACATTTCCAAGCTGGCCTCCAAAGCCAGTCGCCGACTGGGCATCCTCCGTCGTGCAAAGTCCTTCCTCGGCACACCTGAGCTCCTCACCACATACAAGGCTTTCATCCGCAGCTCAATGGAATACTGTTCTCCCCTTTGGGCGGTGCTCCTGCCTCACACCTAGCTCGGCTTCACGCTGTTGAAACCAAAGCTTTCAGAATTATTGGAATCTCCCGCGATGAAGCTATCTCTGAGGGCCTTTCACTCACTCACCGCAGGCAGGTAGGTGGTCTTTCTGTCTTCTACCAACTCCTCTCCGGCCTTGCACCCCCAGCTCTCTCTGTGCTCTGTCCCCCAAATATTCCTACAGGTCGCACAAGATCTGCCAGCAACCCTCTGATGGTTAAACTGCCGAAATCTCGGCTCTCTGCTCACCTTCACTCTTTCATTCCTCTTTTCTCCCGCCTCTGGAACAAACTCCCTCACTCCCTTCAATCCCACTCCTCCCTCCAGGTCTTTAAAACAGCTGTTCACCACCATCTCTTATCTTCCCCCATCCAAAACCTTGATCTTTTCTACCCCCGCTAATTCACCCCAGATCCACCTTGTTTGAAATTCCAACTTCTTTCCTGGAAGTCCTGGCAGTGTCCATATGTTTTATACCTCTCCCACCGCCCCCTTCCCATGCCCCCCCCCCCCCCAAAGCCCTCGCCCTCTCTCAGATCTCTCGATGTCTCCATGTCTCTCGGTCCCTGCTCTCAAATGTTGTGTTTGTGTCCTTCCCCCTCTCTCCCCATCTTGTCTACCGCTCCCGATGTTATATGTTTTATGTGTCGGTTTGTCTTTCTGTGTGATTAATGTTCGCTCTTTCACGAGCCTCGATCTTGTATACGAAAAAAAAGAAAAAAAAAAGGTGTTCATTGGCAAACTTTAGACTTGCCCTGATGTTCTTTCTGGACAGCAAAGGTTTCCTCCTGGCACACCTTCCATGTAGATCAAATTTGTGCAGCCTCTTTCTAATGGTAGACTCGTGCACTTTGACATCAACAGTGGCAAGAGCTACCTGTAGGTCCCGTGATGACATTCTGGGGTTCTTAGAGACTTCTTTCAGCATCTTGCGGTCTGCTCTCGGGCTGAACTTGCTGGGGTGGCCTGGCCTGAACAAGTTGGCAGTTGTTTGGAATCTTCTCCACTTGTAGATGATCTTCCGGACAGTCGAATGATTGATTTCAAATTGTTTGGAGATCTTTTTAAATCCCTTCCCAGACTCGTAGGCATTTATAACCTTCTTTCTGAAGGCCTCAGAGAGCTCTTTTGATCTCGGCATGGTGACGCCGCACACTTCAACAACAAAGAGCAAATCAAACTAAATGTCTGAGGTTTAAATAAGACAGGTTCCTCCAAGATCCTCTCTAATGATGTTCTATTCATTTGCACCTGAGCTGGTGTACCTCAATATAATTTTAGGTATTTGAAGAAGTGATAAATGTAGGGGTGTACTTACTTTTTCCACACGCAAAATTTGCATTTATGTTTATTTAAATTATACAATGGTCTACAAAATGTAAATGTGTAATATTTGTTTTATTATATCACCTTTATCTATCAATATTGTTGAAATGAAGATCAAATGGCTGTATGTTGAAATATGTTGAAAAAGTCAAAACTTTACATGGGGTGTACTTACTTTTTCACGTGACTGTATATATATATATATGTATCTATCTATAATTCCAGTAATCTCTGTCTGTCTGTCTGTACGTCTGTACGTTTGTCTGTGACCGCTGTTTCTCGACAACCACGGGTCCGATATACTTTTAACTTGCCAGGTATATTGCTGGGGACCCGAGGATGTGCCTTTTCAAGGTTTCATATTAATCGGACAATTACTTACCGAGCTATGTCCAAAAAACGATTCAACCAATCAGAGAGCAGCGAACGATCGCGTGTGCCGAACGTGGCGGGCACACTCTGCCTCGGATGGCACATTTGAGAGCGTATTCATTTATTTCACGTTTGCAAACTATGTTGGCGTTAAACTATGTTTTACAACTAATAAAAACGAATTTGCGATTCATTCGCTTTCCTGCGCGTTTGTGCACGCGATGGCGATTTCTTTACCAAACTCCGGAAGCCGTTCGCTTTGGACCAAACCATTGCATGTAAATAGAGGGGGGGGATTGTCACCACTCGCAAGCCGTTCGCTTTGGACCAAACCATTTCATGTAAATAGAGGGGGGGGGGATATAATTTTAGATATAGATATAGTACGGGCATGCCCTAGTATATATAAAATTACCCAATGTCTCGGCTCGTGAAAAAGTTAGATTTGATGATAAAGATAAATTTGATGATAAAGACAAGGAAGGAAGCATCTTAAAATGCAAAGTGCGTCTGCATCTGCTTTGTACTCGAACTAAACCTGACGAAAACAACAGCGAGGAAAATGTAAATTTTATTCATTGGTGATCACAAACATAATGAATGTTTGTTGAAAATTTGATCTTCATGTCGTCCCCTTTCTATTTCCCTCCTCACCCATCCCTCTCAATGCTTTCCCTCACCCCACCTCCTAAAATAACTCTGCCTGGAAGAGGAGGAAGCGAGGGTCGCAACAATAGGAGGCACTGGAAGAGGAGGAAGCTCCGCCTCAACCTCGAAAATGACTCCGCCTCAACCTCGAAAACTTCCCTCCACATCGCACACACTCAACCATTCCCGTGCCAAAAAAATGAGAAGAAAAGAAAAAGAACAAACATATCTTGAAACAGAACCTAAGTTAGAATAAAAGAGCCCAAAGTATGACATATCAATGTACACATATAAACGCATATTTGAATAGCATCAAATAAACAAAAGGCAGGTGTCAGATCCCAGCCAGCACATGCAGCTGGGGCCCATATGAGTCCTATGTGGGCTAACTTGTTGGTCCCATGTGTGTCCCCAAACATAGGCCCCAGCTAGTTTTGTCCATAGGCTCCACCCAGGTGCCAGCTGTGGGATACCCGATGTGGGCATGGAATTGGCTTTTTGTGGGCCACCCAATGTGGGCTGAGCATGGGTTTTTCGTGGTTTACCCCTTGTGGGCTGGTTATGGATTTGCATGGGTTATACATGGACTTTTCCTAGGCCTCATGTGAATATAAATGGCGGGTAAATCAACCCTGCATTAGCTACAACATCACATCTGCTTTACTGTCAGCAGTAATATCGAATGGAATGTATTTTTAATAGACACTTTTGCTTGAAGTGATCTTAAAGAACATCCTAACTTGGATCTGTCAAAACAAGCAAATAATGGTAAATACTTTAATAATTCAATGGTGTTCCTGTGGTATTTGAAATGTCTTGGAACATCTTTCTGTGGTATTCCTGCATCGAGAATACCAAGGGTGTGAACCTCTGAAAGTTTGACGAAGATAGGATCCCATCCCTTAGAGAAATGGCAACATACACACACACACACACACACACACACACACACACACACACACACACACACACACACACACACACACAGACAAACATCTCTCTTATAGTATAGTTGTGGATCTCGGGTTCGTCGACGTACTAAGGGGGGATTAAGCTCTGCTCCCCCTCGAACTCCGAGTCCACGAGGCCGCCACCCACACTACACTCGTGGTGGACGGATTGCTAAGCAATTCCAGCCGCCGAGCCCGCAGATATGCATGGAAGGGTTAACGGTCACGACCCGAGTACGTTCAACACACGCAGCTGTGAGAACGGGGACTGAACCTCGCACGGGTCACGCTGGTATTGAATGCCCGAGCAGTTGTGTGTCGCGTAACTCATGCCGTTAATACTATTGAACCCGATCGAGCGGTTTTAATTCGGGCAATGCTAGGCCAATGTTGAAAGGACGATGATCGCCAGGTTGGAAACAAACCACAGGATTTATTTACAAGGTACAGTATTCATAGGAAAAGGACACAGCAAAGAATCTTAACGGCCTTACCTACGTTCCCAGACAAGGGCCCTCAGATTCCTTTCGGGGAAGGGAAGGAAGAGGGGAATGCGCACAAAGCACGGCCGCTTGGTGCAGCTTGCCTGGACGGGCTCGTTGGGCGGATACCCCCAAGGATCGCTCCAACCTGGGACACCACAGCCGGAGATGTTCGTGGCAGGGGCGTTTATCACGGATGTGCATGTAGCAGGAATCCGAGGAGTGTATCTCAGGGTCAGTGAGACAGAGCACGCCTGGCAGAGAGAGCGTCTCTATGCATGGAGTCCAGGCAGAGAGAGAGTCGGGGCAGAGAGAGAGAGTCGGGGCAGAGAGAGAGAGAGAGAGAGAGAGAGAGAGAGAGAGAGAGAGAGAGTGGGGGTTCGGGCCGGGTTTTATAGCCCACCGACCCCCCCCCCCCCCCCACTCGAACGTTCCACGGGCCTCCATTGGCCGCCTGGGGTCACGTGTCATGACAGTCCCTTATTGGTCACCCTTGGCCACTCCCTTCAGCTCCCATTGGCTGTTCGCTGTTCTCCGGCCATGCCCGCCAGCTCCTCCCTTGGGCCTGCAAGGCTTGTCTGAGGCTCATGACAAGGCACTTTAGGCTGCAATGAGGCCTACCATTATCCTGCCTGCCTCAACGCATATGAACACTGGGAAGGAGACTATACTTCACATTTAATTAGAAATAACTAACTAAGCGAGGCTACATGTTGTGGTGTAATTATCTAGGGGGGGGGGGGTTGCCTTTATTTACAAAACCACAACAGTATGTAATATATTTACTTAAAAAGTAAAAAACAAACAAAAAATCCAACTTTCAACCCTCTACATTGAACCACCATCCGAAGTACCATAAAATTGACGATTCAAGTATTACCGATCTCCATCAGGGTCCACACCATGGTTGTTGATTGGAAACTACAATGTTTCTTCAAATGGAATGATTCACTTCAGACAAAAACAAACTCACGTTTAAAAACTGTTGTTGAACTGGTCTCAATAACACGTTCGCTGCCAGCTGCTGCTAGTTGCCATTGTTTTTAAACTTCTGAAACTAACATTGGCTTGGTCTACCTGGGACCCACATAGGGCCCATTTCAAAGCCCACTCAAAGTCCAATTCAGCCCACCTAACCAACGAAAGACCATGTGGGACCCAGCCAGCTTTGTAAGGTGGGATTTGACGTGAAAGAGTGTCGTTGTAGTTGTCGAATGATATCGGCAGCCCAGATGAGACCCATGTGGAACCCAGTTGAAAAGCCCACCTTAGCCCATCAAAACCATCTATTTTACAGCTGGGCCCCACCTGGCCCCCAGCTGTGAACGCGCTGGCTGGAATGTCAGATGTCAGAGGTAGAATTAATCGCGAGTACGATGAAACGTACTGTATATGTCAGAGATGATATTTTAATATTCTTTCAAAGCTGCCTCGGCCAGTCACCTGTTTAAGACATCACGTTTAAGATCCAAGTCATTCCATCATTTGGATCATGCGAACATGAGATCTTTGTGAGGAAACAGTTATGGTAAAAGGTAAATTAAGGTTTTCACTCTGTCTTGTTGGATAAGAGTGAATTTGGTTGTTTATGATAAATAAAGATTCTAGGGCATGAGGTAACATCAGTATTCAATTGAAACATGAGTATGCCTAAATTAAAATACAACAACTTGTCTACTTTCAGAATCTTATTTCTGAGAAATAACACATCAGGGTGTGAGCGAAAACCAGAATTATTAATCAGTCTGTCTTTGTTGTTGACTTAATAGAATTCTTTCCACGTGAGGATTTGATGCATTTCCCCAGAATAAAATTCCGTCGTTTGAATGAGGTGAGACAAGGTTAGAATATAAGACAAGTAATACCTGTACTGTACTGGGAAAAAAACCTTTAACTTATTAATAACAGCAACATTTCATAAGAGCAATTCCATGATAAATTATGATCAATAAACAAACAATACAATACACAGTGCGATAAATTAAATTATGATCAATCACTCAGTACTGGTAACCCTGGTGTTGGGCTCGCGGCTAGGGTGTCAGCTTCGGATCCAAAGTCCTAGGATCCTGGGTTCGAAACCCGGTCGATCGCTGAATTAACGACCAGGGGGGTTGACTCAGCCTGTACATACCTTCCGAGGTCGGCTAATTGAGTACCAGTTCACTGGTAATTCCCTGCTTGTCGTTAAAGGCGGCAAAAAGGGTTGGCGTCAGGAAGGGCATCCGGCCGTAAAACATTGCTTCAAAAAGGGGACCGAAAAACAACAACTACCACGGTTCCCGAAAAAGGCCAACCCCCGCTTGCGGGGAAAAATGGCCTCTAAAGGTGGTTTACTCAGTACTAAGTTGTGGTTGGGCTGTCTGTTCACCACCATCTCTTGTCTTCCCCCCATCCAAAACCTTGATCTTTTCTTCCCGTATTAATTCATCCCAAATCCACCTCTTTCAATCTCCAACTTCATTCCTGAAATTCCTCGTAGTGTCTGTAATGAAATAATGATTGTGATCTGCTGCAGTTCCTCCTTGGCGGTTGAGATAAGCAATGATTTCAATAAAGATTTGGTGATATGAATCCACAAAACTCCTTCTCGATAGTGAGCTTTATTGAAATCAAAACGTCCACGTAATCTAAAAAGAGATTAAGCATTAGCAAACGGCCATATAAAACCCTATAAAAAGCAGGCCGTATAAAGGAGCGCCCATTATGCTTACCAGCGCGGATAATCACAGAATACAGACAGTTCTCGCTCAACCAATATTTCATGAATTACATACCCGCATGCTTCGCTGAAATTCTTTATTGGAGGGAGAATTTAATGAAACTAGGGCATGCCCGTACTATATATATATCTAAAATTATATCCCCCCCCCTCTATTTACATGAAATGGTTTGGTCCATTCGCAAAGCCAAAGCGAACGGCTTGCGAGTACGGTGACAATCCCCCCCCTCTATTTACATGAAATGGTTTGGTCCAAAGCGAACGGCTTGCGAGTAAGGTGACAATCCCCCCCCCCCTCTATTTACATGAAATGGTTTGGTCCAAAGCGAACGGCTTGCGAGTACGGTGACAATCCCCCCCCCCCCCCTCTATTTACATGAAATGGTTTGGTCCAAAGCGAACGGCTTGCGGAGTTTGGTAAAGAAATCGCCATCGCGTGCACAAACGCGCAGGAAAGCGAATGAATCGCAAATTAGTTTTAATTAGTTTTAAAACATAGTTTAACGGCAACATAGTTTGCCAACGTGAAATAAATGAATACGCTCTCAAATGTGCCGTCCGAGGCAGAGTCTGTTCGCCACATTCGGCACACGTGATAGCTCGCTGCTCTCTGATTGGTTGAATCGTTTTTTGGACATAGCTCGGTAACTACTTCTCCGATTAATCTAAAACCTTGAAAAGGCACATCCTCGGGTCCCCAGCAATATACCTGGCAAGTTTCAAGTATATCGGACCGGTGGTTGTCGAGAAACAGCGGTCGCATACACACACGCATACACACACACAGACACACACACAGACACACACACAGAGATTACTGGAATTATAGATAGATAATGGTTGTGATCTGCTGTAGTTCTTCCCTGACCGTTGAGATAAGCAATGATTTATAAGAGGTTGGGTATGCGTGCGAGAACTGTCTGTATTCTGTGACGATCCGAGCTGGTAAGCATAATGGGCGCTCCTTTATACGGCTTGCTTTTTATAAGGTTTTTATATGGCCGTTTGCTAATAATTGCTTAATCTCTTTTTATATTACGTGGACGTTTTGATTTCAATAAAGCTCACTATCGAGAAGGAGTTTTGTGGATTCATATCACCACAGTGTCCATTTGCTTTATACCATGAACCACCCCCACCCCAGCCCTCTCCCTTCCACAGATCTACCGATGTCCCTGTTCCCTACTGTTGTTGTGTTGTGTGCTTCCCTCTCTCTTCCCCCTGTTGTCTCCCACTCCCTTTATTATATGTTTTATGTGTCCGTTTATTTTTTTTGTGTTTAATGTGTTCGCTCTTACATGAGCCTCGACTTTTGCATACAAAATTAGAATAATGCAACTGTGTTGCCAATATTCCTCCGCATAGTCCCACAACGGGTAGATGCCCTCACTCTGCATATGTATGGGTAGGGGATCACGTTTGTGAAATTTGGTGTTGATCGGATAAGATTCGTTTTTCTATCCAAGATGGCTGCCAAACCACGTGACCTATGACAGCATCATTTTCAAACTATATGTAGCAATGCTGTTAGATGATATTTGTAAAATATTGCATCAGAAGGGTGAGCGGTTTCAGAGATATAATTATTTAATATTTTCCTTCAATCCAATATGCCTGCCAAACCATGTGAAGTATGATGTCATAAATTTAATATTTCAATACAAATGGGTGATAGATCATGTGCAAGCAATTTCAGATTTTTAGGATAAGGAATTTGATTAAAACATTTTTGGCTGGTATACCACTTCACCTATGATGTTATGATTATCATGCTTTTGTTCCCCATTGGGAGTACTTGACAATGTGCCAAGATTCAAAATTTTCCTTCCAGTGGTTTCCGATAAATAATTTTTTAATTATTTGTTTTTAATCCAAGGTGGCGGCCATACCACGTGACCTATGACATCACAATTATAATGAAAACATTATGCATGGGGTCACTCCTACCCTGAAAGTTTAGTCTCAATCAGACATATGGTTACTGAGAAAAACGAGGTTTAGCCTGTACGGACCGACGGACGGACGTACGGACGGACAACCAGAAAACATAATGCCTCTGACGACTATGTCGGCGGAAGCATAAAAAAAAGTGAGGGCAAGCAACTGCAGCAACTATCACTCTCTTATAGGCTTTGGGTTCGTGAAGAAATTCACAGAAACGCCGGTAAACGGTGGGAGTAACTACGACTCTCTTCAAGGTTGTAAGTTAGTCACAATTTATCGGATTTCTACCAAATTCGTTGTGTTCGGTTGTTCAACCACTCCAGCGACAACCAAAACAGAAAACAGAAATCAAATTGAAGTTAAAATAAACCCATGAGTCCGCTTGAAGCAAAACATGTATTTTCTCCAAAGTAATTCCTTTACAAAGTCTTAATTCCTGATTTACATATAAGCAATCCGTGCACATTCCTCGTATAATCAGAAAGCTTATAACCTCAGGCATGCAATGATATCCATGGCTTTAACCAAAGCCTTCCTTGAAGCAACTTTTTTTTGTCGAAAACACCACAGCCGATCAACTATCCAAGACCAATCCAAGACAATCGGCCCACAAGCCATATTTTTTAAACATTGATAAAGCAAAAGCTGCAAACCTCACAAACACAAGATTTATACTATTCTTCTCAGGAAAGCCTTTGCCTTCGAAATGTCCACGCGTATCTGCAAGACCGATGCAGGAAACCTGTCTCATGACGGCCTTAACCCAGCTCATGTTCCCTGTTAGTGAGTGAACAATCTCAATTGACAGAAACAAAATGGTGACATAAGAACCGAGCAATGTCATAGTGGGCTGACCAACGTGGCGGACTGCCATTTTGGTAAGGCTTTTTTGTTTTGTTTTGTTTTGAGCACCTTGTTAATCGTCTTCATAAAGGGTGTTTAAACATGCCCACGACACCTAGTTTTCATTCATGCACTCTCTTGGAAGTTGAGAAGTTTCCTTGCAAAGTTTGGGAACGATAGGTTTCATGGTTTTAGAGTTATGGAAGATACACACACACACACACACACACACACACACACACACACACACACACTGCCTTTTATTATTATAGATGAAATATAATTCAAAACAGAATTTTTTTATTACTATTATTTCATGCATTAGTGAGTGAACATGTTTCACATATTTACTATCCTTCATGTGTTTTATCTCTGGGAAACCTAAAGCGCTTTATTCATTACTGGTGTAAAGCCCATAAAAATGATGGGTTGGAACAGTTTATTTGACGGTGCAGCCTCTTGAGCATGCCAAAGTCTGAAGCCTGGGCCTAATGTCAGGTGTGCTTCTATCTTATCTCTTTATTAGACATCATACAGACATAAATGAACACTCGTTTTACTCTGCGCACGTTGCATATCACGTACAGCGAATTTCACCTCCCTGCGCCTTATATTTATTGTGAAAAAAAAAACCCTGCTTCTGTACACTGACCTTGAGGCTCGGTTTGCAAGCCACTGTCTACAATTCCAATGTAAGAGACATAATTTCTCTTATTTTGGGTCTTTGGAGTCCTCGGGGTCTTTTTTGTCTTGTGCGTGGTCAGGGTCTTTTCCGTCCTCAGGATCTTTTGGGTCCTCGGGATATTTTGGGTCTTCAGGTTCTTTTGTGTCTTTTTGGTCTACTGGTTCCTTTGGGTCTTTTGTGTCATTTGAGTCTTTTGGGTCATTTTGTTCTTTTGGGTCATTTGAGTCTTTTGGGTCCTCTGGATCTTTGGGGTCCTTGGGTCTTTTCGGTCCTCTGCATCTTTGGTGTATTTCAGAGTCTTTGGGGAATTTTAGGTCTTAGGGGTAATTTGGATCTTTGAGGTTCACTGGGTCCTCGGGGTCTTTTAAATTGTTTAGCCCTTTGGGGTCTTTTGGGTCTTCTGGGCCCTTGGAGTATTTTGGGTCCTCGGAGTCTTTTAGATCTTTTAACCGGTGGACACAGTCGTGCTCAAAGATTGCCCATTAAAACCCCACTCAAATCCCTCCTTAAAGCGCTACACGAAGACTTTAAAACCTAACCTTATGAAGGGGGACAGACACACAAATACACAAACACACATTGTGTTTTAGGTGGTAGATTTGCTCGGGTACCTGTTGGCATTTTGAAGAAATCAAATTTTGCATTGTACACCGCTCCTTTCCTATTCCATCTCCAGGTGCTGCATGATGTCATCGCCAGGCACGGAAGGGGGCCCGGCAATGATGCGAGCTGAAATGGTGTACTCGGTTTTCACTCCGGTTTCTCTTTCTTTCTTGTTTTCTTGTTACTTGGCAAAAAACATTTTTTGACAATTATGTTCAAAACTCGTGTGTGTGTGTGTGTGTGTGTGTGTGTGTGTGTGTGTGTGTGTGTGTGTGTGTGTGTGTGTGTGTGTGTGTGTGTGTGTGTGTGTGTGTGTGTGTTTGTGTTTTGCGTGTTTTTGTGTGTGGTTGTCTGTCCGCTCACTTATACTTGACTACATGTCACAATTTTAAACAGATCTTCATGAAACTTCAATAAATGGTAGATTTGGTGGTCCGACAGAATCTTATTTATTTTTAAGATCAACATAGGGGAAAGGTCAACCACTTTTTCCCCAATTTCTAAAATCCTCAATTTTCATCCGATTGACTTGAAATTTTGATACGATTTACATATCAGCTAACTGAATTCAACCATGATATATTTTTGAGGTCAACATAGGCCAAAAGGTCAACAACGTTTTCAAATTTCTAAAATCCTCAGTTTTCTTCCGATAGACTTGAAATTTGAATAGGATTTGCATATCAGCAAACTGAATTCAACTGCCAACTATTTTTGAGATCATCTTAGGCTAAAAGGTCAACATAAGCCAAAGGTCAACAACCTTTTAAATTTATAAAATCCTCAATTTTCATCATATTGACTTAGGCACCCTGGCAATGCCGTGCGCTGGTCGATGTTATTTATTTATTTTGCATGGGGGCGTCATACTTTGAATGTATCTGTACTTGTTTTTTACGCCTCTGCCAACGAAGTCGGCTGAGGCATTATGCTTTTGGGTTGTCAGTCCGCCCGTCCGTCCTTACGTACGGGTTAAACCTCGTTTTTCTCAGCAACCATATGTCCGATTGAGACAAAACTTTCAGGGTCGGAGTGACACCTGTCAGGGAACTTTTTACTGAACCCTGAAGGTAATAACTTAAGACGAGACTCAGATTCAAGGAGCTTGGTACGTCTATCCGAGCCAAGGTTTATTCCGAAGTTTAGAGGGAAACTCGTTACACAAAATATAACAAAGATATATGACGCGTCTCATGGTTGAATAAATCTTCTCCCCTCTCGTCCTGCTTCCTCTGATGACCAGTCTCCTCTGCTCTCGGAGCATGGTGCTTAAGTAGACCTTCGCTCCTTTGATGTAGTGAGATTAGAATTCAAAGATCAACACAGGACTCAGCGGCCCCGTCTTTCTGGCACCAGGAACCCATCTCTTCTTCATTATCAGCCGCTAAAGGCATACAAAAGATGGCTATCAAGGGAACAGGGTCACTGTTTGGGCTGAAAAGGTCAACACTCTTTGACAATTTAATCTCAGTCAGTTGACTCTTGCATTAACCCAGGGTGAATCAACACTCTTCCCTGAGCCTTTCACAATGGTTCAATCTTACAGATGGTCGCTTATCGTCTTGGTCCCATTTCCAGTGCATTGCTCAAGCTGCACGATTTGAAAACCCATTTTACACAAGATCACATTGAGATGCAATTTAACTGTTTTTAGCAATATTAACATATACTGATAATCTATCTATAATTCCAGTAATCTCTGTGTGTATGTGTGTGTGTATGTGTGTGTGTCTGTGTGTCATTTATCTGTGACCACTGTTTCTTGACAACCACGGGTCCGATATACTTGAAACTTGCCAGGTATATTGCTGGGGACCCGAGGATGTGCCTTTTCAAGGTTTCATATTAATCGGAGAAGTAGTTACCGAGCTATGGCGATTTATTTACCAAACTCCGCAAGCCGTTCGCTTTGGCTTTGCGAATGGACCAAACCATTTCATGTAAATAGACGGGGGGATTGTCACCGTACTCGCAAGCCGTTCGCTTTGGCTTTGCGAATGGACCAAACCATTTCATGTAAATAGAGGGGGGGGATTGTCACCGTACTCGCAAGCCGTTCGCTTTGGCTTTGCGAATGGACCAAACCATTTCATGTAAATAGAGGGGGGGGGGTATAATTTTAGATATATATATAGTACGGGCACGCCCTAGTCTATCTATAATTCCAGTACTCTCTGTGTGTCTGTGTGTCTGTGACCGCTGTTTCTCGACAACCACGGGTCCGATCTAATTGAAACTTGCCAGATATATTGCTGGGGACCTGAGGATGTGCCTTTTCAAGGTTTCATATTAATCGGAGAAGTAGTTACCGAGCTATGTCCAAAAAACGATTCAACCAATCAGAGAGCAGCGAGCTATCACGTGTGCCGAACGTGGCGAACAGACTCTGCCTCGGACGGCACATTTGAGAGCGTATTCATTTATTTCACGTTGGCAAACTATTTTGGTGCTATGTTGGCATTAAACTATGTTTTAAAACTAATTACAACTAATTTGCGATTCATCGTAACTGCGATATGCGACCCTCCGGACAGTCAAATGAGGACGTCACTTCCGGACTTACGGATAGTCATAGTGACGACGTACTGAATGCTGAACGTGGCGAGCAGACGCTGCCTCGGACGGCACATTTGAGAGCGTATTCATTTATTTCAAGTTGCAATCTGTGTTGATTGTTGTAAGGTACGATCGATTGTAGTACACGTTTATAATAACTCTGCCGATACAGGCCCGATTAACTGCAGCGCCATCCGAGCTGCGGCGTCGGGAGGATACATTCATTGTACGGTCACATCACGCACTTACGGTATTACAGGTTATTACAGGTTACAGGTTACAGGTTACAGGTTACAGGTATTACAGGTATATTGCTGGGGACCCGAGGATGTGCCTTTTCAAGGTTTGAAATTAATCGGACAAGTGGTTCCCAAGGTATGGTCACCGTACTCGCAAGCCGTTCGCTTTGGCTTTGCGAATGGACCAAACCATTTCATGTAAATAGAGAGGGGGGGTTCTGTGGTCGTTACTGCCACGTGGTTTCAAAGTTTTTTTTTGTTGTTGTTGTTTGCACGCATGTTTTTTTGCACCCACGTACGGGCACGCCCTAGTCTATCTATAATTCCAGTAATCTCTGTGTGTATGTGTGTGTGTCTGTGTGTGTGTGTGTGTGTGTGTGTGTGTGTGTGTGTGTTTGTCTGTGACCGCTGTTTCTCGACAACCACGGGTCCGATATACTTGAAACTTGCCAGGTATATTGCTGGGGACCCGAGGATGTGCCTTTTCAAGGTTTGAAATTAATCAGACAAGTGGTTCCCAAGGTATGGTCACCGTACTCGCAAGCCGTTCGCTTTGGCTTTGCGAATGGACCAAACCATTTGATGTAAATAGAGGGGGGGGGGGGGTTCTACCGTACTCGCAAGCCGTTCGCTTTGGCTTTGCGAATGGACCAAACCATTTCATGTAAATAGAGGGGGGGGGGGGGGTTCTGTGGTCGTTACTGCCACGTGGTTTCAAAGTTTTTTTTTGTTGTTGTTGTTTGCACGCATGTTTTTTTGCACCCACGTACGGGCACGCCCTAGTATATATAAATATATATTATCCCACACACCCATGCAGAATGTTTTTTATGATATTTGTGATGCCATAGGTCATGTGGTATGGCAGCCATTTGGTTTAAAAGCAAATAATTAAAAATATATTTCTCGGAAACCGCTGAATGGAAAAATTTGAGACTTGGCGCATTGTCAAGTAGTCCCAATAGGGAACAAAAGCATGATAATGATGACATCAAAGGTGAAGTGGTATACCAGCCAAAAATGCTTTAATCGAATTCCTTATCCTAAAAATCTGACATTGCATGCACATGATCCATGACCCATTTGTATTGAAATATTAAATTTATGACATCATAGGTCACATGGTTTGGCAGCCATATTGGATTGAAGGAAAATATTAAATAATTATATCTCTGAAACCACACACCCTATCAATGCAAATTTTTAAAATATCATCCAACAGCACTGTTGCATATAGTTTGAAAATGATGTTGTCGTAGGTCACGTGGTTTGGCAGCCATCTTGGATAGAAAAACAAACCTTATCCGATCACCACAAAACTTCACAAACGTGATCCCCGACCCATACATATGCAGAGTGAAGTGAACATTTTTAGGTCATATGTCATGTAGTATGGCAGCCATATTAGCTTGAAAGCCGATATTTAAAAAAAATCCGTTCTCTGAAACTGCTTTACCGATCAATGTGAAACCTGTCATGTCTGGTAAAAATGTGATACTTGAGAACAGCTGAAGGGATTTAAATCAAAGTTGTTTATTTTTACGACAGTGAACGATGGCATATACCCATTGTCGGACTATGCGGAGGCATGTTGGCGACACAGTCGCATTGTTCTAGTTTTTTTTTCTTATTTTTGTGGGGTCTAAAATACTTCTCGACACCCACTAAAGAATGGGGTCGGGAATAATTTTATATTACCTTTCATGCAGCTACAAAAGCTTCGGCACTATAGATTTATTTTGATTTAAAAACAAAAATCCCTGAAGAATTAAACTTTAAAAAAATTATTCAAAAATACGTTTTGCCAAAAACACTCCCTCACTGAACTCACTGATGGAATTCCAAAACTGTGATAAAGATCTGTTTGGCTATCTCTGACAAAAAATGATGGCAACACACACACACACACACACACACACACACACACACACACACACACACACACACACACACACACACACAATCTCTCTTGTAATTATAGATTTTCTTTTTTGTCCATAATCGAGTCTCGTGGAAGCGCCAGTACCCTCAACGGATGAGGACGTGACTGACAAAAACATGATGCAAAAGGCGCTTGCATGGGGCGGACAAAATGGATACAGAAGGAAACTCCAAGATGGAAAACTGGAATATTGGAAGTAGGAGGGGTTTGTGTGGTGTTAACGAAGGTAGAAAAGATCATGGTTTTGAAATGGGGATAATCTGAGACGTTGATGAACAGCTGTCTTGAAGACCTGGATGGAAGAATGAGATTGAATAGGATGTGGAATTTGATTTCACAGGTGGGGAAAAGGGGAACAAATGAGTAGAGGTGCGCACTGATCCTGGATTTAGGTAGTTTCACCAGAAGGGGGATGACGGTGGACAGTTTGTGCACAACAGAAACCTGAAGGGGGTGGAGGGCAAAGCAGGGAAAGGGCTTAGGTTGAAAGACCAGATAGGAGGTGTTGGAATGTTGGAAAGTTCACAATCTGGGGTGGAAAGTTTGCAGATTGATTCAGTCCCATGGAGTCACAGAAGTCCTTTGATGAAGTACCATGTCTGGTGAGAGAGGTACGAACATCCAGCCAAGTTGCATGATGACAATTGAAATTGCCACATATGAGGAAGAGAGAGTTGGAATGAGTGGTTAAAAGTTTATCCTTGTTGTGTCAGATAGATGTAGATGGAATCATTACTGTTAGGAGGAAGGGACAACACACATGGGAGAGAGGGAGAGGAGGTGAATTCTCAGCCAGAGGTATTCCTGGGTGTTTGGATATGTAAGATCAGTACAAGGGCAGTGGGAAATTGAGTTATTGATGTAAAGTGCAACTGCACCGCCGGAGCGTGGTTAAGGCCTCCAGAATTGGAGGAGACAATAACCAGGGAGAGACACAAAGGAGTTTGGACTTCCTATGGGAGGAAGGATTCTGTTAAACAGATGATGTCTAACTTATCGGCAGCAGCCTGTATTGAGAGATCTTTCAGGTTCGAGTTGAGTCCTTGGGTGTTAGAAGTTCACAAAGTTAGAGATAGGGGGTGGAGGGAGAAGGCATTGGGATGGTGCAGGTTGGGAGGGTGGAGGCTTTGCGGGGTAAGCTGAGGCATCGAAGGGGTGGGGAGTGGGGGGAGGTTTGTGTGTGGGTGAACCTTTGAGTGTGTTTGATGCGGGGAACGTTTGAGTGTGTGGAGTGCATGGGAAGGAAGGAGTGTGTGGATTGCATGGGAAGGTTTGAGTGTGTGGATTGCATGGGAAGGTTTGAGTGCATGGAGTGCTTGGGAAGGTAGCAGTGTGTGGAGTGTGTGGGAAGGTCTGAGTGTGTGGAGTGCGTGGGGAGGTCTGAGTGTGTGGAGTGTGTGGGAAGGTTTGAGTGCGTGGAGTGCATGTGAAGGTTTGAGTGCTTGGGAAGGTTGGAGTGTGTGGGAAGGTTGGAGTGTGTGGGAAGGTTGGAGTGTGTAGAGTGCATGGGAAGGTTGGAGTATGTGGGAAGGTTGGAGTGTGTGGGAAGGTTGGAGTGTGTAGAGTGCATGGGAAGGTTGGAGTGTGTGGGAAGGTTGGAGTGTGTAGAGTGCATGGGAAGTTTGGAGTGTGTGGGAAGGTTGGAGTGTGTAGAGTGCATGGGAAGGTTGGAGTGTGTGGGAAGGTTGGAGTGTGTAGAGTGCATGGGAAGGTTGGAGTGTGTGGGAAGGTTGGAGTGTGTAGAGTGCATGGGAAGGTTGGAGTGTGTGGGAAGGTTGGAGTGTGTGGGAAGGATGGAGTGTGTGGGAAGGTTGGAGTGTGTGGGAAGGTTGGAGTGTGTAGAGTGCATGGGAAGGTTGGAGTATGTGGGAAGGTTGGAGTGTGTGGGAAGGTTGGAGTGTGTAGAGTGCATGGGAAGGTTGGAGTGTGTGGGAAGGTTGGAGTGTGTAGAGTGCATGGGAGGGTTGGAGTGTGTGGGAAGGTTGGAGTGTGTAGAGTGCATGGGAAGGTTGGATTGTGTGGGAAGGTTGGAGTGTGTAGAGTGCATGGGAAGGTTGGAGTGTGCGGGAAGGTTGGAGTGTGTAGAGTGCATGGGAAGGTTGGAGTATGTGGGAAGGTTGGAGTATGTGGGAAGGTTGGAGTGTGTAGAGTGCATGGGAAGGTTGGAGTATGTGGAACGCGTGGGAAGGCTTGAGTGTGGAGTGCATGGGAAGGTTTGAGTGTGGAGTGCATGGGAAGGTTTGAGTGTGTGGGGTGCGGGGATTATGAAAATAATATGCAAATAATAAAATTTTTGCAAAGGCACAAAAATTGTAATTCTGAATCAAACTGGTTTTTCAAGAGTTTGTCAGGCATTACATTTTTTCATGTTGAGATCACACCCCATAGGACAGTATATAAGTGTGACCATGCCATCAATCAGTGCGTTTCCATTACCAAGTGTATAATGGCGACAATGAAGAAGCATTCCCTGTACGTCTTTCTCCTCTCCACCTGTCTCTCCGCTGCAATAGGTAAGAATTGCCAAATTAGATAATAACGAATGGAAAGAAGTTTTGTAACATTGCTAAACCATTTATAGTTCAAATTATTATCTATATAGTTACAACTATTGTACTATTTTCCTGATTAATACACCAATGTATCCTGAATAAATATGCGTTGACATCTTGATCTTGATAAAAAATGGTTAAAAAGACTGACGGAGGTCTTTTACAACTTGGTCTATTTATTATGATCCCTCTGTGATAATGGAGTCTCTTGAGGAACTTGCATCACTTTCGTCTGTCTTTGGCCCACTGACTGAAAACCTGTGATGGACTGGGACGAAAAAGCGTCCCAGGACCTAATTTCGGGCTGCAGGCAATTATTTAATTCATTATGCTTTCCACACGGTTTTTATGCCTCTGTTGACGAAGTCGCAGGAGGCATTATGTTTTCAGGTTGTCCGGCCGTGATAGGTTTTTGTTGCCGCGATAACTTGAGAACGGCTAAAGGGATCTTAGACAAACTTGGTGCAGGTATGTACAATGTTGTAAAGATTAAGTGATTCGATTTTGGGGTCCAGAGGGCAAAGGTCAGATAAAATGGGATAACTTGAGAACAGCTGAATGGATTTAAATCAAACGTAGTACAAGAATTATAATGATGTAATCATGTGGGCAGAAGCATATCAGTCGACGTCGTGTGATGTCGAAGAGTGTTGTTCTAGTTCAAGGCGAATTCAATGTACATATGTCAGCTATTGTAGCGGCTACCGCTGGGTTTTCACAATCGCCTTGCACCTATCAAGGACGCGGAGCGATCACCATGCCGGGCTCGTCCAGGACGCCCGGGCAGGCTCGCCCTCAACTTGCCAGGCCGCAGCCAGGACGCTGGGCCACGCCCCCTCTCGCCTTTCCTGGGCAAACGCTCCGGGATAATATGTATATATATTGCTGCCCGATAAACGGGCTTTTCAGAGTGCCTGAGTGTTTGGTTTGATTAAAGCAACTCGGATGAATTCCAGCTTTTTGTCACGTCCATTCTTCCGATCGACGTGGGAGCACCAGCTCCTTCATTGGTGACCTACCGACATGGACACGGCAGTCGCCCTTAAACTGCCTACCTTCTGGGAGGCTCACGCGGCGGTTTGGTTCGCACAGGCGGATTCCCTGTTCGCCCTGCGAGGCATCACGGCCGACGACACCCGCTTCCACCATGTGGTAGCAGCGCTCGGTTCGGCCACCGCGGCCCGCGCCCTGAGCCTCCTCGAGAGCCCGCCAGCCGCTGACAAATACGGCGCGATTAAGAAGCTTCTCCTCGACGCTTTCGCCCTCCCATCGGCGGAACGCGCACGGCGCCTGCTCGACCTGCCCAAGCTCGGCGACACGCGCCCTTCCGAGCGAATGGACTACATGCTTTCACTGCTCGGCGAGCACTCTCCGGCATTCCTGTTCCGGGAGCTGTTCCTCCGTCAGCTGCCTAACCCGGTACGCCTCGCCCTGGCAAGCACGACGATCACAGATCCCCGGGCCCTTGCCAGAGAAGCCGACAAGATCTCCGCCGCAGGACAGCGCATCGCAGCGGCGACATGGGACCCACCGCCGTCCGACGCAACACCCATGGCGCCCGAGCACCCGGCACAGTCGACGACCGAACTGCCGACGCAATTGGCGGCCGCTACACCGAGCCGACCACCTCCAGCACGACGACCGGGGCCTCCACCTGACCAAGCGTGGTGTTACTATCATGCCAGGTTCGGACAGAAGGCCCGGACATGCCGACCGCCGTGCACCTTCGGCAGGCCGGGAAACGGCCGGGCCGGCGTTCATTACCAGCCATGAGCGCCGGCCACATGGGCAACTTACTGTTCATCACGGATAAAGCGCCCGGACGGCGCTTCCTGTGCGACAACGGCGCCCAACTGAGCATCATACCCGCCTCTGACCAGGACAGGCAATCCGCGGTTTGCGGCCCCTCCTTGGTTGCGGCCAACGGATCGACCATCCGCACCTTCGGCCCACGCAACGTCACCCTCTGCTTCGGCGGCCAACGCTTTGCTTGGACGTTTGTAACCGCAAACGTGCCCATGGCTCTGCTAGGCGCCGACTTCCTCTGCGCACACGGACTGCTGGTGGACGTCCAACGGCGTCGTTTAATCAACGCCGAAACCTTCAGCTCCCTGGTATGCACATTGAGCAGCTCCGCGCCGACCGAGCTGGCATGCGCCGTCCCGGCGGCGAACGAGTTTGCTCGCTTGCTCACGGAGTTCCCGGCCCTCACGCGGCCGACGTTTTCGGCCGTCGCAGTACGGCATGGGATCGAGCACCACATACCAACCACGGGCCCGCCGGTCTATGCCAGGGCCCGCCGCCTCGACCCAGCCAAGCTCGCCATGGCGAAGGCCGAATTCGACGCGTTGGAGCACCTCGGCATCGTGCGGCGCTCCGATAGCGCGTGGGCCTCGCCACTGCACATCGTGCCAAAGCCGGGGGGTGGATGGCGCCCGTGTGGCGACTACCGCCGTCTCAATGACGCTACCACCCACGACAGGTACCCGATCCCGCATATCCAAGACTTCTCCGCCCGTCTGGCGGGACGGGTCATTTTTTCGAAAATTGATCTCATACGGGGATATCACCAGGTACCTGTCAGGGCGGCCGACGTCCCTAAAACGGCAGTCATCATGCCGTTCGGCTTATTCGAATTCTTGCGGATGCCGTTTGGTCTCAAGAACGCGGCTCAGGCGTTCCAGCGCTTGATGGACGGCGTGCTGCGTGACCTGCCGTTCCTTTTCGTTTACCTGGACGACATCCTCGTCGCCAGCACGTCCCGGGCCGAGCACCTCCTCCACCTCCGAACACTGTTCGGGCGCCTCAGCGAGCACGGCCTCATCGTCAACCCGGCCAAATGCCACTTCGGCACGACGGCCGTTGATTTTTTGGGCCACCACATCACCAAGAACGGGGCCGTGCCGCTGCCAACCAAGGTCGAGGCCATCACCACGTTCCCGCGTCCCCGCACCATAAAGGCCCTGCAGGAATTCCTGGGAATAGTGAATTTTTATCACCGCTTCGTGCCCCGCGCTGCTCAACTCATGCGGCCCCTCTACGAAGCCCTCCGGGGCAAGCCGGAAGCACGACATCGCCTGGTCCGCAGCAATGGATGCGGCCTTCCAAAGCTCAAAGCGGGCCCTCGCCGACGCAACACTGCTCGCTCACCCGGTGCTCAACGCTCCCATCGCCCTCACCACGGATGCCTCCGACTACGCGGTGGGCGCCGTACATGAGCAATGGGTGAATGGGGTTTGGCAGCCACTCGCTTTTTTTCAGCCGGCAGCTCCGGCCGAACGAGCTCAAATACAGCACGTTTGACCGGGAGCTCCTCGGTCTACACCTGGCCGTCCGCCATTTCCGCCACCTCCTGGAGGGCCGACCTTTCACGGCGTTCGTCGACCACAAGCCGTTGGTTTACGCCATGGCCAAGGTCACGGAGCCGTGGTCGGCCCGCCAACAGCGCCACCTCTCCGCCGTGTCGGAGTTTACCATGGACATCCGGCACATCGCCGGCAAAAACAACGCCGTGGCCGACTGTCTTTCCCGGGCCAGCGCGAACGCGGTCCACCTGGGCGTGGACTTTGCGCTTATGGCGGCGGACCAAACCACCGACACCACGGTGCAAGCCCTCCGGGCGGCGGACATGGGCCTCCGCCTGGCCGACATCCCCTTCGCGGACACTGTCCTGCTCTGCGACGTCTCCCAAGGCCAGCCTCGCCCCATCGTGCCCGTCACCTGGCAACGCCGCATCTTCGCCTCCCTCCATGGCCTTTCCCACCCGGGCCGGAAAGCTTCCCAGAAGCTGGTGTCGGCGCGATTCCTCTGGCGCGGCCTTCGTCGGGATGTCCGCGATTGGACCAGCACCTGCACGGCCTGCCAACGGGCCAAGGTCCACCGACACACCCAGGCCCCGCTGGCACCTTTCACCGTGCCCGAACGACGTTTCGACCACGTCAACGTGGATCTGGTGGGCCCCCTCCCCCCATCACGGGGGTTCACACACCTGCTCACCATGGTGGACAGGACCACCAGGTGGCCGGAGGCCGTTCCCCTCGTCTCCACCACCACCGCCGACGTGG